>NC_057862.1:272545774-272858631 GCF_019393635.1 Dromiciops gliroides
TCCATGGAACAGGCTCAGGGCATTGATCTCCAACATTGAGTAGAGAGTCCCATACCAATGGACTTTGGGTTCCATTTATATTAGTGATGTAGAGCATTCTTTCATATGGTTGTTAATAGTTTGCAATTTTCCTCCAAACATCCAGCTGAGAAAAGTACATAATCTGCTTCTCCTCTCATTTTCTTTGTATAACTTGATCTTTAGCATTCTGGTCACATATCCATTTTTAATTTATTGTGGGATTTGGCATAAAATATTGTTCTAAGTTTAATTCCTACCAGACTGATTTTCAGTTTTCACAATCATTTTTATGAAATAAGGAGTTATTTTCTTTCTTTTTTTTTTTGAATAGAATTTTTTAATAGAATTTTATTTTCCAAAATATATGTAAAAACAAATTTTAACATCAATTTTTTTTAAAAAATTGTTCCAACTTCTCTTCCTCCTCCATTCCCACCCCCCCACCCACTAGAACTCAAGCATTTCAAAATAAGTTATACATGAGTAGTCATGGAAAACATTCCCACATTAGCTAGGTTGTGAGAGAAAACAGTCAAAAAACTCCCAAAACTTCAGACTGAGGAATTGTCAAAGAAAAAAAAAATTTTTTTTTTAAATGTGTTTCCAGGGGCAGCTAGGTGGCGCAGTGGATAAAGCACCGGCTCTGGATTCAGGAGTACCCGAGTTCAAATCCGGCCTCAGACATCTGACACTCGCTAGCTGTGTGACCCTGGGCAAGTCACTTAATCCCCATTACCCCGTAAAAAAAGGGAAAAAAAAGTGTTTCCAGGGGCAGCTAGGTGGTGCAGCAGACAGAGCACTGGCCCTGGAACCAGGAGCACCCGAGCCCAAATCCAGCCCCAGACACCCAACACCCACCAGCCGCATGACCCCAGGCAAGCCACCCAACCCCAATTGCCTCACCAAAAAAGAAAAAGAAAAGAAAAGAAAAAAAATGTGTTTCCATCTATTTTCAGATACTATCACTTCTTTCTCTGTAGATGGGTTGCCATTTTCATAAGTCCTTCAGGGTTATATTGGACCATTGCCTTGCTGAAAATAACCACATGCTTCCCAGCAGATCATCTTACACTATTGCTGTTATTTTGTATACAATGTATTTCACTCTGCTTCAGTTCATGTAGGTCTTTCCAGGTTTTTCTAATAGTATCCTGTTCATCATAACCTGAATAAAGTACCTTAAACTTGACAAAGAATTTTCTTCATATTAGCCCAGCAAAGTCATCATAACTATTTCCCTCCATACTATTCCCTTCCCATGATATTTACTCTATTTTCTATCTTCTTTTAAACTATTCCTCCTCAAAAGTATTTTACTTCTGACTGTCCCCTCCCCTACTCTGCACTCCCTTTTTTTTTTCACTTTTCCTTCCTTATCCTCTTCCCCTCATACTTTCCTTCAGGGTTAAATAGATTACTCCTCCCAACTGGGTGTGAATGTTATTCCCTCCATGAGCCAACTCTGATGAGTTTAAGGTCTTTGAGCTAATTCTATGTTCCAAATTTTCTTCCTCCCTCTCTCCTCAACCCTCTCTATGAAATCAAGCAATTCAATATTTCATACTTGTGCTGTTATGCAGAACATCTTTACCTTCCTCGAAAGTATTTTGCTTTTTACTACTCTCTCCCCAATGTGCCCTTCCCTCCTTCCCCTGCCCCCTCTCCCTCCCCTCCATCAGGGCAAAAATATATTACTATACCTACTTGAGTATGTATGTTAGTCCTTCTTTGAGTCAGTTCTGATGATATTAAGGTTCACTCACTCCCCAATTCCTTCCCCCTCTTCCCCTCCCCTCCATAAGCTTTTTTCTTGTTTCCTTCATGTGAACAACCTCTCCCCAGACCATCTCTCCCCTTCCCCCTCCCCCAGTCTATTTCTCCTACACCTCAACCCTATTTTAAGGATGTCATTATGGGTTAGTTAGGTGGCACAGTGGACAATGCACCAGCCCTGGACCCAGGAGGCCCCAAGCCCAAATCCGGCCCCAGACATAAGACACCCCACACAGAACAAAACATAACATCCCTTCGTATTCAGTTCAGACCTGTGTCCTCTATTAAATCCTTACTGATATAGTTCTTATGAGTTTGAAGTATTATTTTCCCATGTAGGAATATAAATAGTTTGATCTTTTAATATCCTCATGAAGTCTTTTTCCTGTTTATCTTTTTATGCTTCTTCAGGATCTTGTATTTGAAAGTCAAATTTTCTATTCAGTTCAGATCTTTTCATAACAAATGCCTGAAAGTCTTCTTTCTCCTTGAAGTTCCATGTTTGCCTCTGAAAGATGATGCTTAGTTTTGCTGGGTACGTGATTTTTGGCTGTAGTCCCAGTTCCTTTGCCCTCTGGAATATCATATTCCATGCCCTCCAGTCCTTTAATGTAGAAGCTGCTAGATCTTGCTTTATCCTTATTGGAGCTCCACAGTATTTAAATTCCTTTTTTCTAGCTGCTTGCAATATTTTCTCCTTGACCTGGGAGTTCTGGAATTTGGCTATAATATTCCTGGAGGTTTTCCTTTTGGGATCTCTTTCAGGAGGTGATCGATGGATTCTTTCAATTTCTATTTTAGCTTCTGCTTCTAGAATATCAGGGCAATTTTCCCTCACAATCTCTTGGAGGATGGTGTCTAAGCTCTTGTTTTGGTCATGGTTTTCAGGTAGTCCAATGATTTTCAAATTATCTCTCCTAGATTTATTTTCTAGGTCAGCTGTTTTTCCAAGGAGATATTTCACATTGCCCTCTATTTTTTCATTCAATTGGATTTGCTTTACTGTGTCTTGGTTTCTCATAAGGTCACTAGTTTCCATTTGTTCAATCCTAATTCTTAGGCAATTATTTGCAGCAGACAGTTTTTTAATCTCCTTTTCCATTTGACTTTTCAAACTGTTGACTTTTTTCTCATGACTCTCCTGCATTGCTCTCATTTCTCTTTCCATTCCTTCCTCTCTTTCTCTACATCTTCGTTCTATCTCTCCTACTTTCTCTTCAAAGTCCCTTTTGAGAGCTTCCATGTCCTGAGACCAGTTCATATTTTTCTTGGAAGCTTTGGATGTTGGAGCCTTGACCCTATTATTATCTTCTTCTTCTGAGGATGTATTGTGGTCTACCTTTCCCCCAAAGAAGTTTTCGATGGTCTTCTGCTTTCTCTGCCTACTCATCCTGGCTTACTGTTTCTTGGCTTTTTAGTCCTTAAAGTGTAGCGCTGCTTCCAGGACACACTGTTCGTGCTACAGCGTGGCCCAGGGGGTGATTGGGCTTCTTCTCAGCCTGCCTGGCTTGTGAGTAATCACAGCTGCAGGAGTTATATTCTAAATAATTTATGTTTCTGGGTTTATCAAGCATGTGTTTTTTCATTCCCTTGTTTCTTATCCTCAATAGATGCAAACTTGAATTCTTTCCTCTCTCCTGCAAGGTGGTTTATAGTGTGATCTTTAGCTACCACCCTCTTGGTTTTCTCAAGAGTCTTTCCTGGACCTTCTTTTCTTCTCCTTATATACCATCTCACTTGGTGATCTCATCACCTCCTATGGGTACAGTTATCATCTCTATGCAGATGTCTCAGATCCATTTATCCAGCCCTATTGGACATCTTTAAAGGTCTCATAGATTTCTTTAAATCAACATGGTCAAAACTAAACTCATTATCTTTTCCCAAGACCTTTTCTCTTCCCAACTTCCCTATTACTATAAAGAGTACCACCATACTTCCAGGTACCCAGGCTGGAGATATTGGTGTCATCCTCAACTTCTCACTCTCTCCCACCCCCTCCCATCTAAACAATTGCCAAATCCTATCATTTCTATCTTCACAACATCTTTCATACATCACCCCCTTCTCTGACACTGCCACCACCCTGATGCAGGCTTTCATCACTTCATGCCTGGACTATTGCAGTGGCCGGCTGGTTGGTCTTCCTGCCTCAAATCTTTCCAAACTACAGTCCATCCTCCATTTGGTCATCAAACTGATCTTAAAATTTGGGTCTGACCATCTCTGTCTCTCTCTCTCTCTCTCTCTCTCTCTCTCTCTCTCTCATACAAACACACACACACACATACACACACACTCCTATTCCAGTGGCTCATTATTACCCCCAAGATCAAAAAGAAAGTCCTCTATTTAGTATCTAAAACTTTTTATGGGGGCAGTTAGGTGGCGCAGTGGATAGAGCACCGGCCCTGGAGTCAGGAGGACCTGAGTTCAAATCCAGCCTCAGACACTTAACACTTACTAGCTGTGTGACCCTGGGCAAGTCACTTAACCCCAATTGCCTCACTAAAAAAAACAAACAAACAAAAAACTTTTTATAACCAGTCTCCTCTGTACCTTTCCAATTTTACAGTTTCCTGCCTTCCATGTTTATTCTGTGATCTAGTGACACTGACTTCCTTTGTCTTCCTTGCACAAGACATGCAATCTACTGACTGTGAATTTTCGCTGGCCGCCTCCCATGCTTAGAACTCTCTCCATCCTCCTCTCTGCCTCTTGGATTCCCAGACTTCCTCCCACCTTCTGCAAGAAGCCTTTCTAAGTCCTTCTTAATCTTAGTGTCTTCCCTCCGAGAGCATCTCCAATTTATTCCTGTATACATCTTGTTTGTACGCAATTGTTTGTATGTCATCCGCATTAGACTCTGAGCTACTTGAAAGCAGAAACTGTTACAGGGTTTGGTCTTTTTTTTGTTATTTTGGGAGGTTCTTTTTCCTTTTCTTTATATCACCAATGCTTAGCACAGCATATAATAGGAACAGTAGATAGAAGCAGGAATTCCTGCAGTGAGAACTGGGCCCAGAATCAGGAGGATGAGTTCAAATCTAGCACAGTACTTACTAGTTATGTGACTCTAGGCAAGTCCCTTAACCTCTGTCTGCCTCAGTTTCCTCACTTGTAAAATGCAGACAATAATAGCATCTACCTCCAAGGATTATTGTGAGGATCAAATGAGATAACATTTGTAAAGTGCTAAGCACAGTATCTAGCATATAGTAGATATTTAATAAATGCTTGTTCCCTCTCCCTCATGTCATCCTTAACACCTTTATATTTCAAGATTTAATCATTCACATGCTGTCAAAAATTATCTAGATTTTTAGACTATCCATGCTATTCCTTTCTATTTTAATGAAGTTCGTTTCAGAAGAAAAATTGTTAATTCAATTTCAACAGTTTAGAGCCCCCAGTTAGGAAAATTGCTAACATTCAAGTTAATCAGCAAGTACTGTATGCTAAGGATTGTGCTGAATCCTGAAAATATAAAAATAAGCAAAAAAGACAATCCCTGCCCTTGAAGAGTGAAGAAAGAAGTACATTTATCTCTTCCAGATCACAGGTGTTAATGGCACAGCACCCCCTCAATAGGGAAAATACACATGAAATTTTTGGGCCCTCCCTTTGTACCAAAGAAGAAGCCTGATTTTTTTTTTCTTTTTCTTTTATGGGGTAAGTATTTGACCATATGCTCTATGTCATCTGCAGGCCTTCACATGTAATCTTCGGCTTCTGCAAAACTCCCAAAAAATCCCCATTTAATATCTTATGCTGACCCCCAATAGAGTGAAAACCTCAATGGGGAAAGTCACAATGTGGAAGGGATAATTGTTTTGTTTCGTTTTTTTTAGTGAGGCAGTTGGGGTTAAGTGACTTGCCCAGGGTCACACAGCTAGTAAGTGTTAAGTGTCTGAGGCCAGATTTGAACTCAGGTACTCCTGACTCCAGGGCTGGTGCTCTATCCACTGCGCCATCTAGCTGCCCCTGGAAGGGATAATTGTACAGAGCATCAGGAATGGAGCCCAAAGAGGAACCAAGAAGTGAACATGGTTGGCCTGAGGTCCAGGAGGAACAGACCAATCAGAAGAAGTCACAGGGACAAAATGATCTTCTCCAATGAGGAGGCTCCTCATGTGGAATGGAGTTCCAGAGGGAGAAGGCTGCAACTGACATGATGAAGAAAGAAGTACAAAGAGCCAAGAACAGAGCCTGAAGTGGAATGAAGGAATGACATCCAGGTAGAAGTTTGCTCTCTGCCCTAATTTAAACTTTTGTTTATCTCTAGCTAACTCCAGCCTCTTTGTTTTAGGACATTGGCAATATTTAAGCAAAAGAAGTAAGGAGTATGTAATAAACATGTGTGTGAGACCATATCTTAAATAGTAGTAGTAGTAGGCCTCCACCAGTCGCTGACGACCATGGATCAGCGCCTTGAAGAGCCACAGACCACAGTGTGGCTGTGTGTTGTATCTACCCCATGAGGAGTATCTGGAGTGTCCTCTCCAGGGTGCTGGCCTGGGCAGATCAATATGGAAAACAAGCTGTTGCCCATGCAGCAGGTTTTCCCTCTCCACGACATTGGTGGATCCAAAGGAAAGGCAGAGCCAGTACAGTTTGGCACCAGTGCCGCCTCAGGAGTTGCCAGAGGGATGTGATGTCCAACATCCACCTGCCTAAGAGACTCCAACTCCTGATTTTTCCTCAGGGTTAACTCCCGAAGCTTTTCCCATATATGGGTATAGCCACAAGGCAGTGGAGGTTTAAAATCAGGGTTTTCCTTCCCCTAGGTGAGTTGCCTACCAAGGCTGACGAGCCCCACCTGCCTGAAACAACTGGTTTTAAAGCACCAGTGACCCACCTTTGTCCCTTCTCCTGTTAGTGGAAACAGTTCCGCCACAAGAAGACCAGGAGTTGGGCTTTGGTTGTATAATGATTGGAATGACACCACCTACTGGAGACTTACTGTAGAAAAGCTCCACCATGAGGTGAAGGTCTCTGAGGGCAAGACCATGCGTCTTTTCTTTCACATCAGGAAGTAACATTTGCTTGTGGGAGGAAGAAGGGGGAGCCTGGCACTCTGACTCTCTCTTTCCTGAGGACTCAGGTGGAGAAGGGAGCTAGAAATGTGCTCTCCCTTTAATAGATAGATGAATGTAGGCCTTTCTCTCTCTCTCTTTACCAAATTCTTATTCTCCTTAATAAATGCTTAAAAGTCTAACTCTTGCTAAAGCTTATAATTTATTGGCGACCACTCATTAGATATTTTAGACAGTATAGCTAGAATTTTAGCCTTTACAGTTGTCAGAGGCTATTTGAGACACACGCCATTGGAGCATTTTATAGAGAGTGGGAGCTTATCCCCACTCCCACCCCAGCATGACAACCTTTGGAAACATATCTTAAATAGGGCCTGTTATTAGACAGGCACAGTTTGGGGAAAGAGTAGACCCTTGTTGGGGAATGGGGGAGGGGAAGAAAGAACTCCCCTCAGTCCTTGAAGAGGTGGATACAGACAGTAGCTTTGGCCTAAATGTGTTGCTATGAAATGCCTAGAGAGGTCCAATAGCCTTCTTTGATTTCTCTTTTGTTTGCTGTGGCTCTTCCTTTTACTTTTTTCTTTCCAGCTGGGTATAGCTGGGGACATTGTCTCCTTGTTGTTGCTCCGCTTCCATTCTTCAAAATCTTGTCCCTGCCTTACAGATTGTATGTCTCTTTAAGAAGTCCCAAGTAGGGGAAGCTAGATGGCACAGTGGATAAAGCACCGGCCCTGGATTCAGGAGGACCTGAGTTCAAATTTGGCCTTAGACACTTGACACTTACTAGCTGTGTGACCCTGGGCAAGTCACTTAGTCCCCATTGCCTCACCAAAAAAATTTTTAAATTAAAAAAAAAAAAAAAAGTCCCAAGTATGACTCAAATTTTAGTTCCAGATTGTGATATTCCCAAATCATTCTCAAGGCTGACTGAGAAGAAATGTTTGTCCCTCTGAACTGTGAATCCCAGGGTACTAGTCAGTTCTCAAAGCTCTACATATGAAATCCAAAGAAAGAAGACACGTATAGCTATTTATCTTAAATTTGGGTTTGGGGTGGTTTAAGAAAAGCTTGAACTACATATATCCTGATATCTTTGATGGAAGCATTAACATTATGCTAAGAGCATAAACACAGCTGCAAGGAACAAATTCATCTAAATTACCTCTTTCTCACATCTCTCCCTTTCAGATTGCCATTTCTTGGGCTGAGTTTAGGTCTAAATTAAGTTTATTTTTTTATTTCCAACTTAACATAGGAGGAAGATGTACTTCAGCCTGTTTTTTAAAGTACAGATACAAAAGGGGTACTAAGCAATGAAGTTTCATGAGAGTTGGATTATCTAGACTGGAGAAATCATCTCATCCAATGCCATTGTTTTAAAGACAACAAAGCTTGGGTCTATAAAAATGAAAGCAATTTGCCCAGGTTCACATAAGCAGCAAGTAGCAGAGTTGGAATTCAAACAGAAGTCCTCTAGCTGCATCCTCAGTGACTTTTTCTGGAGGCCACGATTACTGATTGACACCTTGCCCAGGATCACACAGCTAGTATGAAGCCAGCACTTGAAGCATAGTGTCCTTACAACAAGTCCAGCACCCTTTCTAACTACACTCAGGGGGTTACAGTCTAGAATCAACTTCATTAGGGAGGAAATTGTAGAGAGTTCTATGATGATTCACTTCACGTGTAGCAGAGTTTGTGCATAAGAGATAAAGTAAGTATGAGTAGTACTGTCAGTGTCAGACCAGAGAACTGAGGAACAGAAGAAGTGAGACAGGACACCACAGCAGGACACTGTATGGAGTATTGGGGCAGAGCAGGGGGGAAGAGAGGGAGGTATGTGTAGCACTCTACTAAATCTAAGGGAAAGAGCATGACATCCAGCTATGACCAGTTCAGTCAACCCAAAAGTTACTTGGTGCTTAGATCTGGACTGGTGAGCTATGAATTGTCCAGCATTGGAGAAGACATATGTTTTGAGATGCAACCCCCAATGAAACCACCACTGAGGGGGTCAAAGTCAGAAAGTGAACAATAGAGGGAAATGAGGCAGGGGAGTGACTGCAATTACCAAAGATCTCAGGAAGAAATACACTCAAAGATCTGAAACATAAGCAGGTAAATCAACATGGAAAATATTAATAACAGAAGAAAATATGGCTTCTAAGTCTAGTAAACAAATTCAAGCATCTGTAAATACCATAAAAACAAAGGAAAATGATTCAACACTTGATGAGACAGAAGACCTGTGGAATGTGAGGGGACCATGGAACCATAACACAGCAAACTGGTTCAAAAGAAAAATGACAATTATGGGATCAGAATGTATGGCCTGCACATCAAAAATAATGAGTAGACTAACTAGAATCTTAAATGACAAGTCACACCAAAGAAACAAAAAAGAGAACAATAGATTGGGAATGCAAATATACAGAAGTGAATGACAATCTAGAAAAAGAGAAGCAAAAAACCAATAAGATTAAAAGAAAACATGCTATGGAAGAAAACATATTGATCTCAATGATAGTGTGTGTAGAAAGCATAGATCTCCCAGAAGAATCTGACAGTTTTAAAAACTCTAACACCATAATGCAGAAAGTAATAGAAGAAAACTGCTCAGAACTTCTGAATATAGAAAATGAAATATCAACTGAAAGAATTTATAAATAAAAAACCCAAGGCTGTAAACTCCAAGACATATAGTGGTTAAATTTAACAATTCAATTCAGAAACAAGTTCTACAAATGATCAGAAGACCTTCAAATACAAAGGAAAGGAAATTTGAATAACAAAAGACTATTCTAAACTCACCAGAAAACATAGGAGGCAATGGAATGGTGTGTTCCAAAATTCAATTGAGCTCAAGATGCAGCCCAGGGTGATCTACTCTGCATATTTGAGCTTAAATATTTGAGGTTAAATGAATGAAATAAAGATGGACATTCAATAATAAAGAGGTATTTGAAACATTTTTTGAAAGAAAACCAGAACTAAAGAGACTATTTGTTTCTCAGACACTCCAAACAACAAAAATGGGAAGAGAAAATAAATGCAGCAGACAAGGACAGCAACAGAGTGACACCAGAGAGATCAGTAAGAGATTTCTTTCTAAATGTACACAGAGACAATTGAAGGGGAATATTTGGCAGAAGTAAGTGAAGAGTTGGGCCTGGGGCATTAAGGACAGAAACTGGCACCCTATCTACTGGTGAATAGATGTGGGGTTTTTTTGTTTTTGTTTTTGTTTTCTTTTTTGTGGGACTATATTACAACATGGGTGGGTATGTGAAGACAGGAGAGAAATAGGGAATAAAAAGGAGTGTGTGATAGAGCCAAATCAAAGGTTAGCAATGAGGGAAAGGTCATCCCTGTGGTCTCAGAAAGACAAGAATCTATAAGGGAGTGGGTGAGGATGAGGGAAGAAAGAGTAAAAAGTGGAAGAAAGGAAGGAGGTCTTGCTTTGGTGGGGGTGGAGTCCACTATGGGTGAAGAGCGATTGTGAAGGAAGATGGAGACATTGTGTTGAGCATGGTCTGGGGGATTTGATTCTTGAAAAGTCTACTGGCTCTATTTCAGGAGGAAAGGAGTTAGAACTCCTGAAAGCAACTAGAACCCAGGGAAGTGGGAGAACATGGAACCAAGGATATTTTGAGGCCAATGGGGGGAAAATGTAACCAGGGGATGGTATTAGATAAGTAGTGGACTTCATAATCAGAGCTGTGGTGGGGGAAGGTCCCTACCATGGGGATTTGTCCTTTTTGACATCTGCAATAACTGGCATCATTCTAGGAGTGAGCATAATAGAAAAAGAGAATCCACAGGACAAAGCATAATGGAAAAAGAGAATCCACAGGACAAACTCTACAAGGCAGTGACAGAAACCAGCTAAAAAGGACAGCCTAGAATGAAGGCTTTGGAGGTTTGGGTTGTATGAAGAATACAGTGAATAGAGAAACCAGATATCATAAGGTTCATGAATCAGAGAATAAAGGTCTGGAGTAGACAGAAATGGAGGATGGATAATGAAGAGAATAAGAGAAATTCTTTTTGGAACAGGGAACAAAAAGTAAAATTTAAAAACTAATGAACAGAACTAATTGAAGAGGAATGAAAAGAAGGGGACTGAGAGAAAACAAAGGGGGGAAGAATTATGTACCCAGATAGATACAGAAGAAAAAAACTAATAAGGAGATAATAGGTTCCCCATCTCCAAGATTTTTAAACAAAGGATAGATAATCATTACAAAAGTAATCTCTATTCAGGTTTGGGTTGGACAAGATGACTTCTGAGGTACCTTCCAACACTAAGAGAGACAGCATTATGCAGTGGAGAGCTCATTTTAGAAGCAGGAAGACTAGATTCAAATCCTGCCTCCAACACATCTGTGTGATACTGGACAAATCACTTAACCTCTTAGTGCCTCCAAACAACTTTCTAACTGTATAAAATTGAAGATCAAGGATTATCCTGTATCAATGGAAAGAGCTCTCTCACGGAAAATTCCCTTGATAAATCAACAGCCCAGAGAGAAAGAGAGAGAGAAAGAAAGAAAGAAAGAAAGAAAGAAAGAAAGAAAGAAAGAAAGAAAGAAAGAAAGAAAGAAAGAAAGAAAGAAAGAAAGAAAGAAAGAAAGAAAGAAAGAAAGAAAGAAAGAAAGAAAGAAAGAAAGAAAAAGAAAGGAAGGAAGGAAGGAAGAGAAAAACTGACTCATAGATTAAGTATACATGGAAGAGAAAATAATTGTATGAATGAGAGTAGAGACAGACTGGTCTTGGTCTTCTTTCACCTTGAACAGCTTAAGTCAAACTAACTAGATGACAATGAATTAATTCAAATAAGAAGCCAGTCTGGACAGAAGGAATTGATGTGGATACTGAAAAAAAAAAAAAAAAAAGAACTACCTACTGGCCATGACTTGGGATTTTAGGTAAAGCCTTTGTCAAGAAAGCTAATTAGTTACATTTATCTATGGACCTAGCAAAAAGAAAAGAAACAGTTAAAGCAATCAGTTTGACACATTCCAGATTTTTCCCCCCAAATATATCAGCCAGCTGTAGCTCAAATCAGCTCAATTATGCCCAAACACTGAGGAACAGCACAAAAGGAACTAACAAACCTGGAGAAAATTTAATTTGGAATAACACACATTTAACATGAGAAAGAAATCTGGGAAGCAAGAATATATACCTTGCATTGTAATCTGTTTCCTAACCTAGAAAGAGGTGGGGCTACTCTCTTGTCATTGCTTGTTATTGTTTAAGAAAGAAATCTTATTGAATTCAGACTGAATGCCAGGCATCAGACCATTCTGATGAGACTCATTTGTAACTTCTGATACATTATGACAAACCAGAGGGAATTCATAGAAGAGTAATCAGGAAGACAGATGGTCTAAATGGATAAGAGATTACAGAAGCTATGAGTAGTTTCACAATTCAGGGACAATACTGGTATAATATAAGCCTTTTATACATGTTTAGCAGAAATCAAGCAGCAGGGACTAAAAGGAGTTGTTCCTTACATTACCTGTGGTATTAGGAAATACACCTGAGTATTAAAATGGTTCTGTAATTCCTCTCAGTGATGCCAATGACAAGACATCAATGCTTGTGCTTCCTGTGTGACTCTTGCCCATGTCCTGTCACCAGAGGAGCTCCACCCAATGTGCTGGAGGCTTTCCTTGACTTATCCTGATGTTGTAAGGGTCCCAAGGAAAAACTGGCTGCTCACTTTCACTCTTGCTATGTGACTACATCATCTCCTCTTCCTTCCACACAATTCTTGAATGACACAAGCATATTGATATCCAATCTCCCCTTGCTGTCAGCCCAGGTGAAGACAAACAAGTATATGACGATCCTGATGGTCAGCCCATACCATCTGGGAGGTAACACCCACGAGCAAAGATTTCAACCAGTGACGAGGGGAACTAGACACATCCAACACTAAACTAACTAATGATATTACAGGTGAACCTGAAGAAATGGTTATATGTGAAACCAGGAAACAATTCTAAAGATTACCCATGTGAAGTGGTCTTACATGTAATTATGTGTTTCTTGCTGCACAAATAGCTGTTAATTGTGTTTATTAAGTATGTTTGTTTCTTATTTTTGTTGTCTATTTGACTGTTTTGTGTTAAGTTAATGCTATAAGCAATGTCTGTTTCTTCATTGTTCTATTATTATTTATATATATATTCTAATCCTTAAAGTTAAGCTGTTCATAAAAAGTGATAGTGTTATTGTTATAGCTGGCTTGTTTTTCTTGGTTAATTAGCCATGCTTTGTTTCGTTGTTTACCATTAATTGTTATATGCAGTGGATGTGCTTGCACTCTTGATCTACGAATTTACTATGTTCTGTTTACTAAGTATCTACTATATGCCAGATTCTGCTAAATGCTATAAAATATCTCATTTGACTCTCATGACAACCTTGGGAGGTAAGTTCTATCATTATCCTCATTTTACAATTGAGGAAACTAAGTCAGTCAGAGGTTGAGTGACATGCTCAGGATCACAGAGCAAGTAAGTATCTGAGGTCACATTTGAACTGTGTTCTATGTGATGCTTTTTTGGAAGGAGAAATGACTTTTTATTGGCTAGAAAGAATGGTGAGCATGACACTTAATATCTTTGTAATGGACTTGTTATAATTTTTTACAGAAACTTTCGAGAGACACTTTGGAGACTTGTGTGGAAAAAGGAACCTCCAGAAAGGTGGGAGAGGAAGGAAGGGAGGGAGGAAAAGGGAAAGGGGCAGAGACAGGGACTGGGGAGAGAGAGAGAGAGAGAGAGAGAGAGAGAGAGAGAGAGAGAGAGAGAGAGAGAGAGAGAGAGAGAGAGAGAGAGAGAGAGAGACTTTGGGGGGGGCAGCCATGTGGCACAGTGGATAGCATTGGCTCTGAATTCAGGAGGATCTGAGTTCAAATCCGGTCTCAGACACTTGACACTTACTAGCTGTGTGAACCTGGGCAAGTCACTTAATCCTCATTACCCCCACCAAAAGAGAGAGAGAGAGAGAGAGAGAGAGAGAGAGAGAGAGAGAGAGAGAGAGAGAGAGAGAGAGAGAGAGAGAGAGAGAGAGAGAAAGAGAGAGAGAAAGAGAGAGAGAGACTTTTGAATAGTGGACTAGAGCTTTTAGAACTGCAAAAGGGTTGATCTCAAAGAGGGTTTAAAAAAAGGATACTATCCTGTGATAGGGCTCTTTCTAAGGAAAAAAGAAGAGGGGCAGGTGAGCAGAAGCAGATTTCATCAAACTTAGTATAATGGTGCTAAGAACACGGTGTCTCCCTCATCTCTTTATAAAGAGACAAGAAACAAAGAAAGGTGAAGTGTGAGAATAGAACAGAGTGAAATACACAAATAATGATCATAACTGCGTGTGATAATGGGATGAATTCACCCATAAAATTAATTCTAATACTACGTAAGTTGTTAGAAAAAATAGAAAGGAGTCTGACCAAATTCCTTCTATGATCCCTAAACCAGAGAGAATCAAAACAGAGAAAAGAAAACAATAGACCAACATCCATAATTAGTATTAATACAAAAATAAATAACAAAATATTAAAATATTAGCAGCAAGGCTAAAGGAACATATCATAAAGTTTATTTACTATGGTCAGGTTGGATGCAGCACCAGTTCAGTATTAGGACCATAATTGACCATATTAATAACAAGAACAACAAAAATCATATGATTCTATATACACATGCACACACTTAGATATATTTAAATATAACAATGTGAGAAAATTATTATTAATAATGGACTTTTTGGGGACACAGGGACCCCACACTCAAAGGCTTAACTCAGAAACTTTAGCTAATCCCTTTGGGGATCAGCCCAGGATCCCATGGGTGGATCAATAGAAATGGAAATCGGGGCAGCTAGGTGGTGCAGTGGATAGAACACTGGCCCTGGATTCAGGAGTACCTGAGTTCAAATCCAGCCTCAGACACTTAACACTTACTAGCTGTGTGACCCTGGGCAAGTCACTTAACCCCAATTGCCTCACCAAAAAAAAAAAAACCCAAATAGAAATGGAAATCAGACTAACTCAGTAGAGATAGAAACCACAGTGAGACTTATCTGCCTTGCCCTTCAGAAAAGGCCTTTTTGCACACTTCCCCATTAAGTCATGACATTATTAGGCCATAGAACAGCTCATTTTAATATGGGCCACCCTCAGGTTACATCAAGCAATGGAATTGAATGATTCTAGCCAATTAGCTTTGATCAGTATGTAAAACAGAGACTGAGATTACTGGGTGGATGCTAGCTGAGGAAGGCTGAGCTCTTTCTCTCTCTAGGTAATATAGAGTTTCTGAACTCTGCTGGGACCCATGTGCTCTCTCTTAGACAAAATGGTGCTGGGGGGTTTTTCAACTTGTGTTAAATTCAGTCAATGCTCTCCTAGCATTTAATATGATTTAATAAATGCTTACTACCTAAATGAGTGCAATAGTATTTAATTTGTAAGTAGTGATATATATCTTAGAAACCCCAGCCTAGTTCCCCAATAATTTAGGCAGAAAAGAGCTAGTCCCCAATATTTCAAATGACACAACAGCCATTCCTATTTTTAAAAAAACAAAAACAAACCAGTGGAAATCATAAGAATAAATAGATCTTTCCTTAACATCAAAAGTAATATCTATCTAAAACCAAGAGTCAATATTTATATAATTAGTAATAAACTTGAAGCTTTTCTGAGATTAGAAGTAAAAGAAGAATTACTATTAAATATGCTAGAAATTATAACTATAATAATTAATTTTAAAATTGTAATAATCATAGACAAAGAAGAAACAAAAATATCACTTTTGCAAATGATATGAAAATGTTTGCAGACACTAATTGAAATAACTTTTAGTAGTTCCCAGGATATAAAATAAATCATTATAAATCATCAGCATTTCTGTATATTACAAACAAAACCCAGAAGGAAGAACTGTAAAAAGAAATTACATATAAAATAACTACAGAATATATAAAATACTTTAGAGTCTACTTGTTAAGACAAACATGGGAACTATATGAATAAAACCACAAAACACTCTTTACACAAATAAGGACAAAACTAAATAATTGAAGAAATATTAATTGCTCAAGGGTAGGCTAAGCCAATATAATAAAAATGGCAATTCTCCCTAAATTAATTTCCCTATTCATTACCATCAAACCAATTAAACGACTAAAGAATTATTTTCTAGAGCTAGAAAAAAATAACAAAATACATGTAGAGGAACAAAACATAAAGAATCTTGAGGGAAATAATGGGCTGGAAGGGTGGAAATAAAAGGGACCTAGCAGTACCAGATCTCAAACTATACTATAAAACAGTAATCAATAAAATTATTCAGTACTAATTAAGAAACAAAGAAGTCTATCAGTGGAACAGATTGGTTATACAAAACAAATTAACCTAGTATTTGATAAACCTCAAGATCCCAGTAATTGGAATGAGAACTTAATATTGACAAAAACTGCTGGGAAAAATTAAAAGCAGTCTTTTAGAAATTAGGTATAAACCAACAATTCATTATATGCGCCAAAATAAGATCCAATTGGCTTAGATATAAAGGGTAATATCATAAGCAAGCTACAGGAGCAAAGAAGAAAATACCTCTCAGATCTATGGATAGTGAAAGAGTTCATGACCAAATAAAAGATAGAAAGGTTCACAAAAGATTAAAATGCTTGCATAAAAAAGATAACATAAAATTATTACATAAAACTTTTAACGTTTTTTTCACCAACAAAATCTAGCTAAAATTAGGAAATGGTAACTTGGAAAAAAATTTTTATAGCACCTTTCTCAAGTTATCTAGAGCCCCACCCCTCCCCAGGTTATTCTCACATTTTTCCCTCAAGTTCAATACCAAATTTACAATCTTTCTCTTCACACTAACCTTTTCCTTACACTAGTAGACTTTAATATACTTGTTGATGTCCCCTCAAGAACCCTTGCTTCTCTCACCCTCAGTCTTAACTCCTACATCTTCACTTCACCTCAGATATATACAAGTATGGTCATAACCTAAATCTCATCAACACCTATAAGTGTTCCACTTCCACAATCCAGAAATCTACAATTTATCTGTCTAGTCATGACTCTTTTCCTTCCGTATTTCCCTCTCACCCCTCTGAAACCTATTTTCTATCTTTGAGGCAAGCTCCAATAATTTCAGCCTTCCCTGTTTTCCAATGCCTCATTGTCTCCCTTTGAAAGTAAAGTTCTGGTCTCTTTCCTCCATTCTGAGTCTTAACCCCATAGTTTAAAAGTTCAACTTTATAAGATTCTCTGCCCCTGAATTCCTTGCTCCCCTATACTATTGCTGCTTATCCCTTTCTAAACTCTAACTCTGAATTACTCCCAATATTCACCTTTGCCCCTCTTACTTGGACTAGAAGACACAACAGTGCTCAATTAACTCACTACAAATTTTTCATATAAGCTCAAATGAGCCCTCCTTGCTGCATGACAATCCCTTATTCTTCCTTAATAGATTCTCTGTTGCACTACCCACAAGGGACTAATGGAGGGGTAGAGTAGCAATAGTGGAGGGGATTTGTGTTAAAATTAAAGTGTAGGGGCAGCTAGGTGGTGCAGTGGATAGTGCACTGGCTCTGGAGTCAGGAGGACCTGAGTTCAAATCCGGCCTCAGACACTTAACACTTACTAGCTGTGTGACCCTAGGCAAGTCACTTAACCCCAATTGCCTCACCAAAAAAAAATAAATAAATAAAAGTATAGATTTTTAAGTGCTTTTAAAGGTATAATGGGAATTGCCTTAAAAACACATATATGTATTGCTAAAGCCCTGAAACAGGAATGTTAGTAAGGCTATATAATGAGTCAGAGTACTTAGATAGTACCCTCAGCTAGACTAGGTAATAGGGAAAGAATACCAAGGTGGACACTGTTCAAGTTGTTGTTGTAAAGTCATTTTCAGTTATGTCCAACTCTTCCTGACCCTGTTTGGGGTTTTCTTGGCAAAGATACTAGAGTGGTTTACCATTTCCTTCTCCAGTTCATTATATAGATGAGGAAATTGAGGCAAACAGGGTTAAGTGACTTGCCCAGGGTCACACAGCAAGTAAGTATCTGAAGCCAGATTTGAACTCAGGAAGAGGAGTGTTCCTAACTCTAGCCCCAGCACTATATCTACTGTGCCACCTAGTTAAAAAGATATAAAACCAAAAAAAAAGCCTAAAGGGGCAGCTAGGTGGCACTGTGGTTAGAGCACCAGCCCTGGAATCAGGAGGACCTGAGTTCAAATCTGGCCTCAGACACTTGACACTTACTAGCTGTGTGACCCTGGGCACTCAACCCTCATTGCCCCGCAAAAAAAAAAAAAAAAAAAAAAGATATAAAACCACTACTACATGGTATGGGGGAATGATACTCGTTTTGTCACAGTGGATGTCAGCAACAGAGGGTTAATTAGGTCATAGAATGCAACAAAGCCTTGATTGGCATTGCAGTAACATAGATAGCATTCAATAATCAGGACTTAGGCATGTGGTTGTCACTCAAGACTCAGGTCCATTGTCATAACTAGAGGGTGGCTCTGAGTTTAATGACAAGTTCCTGTACCTCTCTTTATGCCATTAACCTTTGTATTCCACCCCTATGTGGACTATGTCTCTTCTAACTAAAGTGTTTCCACCAATCATGAATCAGGACCCTGCCCCACCGTCTTCCCATTCATTACATTAATGCTTGTGCTCATCAATTCACCGCTAATTCTTGGAATACTATAACTTGCATGCAGTCAAATTAGACATACATTAGTAAAAATGGAAGCACTATTCAGTTTACAATATAGATCTAGCTGGTAAATTCTATTTAATCCTTAAATCTATTTCCTTCATCCTTCACCAAAACCAGAAAATTTCAGAGCTCAAATCTATCTTCCTCTCTCTTGCCTCCAAGCACAGGGATGAGAAATAACCCAAAGGTTCTGTTCTGTTCTCAGTGAGTGTGTGTGTGTGTGTGTGTGTGTGTGTATACATACATATACACATACATACATGTACACAGTTTTTGCCTATAATAGTCTATTGTGAAAAATTAGACTTCTCATTCAATTATCCTTAGATTGGCAGGAACCCTAGCATCTCAACAAGACTTCTACCTGTCTTGCTTGTGCTGTACTGCCCAGGTTCCCCTTGTTTCCATGCTGATTGCTCAGGATCTGATACTGAAGCACAGGATGCAGGTCAAATACCAAGCCCCCATGGCACAATCTGACTATAGAGGACAGAGAAGGAACTGCCATGAATATGGATGTCATTAAATACCTTCTTCTTTCACCTACAAACTCCAAGCAGCCCCATCTGACATCATCCCAATGATGTGCTCCAGTCACTTCAGTCATCCGTTGGTTGTGCTTGACACACCCTAGGTACTACAAGAGGTTGTTTTCTCTCTCTCTCTTTCTCCTTATGTTGTTCTTCATTTCAAAACATTCAGCATATGTGAATAATTTTCCTTGTGAGCATCTCTATAATTAACAAATGCATTCCTTTTAACAGTTTTAACTACAGAGTACTTCAATATGTTTCTTTCTTTAACATATGAAAATACCTTTAGTGATCATGAAGCTTTTCAGTTTTGGTCCCTTGTGATTTAGTGTGCTTTATGTCTGGTTTCCAATTTAAAACTAACATTTAGGGGCAGCTAAGTGGCGCAATGGATAAAGCACCAGCCCTGGATTCAGGAGGATCTGAGTTCAAATCCAGCCTCAGACACTTGACACTTATTAGCTGTGTGACCCTGGGCAAGTCACTTAACCCTCATTGCCTCACAAAAACAAAACAAAACAAACTAGCATTTATCACCTGTTGGATGCAAGACAAAAAAATGCTTTTTACTTAAAGGCACAAGGTATAAGGTAGGATTCCTACTAAGTATCAATGAGTTTTGCAATCCACATATTTTTGTCACATATCTGTTTTCTTATTTGTTTAGTTAATTTTCTTTTAAATATCATTTTTGTTTTGATATAATTGATTCTTATTGACAAAGACCCAAACAACCTGCCCTACAAAGTACAGCCCCCTCAAACAGTTAATATTTAGTTTATTTTCTATCTTTAATGTCCCTATCCCTTTCCACCTAAAGCCCTCTTTCATGACTAATTTTCACTAGATATCCCCCATACCTAGAACTCTCTGTCCTCATCACTCCCTTCGGGCATCCCTGGATTTCTTTAACTCTCAGGTAAAGACCCAGCTTCTACAAGAAGCCTCTCTAAGTCCTCTTTAACCTTATCTCCAATTTACCCTGTTTGTACATAGCTGTTTGCATGTTATCTCTCCGATTAGCACCTTGAGAACAGGGACAGGTTGGTTATTCTTCTTTGGGTTTGGTTTTGCCTTTCTTTGTATGTTCACTGTCTAACATAGTGCCTGGCATATAGTAGGTGCTTAATAAATACTATTATGGGAGAAATATTTCCTCTTTGAGTTCATACTGCTGCGGAATAAACCTATCACAATGCAGAAATTATAGAATCCTTTCACAAATACTTAGCTAAATCACCTTGCTAAATCACCTTTGGCTTCTTATCTAAGGAGTGTCAAAAAGTCTTCTCTTAATATTATCATTCCATGAGTCAAGTTTTGGCAAGATGAGGTTAATTAACAGAAAATAGACTTCAATTAGCCAAAATATTCCATGAAGAATGGCATAATAAAATTGAATAAAAGAAAATAAACAGAAAAATTATCACCACGGTGCTTATTGACTGACTTAAGGAATGTAACTACAACTGTAAAGATTTA
Source organism: Dromiciops gliroides (assembly GCF_019393635.1). Classification (NCBI taxonomy): domain Eukaryota; kingdom Metazoa; phylum Chordata; class Mammalia; order Microbiotheria; family Microbiotheriidae; genus Dromiciops; species Dromiciops gliroides. The sequence goes on from NC_057862.1 coordinate 272,566,405, forward strand.
GCAAATTTGACAGGTCATAAAGGAGAAGTTTTCATTTTTAATTAAAAAGATGAGCTTTTGCTTTCATAGAAAGTTTAGAGACATCAAAAGACCTTGGCAATTTCCCTAAGGCAGGGATTGTTCTCCTTTAGGGCTATCATGGACCACTTTGGCAGCCTATGGATGCCTTCTCAGAATAATGTTTTTAAATACATAAAATAAAATATATGGGATTACAAAATAAACCAATTGTATTGAAATCGCTATCAAAAATATTTTTAAATCACAGACCCCATATTAAGAACCTAAGGCAATCTAACCTGCTCTATTCTTCTATATCAACTCTGAAACCAACACATAAATCATGTATACTCTCCCAAATATATATACTGATGAACAACCTCTGGTAGTCCATCCAAATGCATGTTGTAATCTGGCCTACAGACATTCTTCATCCACTTGATCTTTTCCATGTGAATGGTCAGGTCAAACTCCCTTGAATGATTACAGATCTCTTGTGGGGGCTCTGCAGTGTTCTAGAGATTGAACCAATTAGCACAATGTCATCTAACAACAGGAGCTTCTGGAGGGTGTTTCTGTACACAGGGGATCACACTTCAACCTGAGCTCTGACCTAGATATACTATCATAGTGGCGCAGCACCTTTAAATAAATGTATGTCTCCCTGTTTTATGCTTTGCCTGATATTTATCATCAGAGGGTCATTGAATAGGGTTGTGCCTATTTTATATCTTTCAAGGAATTTTGAATGAATTTTAATATATTTATAGGAAATACCTTCTTGCAAGGGAGCCTATAAAATGACATTTGGTTCTACTGAATTAAATGCTTTTTCATAATCAAAAAACAATGGATACTTTATTCTCTACATTTTTTAGTTAGTTACTAAGATGTGGCCCACTTTTAGGTATTACTTGTAAAAGCCTGATTGTTCCCTCCTAATTCTCTCATTGAGAATGCTTTTAATTTGTAAATACAAGACTTTCATAAGTTGGGCGAGTAGACATATAGATCTAGACTTATCCATGTTCTTTCAGTCACCATTTTTTCTGTATTAGAATATCTGATTTTTCTAATGCCTTTAACATCTTCCCTTTTGCAGGTTATTCCCTCAGTATCTTATAATGATACCTTATGGTTTTAATTTCTTCTCTATATATGTGGTCTAATCTGACTGCTTTTTCCATTTTTGTTCTCTTAGGTGCCATCCATAATACATTGGCTTTCTATAAGCATATCTAAAACTGTTATTAGGGTTGGAGTATGATCCTTGATGAGAAAACAATTTATCATAATGATTTTTTGCAAATCTTTTCCTTTTTAATGTTTAAGGCTTCCTTCTATTTTCATTATTAGATGGCTTTGTTTAACTGAATATTTTGATAAGCTTTCTGCTCGACCTTATGATATTCTCCTGCTTGTAATCATCATTGATTCTTCTTCAAGAGATCTTGCATTCTAAACTAATGTTTTGTCTGGTAGCTATATCTCTCCATTTGGTATATTTTTGCTATTTTCAAGAGGATTGAATATTAAGCCACACATTTCCATTATTTTCAACTTATATTTCTTTTCAAAATTATATAATTATATAATTTAATTATATAACAGCACATTATTTTCAAGGTTGTCTTTCTTTTCTATTCTCCCTACAAACAGTCTTCTGTTCCCTTCTGTCCATTTTTAAATGTTTGATGGTCCCTTTCTCTCTCCCTCTCATCTCTCTGTCTCTCTCACACTATCAATAATCCCCATTTCACTCTCAAGTCTTCCCCAACTTAAAAGAAAAAAAAAATCTTTACAACAAATAACCATAACTAGGCAAAGCAAATGCCTACATTAACCATGTCCAAAATGTGTAAAAACCCCACACCTTGAGCCCCTCACTTTTCAGTCAAGTGGTGAAAAGCATGTTTCATCATGGGTTATTGCACTGATCAGAGTAAGTTTTTCAGAGCTGTTTTTATTTACAGTGTTTTAGCTGTTATATAAGGGTGGCTAGGTGGTGCAATGAATAGAGTGCCAGGCCTGGAGTCAGGAAGACTCATCCTCCTGAGTTCAAATCTGGCCTCAGACACTTACTAGGTGTGGGACATAACAAATTACTTAACCCTGTTTGCCTCAGTGTCCTCATCTGCAAAATAAGCTGGAGGAGGAAATGACAAACCACTCCAGTATCTTTGCCAAGAAGACCCCAAATGGGGTGAGGAAGAGTTGAACATGACTGAAAATGACTGAACAACAGTTGTTATGTAAATTATTCTAGTTATCAGTAACGATGATAAGAAGAAAAAGAAAGAGGCAGCAGCAGGAGGAGGAGGAGAAACATATCTCATTTGAGCGCAACATTCTGTGAGGGATGTACTATTTTTATCTCCATTTTACAAATAAGGAAACTTAAGTTGAGAGAGGTTAAGTGACTTGCCCAGAGTAATTTTGACAGTAAACAGTCAAGGCAGGATTCAAAGTCAAGTGTTCCTGATTCCAAGACCATTACTCTATCCTAGCTGAACATCAGTTCACTTAAGTCTTCCTAGGTTTCCCTGAATTCATTTGTTCAGTCACTCCCCAACTGATCGGCACCCACTTTGTTCTTTATTAAAATAAAAAGGTATTACCATAAATAGGTCCATTCCCTCTTTTTTTAATCTCTCTGAGGTATATACCTAATTGTGGCATTGATGGGTGACTTTTGGGGGCAGAACCTAATTGCTTTCCAGAAAAACTGAACCACATAATTCATAGCTTTACTAGCAGTGCTTCAGTATACTTACCATCCTATTCTCCTGCAACCCTTCCAACAATAGGTATTTTTCTTTCTGCCTTCTTTGCCAACCTCATATTGTGAGGTAGAACCTCAGAAATATTTTAATTTACATAATGAGCCAACCCTGAATCCCTGGTATAAAGACAACCTGGTCACAGTATATAGTCTTTTTAATAGGTTGTTGCAGCTTCTGAGCTAATATTTTATTAAATTTTTGTATCGATATGGCTTAAGTATAGTAGCCTACAGTTTTGTCTTTTCTTTGCTTTTTCTCTTCTTTGTGTAGGCATCAACTCTATGTTTATATCATAGAAGAATTCCTACTTTTTCTATTTCTACAAACAACTTAAGTAATATTGGAATTTTTAAAATATTTGATAGAAGTTCACTTAATGTGAAGACGAACTCCTCCTGGCTACTCACAACTCTAATATTGCTAATCTTTGAATTTCTTTCCCTCCTGATAGAGTCTTCACAAAGTTCAACTCTCAGTTGCCAGTGTCCTTAGCCTCCTTCTTGCTTCCATAACCAGCTCTCTTTTCACTGCTACCAGAGGCCACATTCTCTAAAGCTGCTTCCAGTCACAACTGATTGTCCCTCTGTGTCCATGTCTCCCTCCATTAATCTATGTGCCTCAGATTCTTTGGTGAGATAGTCCACCTGACTCTTCAATTGCTGGATGAAGTATCCCCTTTAGAATGAGTTAGCTTTGCTGAAAGGGGGGAGAGGAGAAGGAAAGGGAAATGGAAAGGAGAAATCCCCTATTCCCCTCAAAGAAGTGAAGATCTAGGCTATTCCCTGACTGCTGTCTCAACTGCCTCTAACTCATTTGACTTTGTTTTTTAATTGTCACCAAGTGATGTAGCCAATCATTAGTCATCTCCTGATATTGTCAGATATTTCTGACAGAAAGGGTGTTAAAATCTTCTTAACACATTAAAAAACCTCATTAACTGAGACTGGGTGAGGAGGGGAGAGCTAAAGCTTCTCCCCTACCCCACCCCACCCTACCCTACAAAAGAACAATCTAATGAGAATAAATAAATGGGAGGGGGAAGGGATGACTATTAAAGTGGTTGTCATATAATCTAAACCAGTTAATTCAGTTGGTTAGCACATAGTGTTAATGAAGTTGAACTCTCAGACTCTTTACAGATAAGTTAAGTTTGTATAAGAAGAATTTTTTTAAGCTTTTTCATTACCTACATATTGCAAAAATGTATTTTCACTAGACTAAAGGGTTCATGGAATTTAAAGCTGTCAAATAAATTTCTAGATCATCTAGTTTCTGGCATTAAGAAGAGGGGTGGGCCAAGTAACTCCCTATGTTGTGCTTTTTTTTTTTAGCATGAATGACTGCATTATAGAAACTATCTCCATTTCATCCAAAATAACAAAACATGTGTTCCTCACTTGTGCTTGTACTTTTAAAACTTTGCCATTTTTTTCCTTGCCAATATAAGACATCTTTTTTTTTTGGTCTATTCCAGTGGTATACAAACATCTTAGATCACAAACCTCTATCAATAAAAAAAAATGAGCATCTGAGATCAGGATAAAACAAATATTTTCAATTTAAAATTTGTGTTTATTAACCCTTTTGTGCTTATTAAAAATACTACTGACAATGGTTTGGTTTTTGTTTTTTTAATAAAAGCAGGCTGTTTTGTTATTTCTTTAAAAATCCCTATGTGTGTCTTGAGGGATTGGGCCAACATAAATTATAATTGTTAGTAATTAATACTCAGTTAATTTGATCAATGTAGCTAGTCAAGCAAATTAATTTCTTTTTTTAGATCCTATTTAATTACAATAATCTAATAGGTCATAATAGTCAGTGAACATAACAGCTTCTCAGAAAGGGTCATGTCTTTCTATATGAAAATATAGTATTGACTACAATGCCAAACCAGTAAGCAAAAGTGAATTGTCTCTGATTTTAATTCATCAGAAAAATTTCAATAGAATTCTATTCTGTTTGATCTAGTTCTGATAAATGGATATTATCTTACATCAATCTCCTATTCACATTTGGGTATTTTATGTGTTTTTATATGAGCATGAGTAACAACAAGTTCAGTTTGGCTGGACCATCAAGTACAGGAAGGAGAGTAGGCTAGAAAGGTAAATTGGATCCAGATTGTGAAAGACTTAAATGACAAATAGTTTGTATCTGATCATAGTGAGTCATAAACAGCCACTGGTTTATTAAGTAGTGAGTAACATGATCAATGGGGGCAGCAAGGTAGCTCAGTAGATTAGCATGGGGAGAAACCTGAGGCAAAGAGACCAATTGAGAGACTAAACTGGTGTGATGGTCCTAGAGGTGATTGAAAATAAGGGGACAAGAGGAAGCTAGGTGGCACGGTGGATAAAATACTTTCCCTGAATTCAGGAGGACCTGAGTTCAAATCTGACCTCAGACACTTGACACTTAGTAGCTGTGTGACCCTGGGCAAGTCACTTAACCCCAATTGGCTCACAAAAAAAAGAAAAAGAAAATAAGGGGACAAGCCCCAGGCCACACCATGCAGATCCAGCCCCAGGCACACCACTCCAAAGGAGCCCCTCACCTGTGGTGGCTGCTTCTGGAATTCAGCCCAGGAACAATGAGGAAGTTGAACGGTTGGCTGAGGGGAGATTACAGGGGTCTCTGCTGACACTAAGGCTGGACTCTGTTGTTTTGCCCACACTCAGACCCAAGAAGCAATCAGTCACCACAGACAGGGGGAGGGGCACAGGTGTGCTGGAGCTTGAAGCCACAGTGAAGTCAGATTGTGTTCCCGAGTTAAAGGGCAAGTGGGCCTTTGATTATTTGCAGACCATAGCACAGGCCAGGGGGAGTGGGGAACAAGCCTCTCCTTAAATTGTACCACCCTGGACCCCCTGAAGCTTGGGACACTGCATACTGGAAGCAGTGCTCCCACTTTAAGAAGGACTTAAAAGTCAAGAAAAGGGCTCAGAAAATGAGCAGACAGAAAAAAATGCAGGCTCTAGAAAGTTTCTAAGATGACAAGGAAGATCAAAATACACCCTCAGAAGAAGACAACAAAGTCAAAGCTCCTACATCCAAAGCTTCCAAGAAAAATGTGAATTGGTCTCAGGCCATAGAAGCACTTTAAAAAGACTTTAAAAATAAAGTAAGAGAAGTAGAGGAAAAAATGGAAAGAGAAATGAGAAAGATGCAGGAAAGTCATGAAAAAAAGTCAACAGCTTGAAAAGCCAAATGGAAAATGAGGTACTAAATCTCTCTGAAGAAAAGCATTGCTTAAGAATTAGGATAGGGGCAGCTAGGTGGCACAATGGATAGAGCACTGGCCCTGGATTCAGGAGGAACCTGAGTTCAAATCCAGCCTCAGACACTTGACAGTTACTAGCTGTGTGACCCTGGGCAAGTCACCTAACCCCAATTGCCTCACTTAAAAAAAAAAATTAGGATTGAGCAAATGGAAACAATGACTTTATCTTTTTTGTATTTCCCATTTTTTCCGCTGAAAGATTGTTTTGCTGGGTAGGTGATTCTTGGTTGTAATCCCATTTCCTTTGCCCTTTGAAATATCATATTCCATGCCCTCCGGTCCTTTAATGTAGAAGCTGCTAAATCTTGTGCTATCCTGACTGGGGGCTCCACAGTACTTGAATTCTTTCTTTTTTGCAGCTTGCAATATTTTCTCCTTGACCTGAGAGCTCTGGAATTTGACTATAATATTCCTAGGAGTTTTCTTTTGGGGATCTCTTTCTGGAGGTGATGGGTGGATTCTTTCAATTTCTATTTTAGCTTCTTCTTCTAGAATTTCAGGGCAATTTTCCCTGAGAATATCTTGGAAGATGGTGTCTAAGCTCTTTCCTTGATCATGGTTTTCAGGTAGACCAATAGTTTTCAAATTATCTCTCCTGGACCTATTTTCCAGGTCGGCAGTTTTTCCCAGAAGATATTTCACATTGCCCTCTATTTTTTTATTCATTTGGATTTGCTTTATTGTGTCTTGGTTTCTCATAAAGTCACTGGCTTCCATTTGTTCAATCCTAATTCTTAGGCAATTATTTTCATCAGAGAGCTTTTGTACCTCCTTTTCCATTTGGCCAATTTGACCTTTCAAGCTGTTGACTTTTTTCTCATGTCTTTCCTGCATCACCCTCATTTCTCTTTCCATTTTTTCCTCTACCTCTCTAACTTTATCTTCAAAGTCCTTTTTGAGCACCTCTATGGCCTGAGACCAATTCGTATTTTTCTTGGAAGCTTTAGATATAGGGGCCCTGATGTTGACATCTTCCTCTGAGGGTGCCCCCTTGGTCTTCCTTGTTACTAAAGAAACTTTCTATGGTCTTCACCTTTCTCTGTTGGCTCATCTTGCCTTTCTTTTACTTGACTTTTAGCTCCTTAAAGTGGGGCACTGTTTCCAGGCTGCAGTCCTAGGTGGTATGATTTGAGGAGAATCAGGTTCTTCATTCTGCTGGCCTGTTCCCTGGTCCTTAGATGACCCCAGACCAACTTGCTAATCAACCAACTTTGTGTGTTGTGGTTGTTAGCTCTGACGAGCCTGTGCCCCTCCCCCACGTGGGCCACTGCTACTCAAGCTTACCTCCTGGTTCTCAGCAGGGGTGTAAAATCCAAGTTCTGCCTTAGCACCAGCATAGACCCCTGTAGTCTCCCCCCTGCCCAGGGCTCAGCCCACTCACCAGACTATGAGCTTAGTTCCAGATGACACTGGCGCTTCAGCTAATTCAGAGGCTCTGGGGGTCTGCTTCTCTGGTGAGGCCTTCCTGGGACTGGATCTGTGTCAAGGTGACTGTGGGGTTGGGCTCGACTCCTGTATTAGCACAGCAGCTACCTCCTTCTGACCTTCCAAGCCGTTCTTGGTTAGAAGATGATTTCAGCACATTCTTTTGTGAGTTTTGTTGCTCAGGGCATTTTCCTATGGCGTCGGGAGGGAGGGGGGGTGGTGTTGAGGAGAGAGGTGTAGCTTTTGCTCATAGGTAATAGCACCATAGGTTAGAACACATGCTGGGATTTGTTTTTCTGGGGTTTATGACAGTGGCACATATTTCACAGGTCACCTAATTAAAGATATACAAGGCAATTAGCATACAACCTACATATTGATGCTCCTTCAAACATCCTACCATCACAGTTCTTATTTCACATGATCAACTCCTCTACCCTACCTCAGCTACACATAAAGATGGTCATACCCTTGATCTTGCCATCACCCACAAAGATATCACTTTAATGTTTATGAACTCTGAATTTGTCAGAGTTTGTGAACCTGATCGCAATCTGTTGTCATCCCACCTCCCCCCCTGCCTTGCAACCCCAAGGTTCTTCATCCACACTATGACCTTCAACTCCTCCATCCCTCAGTTCCCTCCCAGGACATTACCCCCCTGCTCTTTTCCCAATCTTGACTCCTTGGTGAACCAGTTCAACTCTACATTGTTCTCTTCTCCCTATCTTTGTCCCCCTAACCTATCACTGATCTTGCCCTGAGAAGCCTCAGCTTTGAATTACTCCCACAATTTGCTGATTTTCTTCCTACATATATGCTGCTAAATGAATCTAGAGAAACTCACAAAATTATGCTGCTTGAGTCCACTACAAATTTATACTAGATAACCTCACCTGGACCTCACTATTAAAAGGCAATTCTTTTACATCTTTTACATCATAATTCATTCACTATCCCACTCACCACAGTTCTTTCCAATTTTTCAATCCCTTCTCAAACCTCTCATGGGCTCCCCCTCCTTCACCCTCTTGGCTGAGAAATTTGCCTAATATTTTCCTGAAAAAAAACTGAGGCCATTGAGCAATAGCTCCCTCTCTTCTCCTCACCTCCTCGTTTCACATTACCCATGCTTTCTGCCACTATCTCCTCCTTCACTTCTGACTCTACAAGAAGGCCAGCAGATTTCCAGATGCCCTGTGTCATATACACCTTTTATTGACAGATATAATCTTGATTAATTATTATAAGGCAATAATGAGAACTGCTAGGTCTATTCACCAACAAGTACTGAAAGTTTTGCCCTAACCACTTGATTTTCCCTGCCACTTTGTGAAAGTCCATCAGCAAAGGAATGCCCTCCAACCTCAATGGAAGGGCACATTCTGGACCTTACTGACTAGCAAAATATTCAGAATTTGGCTTCCAAGGCCACCAGATATGGACCTGTTCTACCTCTGGTCCTGGACATCCTTGCCTCTTTATACCACAATGCCCCCTGGAAACCCAAGGGGACCCCCTGCCCTGACTCTGATTGGTGGATACACATTTACAGGAAAGGAGAGCAAAAGACTCATGTGCTTACTCCTGATTGTTTCTTTTTCCTATTCATTATAACTTTAGTAATAGTACCTAGATTAAATCTTAAATCAAAATTTTATTTTTCCCAACCCTTAGAAATTCTATATATAATAGATATTCCATCCCATTGTGCTCCGATAATAGCAATAAACAGGACTGAGGGAATTAAGGATGAGGAATGAGGCAGCTTCCTGATTCCCCAGAGGCTGGCTCAGAATGTTCCCCTGGTGAGGCTTTTGCTGGTTGGGCTCTTGTATGCCTCAAGGGTTTATCTATGTTAAGTGTTGTTATAGGAGAAATAAAACTTCTCTGAGTTCATGTGGTAGGTAACAGCTGCCAAAATATATTTACCACAATGCAAAAACTATAGAGGTAAAAACCTAGGTTTTCTTATTATGCTTAAGCATAGTAAGAGAAAACCTGAAAAATTGTTAGTATTCTAACAAGCTCTCTTAAAGAAAAAATTATATCAGAATGACATTATATCATTATATCATTCTTTTACATATTGCAATCTTATACATTCTTCTTAAGCCTTAAAAGTTAAAGAAAAAAATAGATCCATAAACCCACACTTCCTTTAATGCTATAAAAGTTGAACAAACACAAATAGTCATAATCCCATGTGTCCCCGAGGAAACAAACCTTGTCAAACAAACTCTAAGGTAAACTAAGTCAAGTTACAGATTAAATTACATTTAAATAGTTCACAAATAGGCTAATTGAGGGGGAATATTTAGGAGTCAAGGAGGGAACTAAGGAGTCAAGGACAGTTGAGATCCTTCCTCTGACTTCTTATCTAAGGAATGTCTAAGGCTTTAAGTTGTTTTCACCTCCCATAGGACAGGTTTTGGTAAATTGAGGTTAATATTAAGAGAAGTCATTCTTTCAGCTAACCAAAAGTTGCAAGAGCAATAAAAGGAAATAAAAAAATTTTAAATTACCATTATAGTCTAAAGGTATATTAAGTATGGTATCTCTACTCACTGATGCTAATGGGAAACTTTTATTTGCTTAAGAGTATGATTATAATGTTTCTCTTGCTTATGGGAAATCCAAAGGAGATCAGTGTCAACCCCATCTCTCATACCTTTAGATTCATTATCTCTGGATCAGAGATATCTCCCATCTCATTAAAGGTATCAGAATCTCTTCTCAAATCTATCCATTCTGGTACTAAATATATGTAATGGGGGACTGGGACTGGCCAATATGCCCAGTCCTTATAAGCATATGCATCATACTCAGCTGACAGGACTTTGGAGCAGGCAAAGACGTTCTATAACTGATCACAGGCTGCTTACCATGTGGTATAGAGGAACCTTTTGGAATAACTGTGGAGCCAGAACTGAGGTGCTTTCAAAAAGGCACTAGCCATCCTGGATAAGTAAGTTGGTTCTGGCTCTTTCCAACTTGGTTGGCATTGGAGGACAAGCTGCTATGGTCCTTCAGGTGAGGCTTCAGGTACAACAAACCAATCATGCTGTACATTCTTATAAAAACTAGGTTCATTGGTCGACCCAGTCAACCATTACACATATTAAAAGGGTTTAGGCAGCTGTCAGAGCTTTTGTTTATAATTATGTTGTTCAATTGTTCAGTCATGTCCGACTTTTAGGCATGGGTAACATACATGATAATACAAAGGGGAGACCCAATTGGGAGGTAAACAACATAAAAGTATTGGCTGATTTTTAGTTAGCTAAGAGGGTCAAATCTCTGTCACTCCTTCTGTCTCTTCTTCCCCTAGTTGAGCAGTAAGTCTGGTAGTGAGTATCCCATAAGTTTTGAATATCACCATCCTAAAACAGTAGTCCTCCAGAATCCAGGAGGAAGAGAGCAAGGGAGTAAGTGTCCATAAATCAGATGCAGGAGACAGAAAAAATAACAACTTTTCTGGCTTATCCCTCACACAAGTCTCTAAAAGTCAGGTTCAAAAAGTGTTACCAAATTGGTGAGCTCTGGGACAATCTATTTGCCAGCTCCAGAGTCTGACATCTCTATGGTAACAGTCTCCAGGCAGCAGCCTGGGAGCCAAAGATTGCATACATAACTGCACTAAATAAAGCATAATTCAGTTAGTGTTTTCTCTTTTTGGTGCTATTCTGTTCATTTTATCTTATAGTCTGTGATTTTGTCTGTAGGATGGACCATCAACACTTTCCTCAAGCTGACCCAAACTGAACCAGATTTTTGTCATGCATTACCTACCTGATGCCAACCTCACTCTTTATCTAGTTGTCTTTTATATCCACTGGGGTGGAGGCTGCATCTCTCATTCCAGACTCAGCCTTTCCTTTATTAGCCAAACTGACTATCATCATCCACTGTTCCTTCCCTTTGGCACTATTCCCTTATGTAACAATTGAGAGTCTTCTTTGGCTTTGAGGAAACAAAGCATATATGCATCTGCCCTGTATGAGCCAATAGGGCTCATATAAATATTTCTCTTCAATTTTTCATTCATGAGATCTTTTCACTCTTTCACTTCATCAGATCAAAATGCAAGACCCTCCAGATCCCCTGAAACTCTACCTTCTAGTAAATCAAGCACATATGCTTGGGGATGTCTAGGAACTTGAGAAAGCCAATGTCAATCTCTTCCCCTGAGATTATTGCACTACTAACTCTCTACAGGTGCTCCAAGATGAAATCTCTTCACTACATAAGTTCACCTCCTTTTCTTTCAATGAAGAGTCTGCACACTGCTCAACACCTTTTATTATACCTACATTGACAAATCCAGAACCATAGAAACCAACCTTCACATTATCTGGGGCCTCCTACTTTCCTTACACGGGGTGACAACAATAGATATGAATTGGACCCTATTCTCTGGGTTCCCTAGTTTGTAGATCTCATCCTGGGTCTGCAACATCATCCAAATATTAAATGACTATCATTATTGATTAGAAAAATGAAAATTAAAACAACCCTGAGATATTGTTTTATACCTACCAGATTGACCAAAATGATTGAAAGGGAAATCAACAAATGTTGGAGGGGATGTGAAAAAATTGGGGCACTAATTCATTGTTGGTGAAATTGTGACCTGATCCAACCATTTTGGAGAGCAATGTGGAATTATGCCCAAAGAGTTATTAAACTACCTGTGCCCTTTGACTGAGCAATACCACTACTGGGTCTATTTCCAAATATGATTATGGAAAAAAAAAGAATCTATATTTCTAAAATGTTTGTAGCAACTCTCTTTGTTGTGGCAAAGAACTGGAAATTTCTGGGATGCTCATAAATTGGGAAATGTCTAAACAAGTTGTGGTATGTGATTGTGACAGAATACTAATGTGCTATAAAAAATGATGAAAATCATGGAAAGACTTGCACAAAATAATGTAGAGCAAAATGAGCAGAACCAAGAGAACATTGTATATAGTAATAGCAATATTATTTTAAGAAAGACTTTGAGTAAGTTATTTTGACTATTATAAATACCCAAATTAACTATAAAGGACATATGAAGAAAGATGCTGTCCGTATCTGGAAAAAAAACTGATCAGTAGAAGTATGTATAGAATAATTTTACATATATGTATATCTGTATGTATATATATATGTGTGTGTGTGTGTGTGTATATATGTACACACATAAATATATATATATATATAATATACCTATTTGTGTCTAATGGTGGCCATCTTTAGGGCAGGGTGGGGAGGGAATAATAAAAGAAAAAATAAATATACATAATATCTTTATTATATATTTTAAAAGAATAGTAAGTTATATATTGTTGTTGTTTAGCTTTCATTCTCATCGGGAGGTGATATCATGACTTGCACTGAGTTGGATTTAAGTGAGGAAGGACTGTTCAAGGTCACCAGCCTCACTCTTTTCTCCAGAGCCATCTAGGTACAGAGGTAAGATATAAATCAGGACAACTGGATATGGCTCCAGATGTTTGAGGCAATTGGGATTAAGTGATTTGCCCAGAGTCACACAACTAGTAAGTGTCTGAGGTAAGATTTGAACTCATGTCCTTCCAACTTCAAGGCCAGTGCTCTATGCACTGTACCACTTAGCTGCCCCTAAGTTGTATATAGTAGATTTGCAGTTTCATGAGCAACCATCTTTTTATTATATTGTATTATAGAAATGCTTATTTTATTCCATAAATTAAAATAAAATATTTTTTTAAAAAACCAGTCAAGCATTTGCAGTAAGTAAAATTTGCAGTTGATAAAAATGACATACATAACTCATTTAACTGCTGTATTTGATCTCCTCTGCTAGACTGTATGGATGCATTAATAATGCTTTGACCTGCTTACTCTTCTCAAGTCCCTGTTTTCATGTTTACTTACTGCTGTCATAGCTAACACTTAGAAAAACAGATCTAGGATTTCTGATAAGCCTGAAAAAGCATTTAGAATATATCCTTTGCTCCTTTTTCTGTGTTGCTTCATTCAGCACATGGCACACAAAAAGTTGAGCTTTCATTGTTTCTTTAAGTTCTTTCTTATTTTGTGTGAATGTGAAAGCTTCCACAGGCTCCAGCATTTCTGAACAAGAGTGAAAGGAAAGCATTTAGTGATCAATAGTTATCAATATGACTAACAATCTGCACCTCTTCCCTTGGGAACTGAATGTTTTCTGTGTCTATAAAGGAACTAGGGTATTGTATTTGTGATTAATGAGGAAAAAACAAGCAAACTTGGAAATGGAAATAAATAAGAACTGCTTTTGAGAACCCACCTAGGACCCAAGCAGCTCATCATTAACTACTATGAATATTGTGCTATTCTGTTAGGATCTGGGTTGCTCATGCAGGATAATTCAAGGGTATAGGAAGTTCAGGAGCCAGAGAACGTTTCTGTCTCTCAAAACTCAACTGTTATTTTCATGTTGAGACACCAAGAAGAAGAAACAAGGAAATTTATCTAAGAGCAGAACCAATGGTGAAGAGCTTTTCGATTTCTCTAAGAAAAGTAAAGAATGTTTTTATTTAGGGGAGTAAATAGGAATCTACCTATAGAAATAAGATTGAAGGGGGCAGCTACGTGGTGCAGTGGATAAAGCATCGGCCCTGGATTCAGGAGGACCTGAGTTCAAATCTGGCCTCAGACACTTGACACTTATTAGCTGTGTGACCCTGGGCAAGTCACTTAACCCTCATTGCCCTGCCAAAAAAAAAAAAGAAAGAAAGAAAAAAAAGAAAGAAGATTGAAATGGGTACCCACAAACTGGGAAATGGTTGAACAAGTTATGGCCTAGAAATATAATAGAATACTATTGTACTGTAAGAAATGATAAAGGAAATGGTTTCAGAGAAACATGAGAAGACTTGTATGAACTGACACAGAGTGAAATTAATAGAACCAAGAATAATTTATAAAACAACATCGTAAAGACAAAAAACTTTAAAACACTTGAGAACTCTGATCAGCATAATGACCAACCACAATTCCAGAGGACCTATGATGAAACACGCTACTCACCTCCTGTCAGAGAGGTTGATAGACTCATGGTATAGATTATGTTTTGGATATGGCTAATATAGAAATTTGTTTTGCTTGATTGCATATTTGTTACAAAAGTCTTGTGTGTCCCCCCCTTACCCCCAACCCCACTGGGAAGAGAGAGGTGGGAAGGGAGAAAAAATAAATTTTTTGTCAATTAAAAGAATAATAATTCTTTAAAAATGTAATTTTATTTTTTTAATTAAAGAAATAAGTAATGTTTTACATAATCTTATATGTATAACCTATATCTGGTTGCTTGCTGGCTCAGGGAGGAGGGAAGGGAGGAAGGGAAAGAGAGATAAAAATTGGAACCCAAAACTATAAATAAAAATATTTATTACTTAAAAAAAATAAAGAAATAAGGCTAAGTGGTAGATGAAGCCACTATTTATTTATCATTATATTTTGAAACTTCAAGTATAACCCCATTTTGGCAAATTATCTTCCTAATTACAAAAGGAGACAACAGAGTGGATAGAAACCTGACTGGAATAAGTGAGGCCTGAATTCAAGTTCAGCCTCTGACACAAACTGGCTATGACATCCTGCCTGAATGACTTAAAAGATCTGTTCCCCTAGGCAACTCTCTCAGACTATAAACTTCAGAGCCCTTGGGGATCTAAATTTATATGAGTTCTCCAAACCTATAAAATCAGTGCAAAAAAAAATCCAAGTAAAAGAAATATTCATAACCTTTTTCTGCTTTCATGTTAAGAATGAATAGTCTTTGAAGTAGAACCTCTTTACTGGCTTATGAGTATTTCCAATTTTCCCCTCTTTGTAACTTTTGTCAGAAGCCCCATTATTCTAAGATAACATTAACAGCAGCTTCCAAGATCATTCTTGGAATAATTACTAAAACCTTCTCTTGACACCCTGAGGTAACAACCCCTTCCCAAAGTTACTGAATTTGTGTCCTCCTTAGGCTATTTATGAAAAATGGCAGATACAAGTGTCCCCTCCAGAAAGCAGTCACCTGAATTTAATATCACTGAGGATTTTGAATGGATGTCAAATCAGCTGTAAAGAGCAGCCATAAATTCTGAAAGACTATGAGCTCATCCATGTGTACCCTGGCCAATTAGTGCTCCCAAAACCTTTTAAGGGATACAACATGGTTTAGTAGAAAGGCTGCCGATTTTGAACTGTCAGAATATGAATTCTGCCTCTGTCACTTATTATCCATGTAGCCTTGGGCGATTCACTTAATCTCTCTGGGCCTCAATTTCCTCACTTTTTAAAATGGAGTTGGACCATAATGCCTCAAGTTCTGGATCTGTGATCCTGTGATCCGATGATCAGATTATAAAGCGTGACATCATTGAGAAGTGACATAAAATGTAAGACCTTTTCCATATATTAAATCAAATCTATTTCAAATTGTACTCTGCCAAAGGTAAACTACTGCCAAAGATAACTACTGCTGAAGATAAATTGCTTCTTGCCTTTCATACACATCAGTGCTGACAAGAGATGAAGACCCACAGTAAGCTCAGAAGGAACCTGGGTAGTTGTGGCACTGTTCTTTATCATCTTGGGAGCTGGTTAGTTGTCCTATGTTTTTAAAAAACTCCACTTTGACAACATATGTGAAACTATGTATTGGATTGTGCTTTCACTTTTTAGTAGTGCAAAAATAACACATTGCATAACAATCCAGTTAGAGAGCATTTGCTGCTAAATGTTGGGGAAGGTGCAGGAGAGATACCACCTCTCCAGTTTCTGAAGTTATCCCTTCAAACCCAGGACAAAGAATAAGGCTAGACTCTGCTCCTGACTCTCCAGACTTCTTTATCTATCATAACCCAGCAGCTTTCTCACAATGTCATTCCCCCCTGCAGTCTCTTCCTCTGATTGTTCCTCCCCAAACCTCCATTTTGAGGAAAGTATCCAGGTCAGCCATCTTCATTTCATTTCTCTCTAGACTCTCTAGATTCCTGGATTTCCAGAAGAGAATATTGTATCTGCATACCTGAAGGTATCTCAATAATTGCGAGCCATTATGCCCCCATGCATATACCTTCTTCTCTTCCCTTTACCCTTCCTTCAGCTTTCTTTTAGGTTTGGTCTTCACCCATTAGAATGTAAACTGCTTGAGAGCAAGGACAGTCTTTCTTTTTGTTTATATTTCTATTCTCAGCATTTAGTGCATTATTTGCTTGAACTATTACCATCTGCCCCACTGTAAGAACATCTACCTTTCCAAAGGATGCTGACCCATGACATAGTAAGTACCCAATACTTGTTCACTTATAAGGGAATGTGAGAGAGTGTGTAGATAGAGATAGGATCAAAAATTCAGATTCAGGTGATTCTACCACTTAACATAGTAGCAATATAATCTTGCCCAAGTCACTTAAAAATCTTTTTTTTTCATCTGAAAAATATATTTTTTAAAATAGCTCCCCTGCCCTGCCATATTTCTAGTCTATTATAAAACTCAAATGGCTGCAAAAGTGGTATATGAACCATAAGGAATAACTTATCATTACTATAGAATAAGAATCATTCTCACCTTGTTCAATGGAATTCAGGTAGAAATAGCAAAGTGACAGATGACAAATCTCCATAGTAAAAATATATACCTCAGAATTTCCTTGAAAAATCAATTACCAAGTTTTACCATTGTTCTCCTATTATTCTTTATTTAGTGCTGCACAGATCAATAAAATGATGGCTTTTTTGTAGTTGAATAAAAGTATTTAGGTTGTAAGCTCATCTTCAATGGGCTCACTGAAAGCAGCCTAAGAACAAATCCAATAGCAAGCAGAACAAGGGGAATGATTGGTATCTCATCTTGTTCCCACGTAATTTGATTATTTCTTCTACCACTCTATTTTAAAGCTTTTCTATCCATGCAGCTCAGCAATGGTGAGTATTTGGTTATGACAAAATCATAAAAAAGTTAAAAGTTGCTATGAATTTTTATGGATTTTATTATGTCAGGTTGATCGTAGACAATAGCGTTGTCTGGAATAATACTATGGTTCTGGTAAAACTTGGTCATTGATTTCTCAAGGAAATTCTGAGGTCTGTATTTGTACAATGGAGATTTGTCATCTATCACTCCACAAAAGAGAACAAGCTTTTGATGCAGAGTTCCAGAAACCAGGCCATTACTTGTTATATATTTGGCAGGTGCTGAATTTTTACATTCTGCAGTGATATACAAGACAGTCTCTACTATTTTTTGAATAAAATCACTACATCTAGGATCCTGACCAGGACCTTCCTGGTCAAGGTCCCTTAAAGATAACCCTTCTGTGGACCCTGGTAACAAGGACCTGGTCCTGAGTGAAATTTGCATGGTATTTGTTCAATTCTTTTTCTTGTTATTGTTGACATATTGTTGGCTGAGTTCATGCAATTCCATTTTTAGATCTCAGTCATTCTACAGGCTCCACCTGTAAGTAAACAACTTTCAGTCATATCTGACAAAATATGTAACTATTATTAGTACAATATTTGCTTGTTCCTAAAAGTTTTTTACTTGTTACTAGTACTTTAAGAATTTCTATCAATCTTCTTCCTCCTTTTTTTTTTTTGGCAAGAAAATGTTTTTTTTTTCTTTTCTAAATGTTCTACTCAGGTTTGGGTGGGGATAAATTCTTTGATTAGATCGCCCAAGGCTTGGGGTGGTTTAGAAGTAAATAACATAATCAAAGTCACACCCCAACCCCTCATTAGAATAGGACCATTTCTCATTATAACAGTCATTCTTCTAATTACTTATTAACCAATCAAGTTGATTGCCACCCTCAGGAACACCCACTTTTCCAAGGGCATATAAATGTTGAGTGGGTTCCATGAGGCGCCTTTGACATTCAAAAATGTCACTGACCCCTTTTATTAATAATATGCTTGCATTATTAATAAAATTATTAGATTACCCAGAAACTATGTCTCTTAAATTTTTTATACATCACAATGAACTGATTTGAGGAAAGAGTTGAGGCAGAGAGACAAACCAGTAGACTATTACAATAGTCCAGGCATGAAGTGATATGGTATAGCAGTGTCAGTGGTAAGAAAGGAGCATATATACAAGAGATGTTGTGAAGGTAAAAATCAATAGACCTTGGCAACAGACTGGATAAGCTATGTGAAAGAGAGTGAAGAGTTAAGAATAACACCTACCTAGGTTGAGAGCCTGGGCGACTGAGAGGATGGTGATACCTTCAATAGTAATAGGAAAGTTTGGAAGGAGGGAGGAAAGATAATAAGTTCAGTTTTTAACATATTATCTACAGGACATACAATTCAACATATCTAATAGGCAGTTAGTAATGGAGATTAGCAGGAAGATCAGGACTAGATAAGTGGATTTGTGAAGCATCAGCATAAAAATGATAATTAGAATCCATGAGAACTGATTAGACCAGTATAGAGGAAGAAGAAAAGTGGATCCCAGATAGAACCCTGTGGGAGACCCCTGGTTAGTAGGAATCACCTGGATGAAAATCTAGCAAAGGAGACTGAGAAGGAAGAGTCAGATAGGTAGGAACAGGAGCAGGACCAGAAGAGAGCCGTCTCCAGGAAACCCAGAAAGAAGAAAATATCAAAAAGAGGGTGATCACCTAAGGCTATAGAAAATCCAAAAAGAACAAGGATTGAGATTTCAATTAAGAGATTGTTAGTAACTGGAGAAAACAGTTTTGAGGTCAGAAAGCCAGAGTGAGAAGAGACTGAGGATAGGAAATGGGAGCACCTATTGTAGATGTCTTTGGTAGGGTGGTTCCCAAATATTTAATGCATTTCATAGTTATTTTGAATGAGACTATCCCTTCCTATGTATTTTGCTATTATAACATAGAAATGATGTTGATTTTTGTGGGTTTATTTTGTAGCCTGCAATTTTTCTGAGGCTATTAATTGTCTCAATTAGTTTCTTTAGCAATTCCCTAGGATTTTCTAAGCAAACCATCATGTGTTAGGGAAATTGAGATACTTTTATCTCCTTTTTGCCTCTATTTATTCCTTCAATTTCTTTCTCTTGTCTTATTGTGATTACTAGCATTTCTAGGACTATATCAATATAGTGAGGACTATCCCTGACATGTAACACAGAGATATTGTGTGTGGCTTTAAGGGAGGCAGAAGAGACATCTATAGGCTCTTTTCCTCCCACTCTTCTCCAAAGGAGACTTTATCTTCTGCCAGGAGAGGAAGCAAGAGTTTGAGTCCAGAAACTTGGCCACTCTGCTTTCCTCAGAGAGAGGGATGCCAGGCTAAAATTATAGCTATCTGCTTCTTTAATATTATTAGTCTAGGGAGTGTGATTTTCAGGTTCAAGTTAAACTTCTCATCACTAGTCATTAATAGGGAAAGGACTCCAAACTTTACATCTTAGACTTGATGCCCTTCCCACTTAACAACAGTTCTACAAGAAACACACATGGGAAGTAGACAAGAAACACATTTATCCAAGTTGACAGTAAAATAAAAATCAGAAGAAATATACATAGGAAACTATTTTCTAGACAATAAAGAGTGAAGGAGCTCCCATTGAGAATGGGATAACTCAACTCAATCAAGACTGAGTACCAGGGGGCAGCTAGGTGGCGCAGTGGATAAAGCACCAGTACTGGATTCAGTAGTACCTGAGTTCAAATCTGGTCTCAGACACTTGACACTTACTAGCTGTGTGACCCTGGGCAAGTCACTTAACCCCCATTGCTCTGCAAAAAAAAAAAAAAAAAAAGACTGAGTACAAGATTTCATCCAAGAGAAAATTGCCCTGAAGTCTCTGGTGTGCCAAGCTGGGGGTATGAGCATTATGGAGACTACCAACCTCTTCTCATGTAGGCTTCTTCCCAGAGTCTTATTCTCCCTTCAGCAACCTGAAATAAGGTTGTGTAAAAAAAATTAACTTAATCTAATCTGTAAATTTTATAACTGTGGGCTATATGAAAAACTATAACTTTAGAAAAATTATAATTGGGCCATAAGTCCTGCTGAGGTCGCCATTCAAATGTAAGAATAATTTATAATAACTGACTTGCTGACTGGGCCCTAATCTAACTGGGGAGCCTAATCTGGGGACTTTTGACTGTCTGGCTATCTGACTGCTATAAATAAATATAATATGGGCTGTTTCTTCCCCCACCACCTCTCAGACTGATAAGAAAAAAAGGATTAAAATGCTTCTATTAATTAAAGCAAATATGGGGTTTATTTAGATGAATAAACTTGGAGTTAAATGTAGAAACAAGAATAACAAAATTAAAATACAACCTGTCAGTTTTTTAAACTTTCCACCACCTCTCACCTATGGGTATGCTGGCCGCTGCCACCACTTGGACCAGTTCCAACTTTCAATCTTTTTCTCCTTCACTCCAGCTTCCCTGCTTTACATTCACTGCTCACCTCCTTTCTTCTAACTCCAAGCCCCCTTCACTTTGTCAACCCCCCTGTGGCTTCTCTACTTGCTCTGTCAGTCCACCCCCTCAGTGTCTCTAGCATCCTTTTTTTTTTTTTTTTTAGGCAATGGGGGTTAAGTGACTTGCCCACAGTCACACAGCTAGTAAGTGTCAAGTGTCTGAGGCCAGATTTGAACTCAG
Source organism: Dromiciops gliroides (assembly GCF_019393635.1). Taxonomy (NCBI): domain Eukaryota; kingdom Metazoa; phylum Chordata; class Mammalia; order Microbiotheria; family Microbiotheriidae; genus Dromiciops; species Dromiciops gliroides. The sequence goes on from NC_057862.1 coordinate 272,587,518, forward strand.
GTACTCCTGAATCCAGGGCCGGTGCTTTAACCACTGCACCATCTAGCTGCCCCTCTAGCATCCCTTTTTATTAACTTTCTCAGGTGAAACCTGGGCTCACAGCCCCCAGGGCCAGTGGAGCCCCATGCTCCCTGCGCCAAACTGGGGGCTAGGCGAAGCAAACCCCAGCATCTCTCCCGTTTTTCATGCGCCTCTCTGCTGTGCACAGGGCCCAGCTGTGCCTTGCCTGGGGCTTTTCATCTGCACAGCTTAGCCGGGCTCAGAGGCCCCCCACAACTGAAGCGGAGGGGGAGGGGAATCTCTACTTGGGGAGCATGAGGCTAATTTTAATGCCTACAGTTGGCATCATCCATCTTCTCTCTCAAAAATGGAAGCCAGAAGCACCTGAAGCTACTAGAAATCCCAAAGAGATTCAAGGACTTGAAGAGCTTGCCGAGGCCTAAAGAGACTATAGAGACTAGAGCACTCCACTCTCCCATCTCCCACTCTGACCCTCCCCACATGAACTCACCAGCCCTTGAACTCCACCAGGCCTTCTCAGCTACTAATTTCAGTTTCAGGTCTCACAAAGTCTGTAGGGTACATCACGCTGGCTGAGATTCCTTTGTCATTCCCATTCTACCCCATGACATGAACAGTTGATAAGGTTTTGAGAGGATTGGGATTTATTATCATTGTCATTGTGGTTGTTGTGGTCATCATCATCATAGATTAAGAAAAGAATCATCTGTCTACTTTCCTCTCTCTCTCCATGCCCCATTACATGAAAGATATTCCCCATTTTGTGTATAAAACTCCTCTTCCCAAATATTTCCCTATGTTCATAGGGTTTCTTGTTTTGTTTTGTTTTGGAGCCTTCTGAATGGTGACTTTCCTAACCTTGGAAAAACAACATTTTTGGTTCCCTGCTCAGTCGGAACTTACACTGAACACACTATTTTGTTTTTGTTTTACTTTGAGTACTTGCCCTTTAAAGAATGGTGAGTTCCTTTTAAGTCAAATTTTTTTAAGTAGTACGTTTTCAGGAATTTTTAATCTAAACATGTATTCAGCTTTTAGTTCCTCGCTGAATAAGAATGTTTAGCAAGTTAAGATTACCTAATGAATTTTTTAATATTAATTTGTAATTTAAATTAATACAAGAAGTTACCAGAGACTGAAAATGGCAGTCCCTAAATGACATTTCCTTGGCATTTTATGTGCATATCAAAGATTATCTATTCTCTTGATTCCATAAACTCTGAACTGTAGTCTGAAGTTGCTACTTTGTAATCAGGCTTCATCAGTGACATTTTAAAGGTGCTAGGGGCTGTACCCCATGGAGCCTATGTGGGAATAGACCTATAAGGACTATCCCAGAGAATGTGCATCAAAGGTCTCCCTGGAAAGTTCACTGGAGTCCAGGGTATGACTCAATGTTGAAATGATTTGAGATGATGAAACAACCCCTTCACTGACCATTAAGCAGGAAGAGCCACTGACTCAGTGAACCTTTAAAAAGGTACAATCCTGCCCTTTGTTTCTTTCTCTTCCTTGGATATTCTGGGTCTCATCATATAATTTTAGGACTTTCAGTGAGAGGTGGAGAGGTGTGGCTTTCTCTGCCCAGCAGCATTACATCTGCTCCCACATAGATGCTAGAGCTGGAACTCAACTAGGCAATCTCAAGCCTAGGCCTTGGGCTGTCTCTTCTATTTTTTTGTTTCTTCACTTGACTATAGATAACTAAGGAACAATACCAAGATGGCTGCATGTAGGCTTGGAGCCAGGCTTATGTGTTAGAGAGGTTGGGAGATCCTGTGTCTTCAGTTAGTACCAACTGCATTGGAGAAAGTGCCCTCTCTATATCCATTACAGGACTTCTTAGAGAAGACAACCAGTCCCAGGAAGATAAGGACAACCTCTAACTTGGCTTGACTGCAAAACACGGAACTGAAGGGGATTGTTAGGACAGTACAGAACAAAAAATGTATTGTGAAATATCAATTTAGCCACCCTGCAAACTGCTTTATGTCTTGATAGTTTTAAATTTCAACCTTTCAGAAAAAATATAACAGCTGATTGTTTAAAATTTTCTGTTGGGGCAGCTAGGTGGTGTAGTGGATAAAGCACTAGCCTTAGATGCAGGAGGACCTGAGTTCAAATCTGGCCTCAGACACTTGACACTTATTAGCTGTGTGACCCTGGGCAAGTCACTTAACCCTCATCGCCCCACCCAAAAAAAAAATCTGTCAATGCACATTTGAGTGTTTTATGACTAAGATTTCTTTTGTGTAAAGGAAACAAATAGCTGTCCTATACTTAATCTATATTGTATATTGAATACCTTTCTACTGGCCCCTTTTTGAAGAGCTATTAGGCTTGAGCCAAAACCTAAGCTTTAAGTTATTTTCCCAGGAATTCTATGAAAAAGAGCCTGATCCTTATTCTAAGTGTTCAAGCTCCCCCAGTACTGAACCTAATTTGCATGAGTGGAAGACCCTTGTTAATGAGAGAAAGGGTAGAGCACTCCATCCCAGGTTATTATAGTTACATAAAATGACAGTCACCTGGGGATGTCTCATTTAGTATAGGAAGCAAATCATGGATTCAGGACTTACACACATCTTTCTTCTTTCTCAGACCTAGTGGGAGGCCCTAGTTTAAACTAGGGACATCTTGAACTAAAGTGCTTTTAATATGAGTCTTGCTCCTGGGAATTCCTATCAACTAACCAGGCTTCATTTTCTGTTCCTTTAAAAGCTCAGGCTGCAAAATGGAAGCTCTTTTTTTTAAAGCATATAGACCCTCAGGGCAGCTAGGTGGCTCGGTGGATGAAGCACCAGCCCTAGATTCAGGAGGACCCGAGTTCAAATCCAGCCTCAGATACTTGACACTTACTAGCTGTGTAACCCTGGGCAAGTCACTTAACCCTCGTTGACCTGGGGGAAAAAAAGTATATTGACACTCCAGACTCATTCTTTAGATCCACAACGATAGGTCAGATTCTCCAGAGATTGACTAACTATATCTCCACCTTAGGATTCTAAATATTCCCCTGAAAGACTGGTGATATCTTTCTCATACTGTAGATTTGAGCTTTTACATTCCAGTGTTCATTTCCCCAAAATTCAACTGTTAGTAATTTCTACACCAAGATTATTTAACCAATTAATATAATTTTTTCAAAGACATATTTATTGAAAAGATATCACAAGGACCAAAGTACAAAAACAGCCACATCCAAAATGAGGGGCACAGTCATCTCTCTACCACATCAATAACTAGGGAGAGTAGTCTCAAACTTAAAATGGTTGCTACAAAGCATTATCCCTATCAAGTTAACTTCATCAGCCAATGGACAAGTTGTTCTTTCAGTACAAGTCATTGCATCTGGGCTACAGGATTGGTTCACTGGTGGGTAGAATCCCAAAGATCACTCCTCAGGTATACATTCTCTACATGCCAGGATGCTGGAAAATTCTGGTATGCAATTAGCTCCTGGACCTTTGGGATTCTTCTGATGTTTTAAAGCTCACAAGACCCTATACCAAAGGAAAGGAGACACAAACGGTAAGCAGGAACAATAGCAGAGTTGTGCACCCACATCACATGGAAGAGAAGGGGAGAAATAAAAACCTTTCTGCAGACCTGGGAACACAGTATTTAGTCCTCCTGACTTGAATGCAGAAAACTATTTGTCTAGTTAGGGAGCCTTTTGTATGGATACCCAGCTCCTGCCCAGCAGTCAACAAACGGCTTTCTTTGCAGCACTATCATTGACCTGAAAGGTCACCAGATACCCACTTATATTAAGAAGTCTAGAGCTAGGCCCCTCTATTCCAGGTCATCATGAAGTTCCATAAGTAAGCTCATCTCTACCCTTCATAAGGAGATTTATCAGGCATACCATACTCCAATGGAATCAAAATTTCCCATTATAAAAGAATAAGAATCTACAAACTGGATATATACATATGTGTGCATATATATATATATAGACATAGACATAGACATACATATTTTATATGTATACATATATACATATAGTATTATGTGGATATATAGTTAATGTGGATAGTTTTATATATATGGTAGACAGTTATATATGTATTTATGTATATATGTAGGTTTGCATATATTAGATAGTTACACACTAAGGCTCCTAGGACAAATTTAAACCAAGATAGAACAGAGACTCATTGATTTTTCTTCTTAATTAGATATAGGGTATGAGAGCAGCTATTTGGATAGATGTTAATTTATATAGATTAGTAAAAAATAATTAAATGGCAAGCACTTTGTGAGAAGTGCCAGTATCTATCTTGAATCCTGGGAGTAGGAGTAGGTAATGATAAAAAAAAAGTATGTAAGCTGTATAATTTAAAATTCTAAATGTGGGTTCTAATCTGTTCCCCTAGCTTTGGGGGAAACTGACTAAAATCACTGATAAAACGAGTTTAGATTTTTAAGGATTTATTGAAATATAGAAAGAGAAAGATTGAGAACAGAATTCTTACAACCTCGCAATCCTATCTTTCCTCAGCTCCTCTCTGTCTTTCCCTGCTGTCACCACCAAGTCAGGAACCAAAAAGTCAAAGAGCTCTCCGCGCAGGCCCTCCTTCCTGTCCCCTCCCAGCAAATGGGAGGCTCCTCAAGTTGATTGGCTGGTATCCTTGATAGACAGTACCCATGAGCAAACGTCACTTCCTGACACCAAGGAAAAGCCGCATGGCCTTGCCCTCTGAGGCATTCTCCTCATGGTGGAGCTTTCCTATAGTAAGTCTCCAGTAGGTGGCGTCATTCCAATCATTACAAAGCATAAATTCTATTTAACAAAAATGTAACAAAACACACTAATTTCTGAGGTGGCAAGTTTTACTCTTCAGCAATAACAACATACTTAAGGTTACACTGGCCATCTTCCATGCCTGGAGTGCATTCCCTTTTCACCTTCACCTCAAAGAATCCCTCTCTTCCTTTGAGATGAAGCTCAGGCACCATCTTCTACATGAAGCCTTTCCTGGTCCCTGCCAATGCTAGTGCCCTCCTCCTCAAAGTACCTTCTATTTAACTAATTCATCTTTATTTATGTTTATTCACTTTATGTTTATGCTATATATATGTTCTTATGTACTCGTTTCTCCTCCATTAGTTTATAAGCTCCCTGTGGGGAAGGATTGTTTCATTCCTTGTAGCTGTATTCCCAGCACCTAAACACAGTGACTGGCACATAGTAAGTGGTTAATAAACGGTTATTGATTGATTAGTTCTATGGCTCTTTGGGACAGAATAAGAGTTATTCAGATATAGTCTCAAACATCACTGAGATTTCAGTCTTGTACATAAGGGGAAAAAACAAATGATACACACTCTCTAAGAAATTTGGTCTTATAATGGCAATATGACTAATACTGCCTATATACTACATTTTTATCTTCTCTTGACCTTGATGGCATGAGCTAATTGTGCAAACATTTGAAAGTGGTGAAGGAAGAACAAGTTAGAAAACATAAACAATGATAGAGGATGTATTGTAAAGAATTTCTAGAGTACAAATAAAGTCAACAAGCAATTATCAAGCACCTACTGCTATATACCAGGCACTGTGCTAAGTACTGGCAATACAACTATGAAAAATGAAAGTCTTTATTTAGAGAACATCTACTAGTCAATTTTCAACATAGTTTACTGCTTTAGAAGGGTGGGAGGAGAAACATCTCTTTTGTGTTTTATGTTGCTTCAATAATAAAAAATAATGTGACAATAAATGCTTTATGTGCAAAACCTTTCAGTAGTAATAGTAATAATGCCTTACAAGGATATAGTGACTTTAACTTTCCAAAATGTACGCATATTTATGATTTTTCCTATCCATCCTACAAAGTAGATGGGTCTGGATTGCATTCAATCCCCAATCCTCCTTCCACTTCTTTTCCTTCACCTTTCACACACACACACACACACACACACATGCATACATGTACATACACACAGAGTAGAGATGTCATTTTTATACTAGCTTTTGAAGTTCCAGTGACTATTTGTCACAAACTATATCATTATCCAAAATTGACACACAAACCAGAGTCTCTGAGAGGTTAAATGACTTTACAAATTCCCTGTCCAACTTCTTAAACTGTGGGTCATGATCCTATATGGGGTCAAGTAACTGAATGTGGAAGTCATGAAAAATTTGGCAGTAAATGTTTGATTTGTATACCAATTTTACATATCTATATACCCAGGGTAGCATCTACTTTATTCCGTTCTTTCCTACCCTGGTTACATTTCTGGCCCTCACCTTCACCAATGACTCTACCTTTACCCATATTAGTCCTGGAAAGGGAATACTCTTGATCCCTACTGCTTCCTCCAGACTCTAAATTTACACATCATCTCTCCACAAACTACTGGAATCCCTGGTTTCCTTTAAGTCCCAACTAAAATCCCACCTTCTACATGAAACCTTTTCTACCCCCTCTTAATTCTAGTGCCTTTCTTCTGTTATTTATTTAGGAGCCTAAAAAGCATTTTCAACAAATATGAGGTCTTAATCAAGAAACTGGAGATCACAGGGAATAGCAGTTCTGTTTTCCTCATTAAATTCAAGGGATGCAAAACAGAAAGATTAATTTGGTAAGCAAATAGCTGGCTAAGAAGGTGCGGTCAGAGAATGGGTGATAATTTGTATTTGTGGACCATGGCTTAAAATATGAGAATGATAGATTCATGAACAGAGATGGAGTGTACCCTAACTAAAGCTAGTAAGAAAGTGTTTGCCAGGCATAATCATAGTGCTCAAACAACAACCTCGATTTTTTAAGTGAAAAATCAGGCAAAGTCCTCCTCAGCTGGGGGGTGGAGGGAGCAAAAAGGATAGGGGGAGGTTAAAGCAAGATGAAAAGGCTAAGAATAACTCCTATGAGATAGAGAAAATGAATCCTTCAGGCAGGAGTAAAAAGCCCAGTGAAGGCTCAGTTGAAATTGTATAACATAAATTCTTCGTAGATGCAATCAACATGGTTTCATGGTTTTGGTTTTGGTTGGGTTTTTTTTTCCCTAGTTCTGTTCAGCAGTATGGGAATAAGAGCAGAGGCAGAAAATAATGGGAATAATACAAAACTGGTGTTTGGCAAGAGTTGGTTAACAATAGAGCAAGGGGGCAATGAATTAAGCTAGGAAAGGGAGAAGAGTACACGTAATTCGAGGGAAATTTCCTGGGAAAGAACCAAGGATAAAGAAACTAGAGGTCACACTGATGATGAAAAATAGAATTAGGGGTCATAAGGCAGAGGGAAAGATAGAATGGTCAGATAAGAGAAATTTCGGTGCTTATAAAAATGAAAGTGGAATACTTGTATGTAATTGTAAGATCAAGGATTTTATCACTTCTGTGTGCAGGAATAGGTCATAGGAAATTAGTAGACTGATGAACTGGAAAGTTAGAGTATTTGAGAGAGAATGAATATATGTCTTGAAGTTCCCTAGCATGAAAGCAGGAATTGAAGCTGAGATAAAGACTTCTGAGCTTTCTTGTAAAATTCATTGAGGAAGAAAGGGAAATGCCCTTGATAGGTAACAGTCACCAGGATCTGGATTGTATCAGTCAACAAGTCAGTCAAATAGAATTTATAAAGCACCTAATATGTGCCATGTACTCTGCCAAGTTCTGGATTGGGTGATAAATTTAATAGCATGAATCTCAAAGGAAGAGTGGTTGATGAGTGATAGTAATAATGGAAGAGTCTAGAAGTGATGATGGGAAGCAAGGAGTATTCTGACTCCCCAACTATAAACACTGAGTGAGGGGGCATAAGAAGGAGGTGTTGGGGGAAGTGAGTGTTAGGTTATGAGTGAATGTGCAAATGGTACTGGAAAGGGGAGCAAGGGATGCAGTGTCATCAGGAAGGTATTGGTGAGCACAAGAAGGTGGAAGGAGTGAGAAAGGCAAAGTTTTTTAAATGAAAGAAAGTTTATTCACTATGAAACAGGCATTCCAGAGAGCACAATGGAAGAGGTAGGTGGATGTAAAACAGGACATTTGGAGGGTGGGGTTGAAAGCCATGAGAGTGAGATATCAAATAGCTGAGGATAAGGAACAAGGTTTATCCTTCAGCAGCTAGTGATCAAGAATTAATGGAATGGGGGACAGCTAGATGGCGCAGTGGATAAAGCACTGGCCCTGGATTCAGGAGTACCTGAGTTCAAATCCGGTCTCAGACACTTAACACTTACTAGCTGTGTGACCCTGGGCAAGTCACTTAACCCCAATTGCCTCACCAAAAACATTAAAAAAAAAAAAAGAATTAATGGAATGGGAAGAATATGAGAGGGTGGGAGTATAGTCTCCTTTGAAGAATGAGTCCAGGCAGAATGTTATTGGTTGAAGAAAGGTTCCTTGAAGTAGGGAAGTGATTAAGCTCTTCAAGGCACACCATAAAGCTTCACTCTTGTGGTACATACTGTTGCATATGTCGGACATGTAAGAACCAAGAGGGCCACCTCATAGCAAACAGGAGCAAGTGGCAGGTATTCAGACAGAAATAGGTAAGGATAGCATAGGAAAATTCAGTCAGGAAGCAGGAAGTAGCAGTGGGAAGTGGGCCTGGTCCAAGTATGATCTAAGAAGCCCAACAGAAGTCCCTGGATTATAGAAGTTACAAGCAAATGGCCCAGGTCAGGATTGATGCCTAGAGTAAAGAGGCCTAGGCTGGCAATTTCCAGAGGCAGAACCAAGATGGCAGAATAGGGAAAGCACTTAACTGAGTTCTCCCAACATTCCACTACAAACAACTTTAAAATAATGTCTCAAATAGAATCCTGGAGCAGCAGAGCCAACAAAAGGTTCTGAAACATTCTTTCAACTCAATCTTCCCCTCCCAGAACTAGATAAATCTAACCAAAAAAAAAAAAAATAAGAAAGAAGTCAAGTAAATGAATAGAATCTTGGAAGAGTTAGATACAATAGACCTCTGGAGAAACTGAATGGGAATTGAAAGGAGTATATCTTTTTTCTCAGCAGTACATGGTACCTTCACAAAAATTGACTATGTATTAGGGCATAAAAATATAACAACCAAGGAGAAAAGCAGAAATATTAAATTCATCCTTTTCAGACCATACTGTGATTAAAAATTACATTTAATAAAGATTTTGGAAGCATAAATTAAAAGTAAATGGCAAGGGGGGGAGAAGCTTGGTGGTTCTGTGAATAGAGCACCAGCACTGGAGTCAAGAGGACCTTAGTTCAAATCCCACCTCAGCACTTACTAGCTGTGTGACCCTGGGCAAGTAACTTAACCCCAATTTTCCCCCCCAAAAAAAATTGGAGACAAAATAATATAATCCTAAAGAATGAGTGGGTCAAAGAACGAAGCATAGAAACAATAAACAATTTCATTAAGGAAAATGAGACAACATTCCAAAATTTGTGGGATGCAGCCAAAACAGTACTAAGGAGAAATATTATGTATATATTGATAAAAGAGAGAAAGAACATATCAATGAATTGGGATGCAACTAAAAACACTAGAAAAAGAACAAATTAAAAATCCTCAACTAAACACCAAAATGAAAATCCCGAAAATCAAAGGAGAGATTAATAAAATTGAAATTTAAAAAATTTGAACTAATAAATAAAACTAGAAGCTGGTTTTGTGAGAAAAACATAAGATAGATAAACCATTGGTTAATTTGATTTTTTAAAAAGAAAGAAGAAAACCAAATTACCAGTGTCAAAAATGAGAATGATGAATGAACTAGCAATGAAGATGAAACTAAAGCAATTACTAAGAGCTACTTTCCCCAATCATATGCCAGTAAAACTGACAATCTAAGTGAAATGGATGAATACTTACAAAAACATAAACTCCCTAGATTAACATAAGAGGAAATAGACTACTTAAATAACCCTAACCTAGAAAAAATTGAATAAGCCATAATGAGTTTCCTAAGAAAAAATCCCCAGGACTAAATGGATTTACAAGTGAATTCTACCAAACAAGGAACAATTCATTCCAAAATTATGTAAGATATTTGACAAAAGTAGGCAAAATAGAAGTCCTACCAAATTCCCTTTATGACACAAATATTGCTTTAATACCTAAACTTGGGAGAACAAAAAGAGAGGAAATTATAGACCAATTTCTTTAATGAATATCAAAGTAAAAATTTTAAATAAAATACTAGCAAGGAGATAACAATAACATATCACAAAGATCACTATGACTAGTTGGGATTTATACTAATAATTCAGAGCTGAATTCAGAGTTGACTCCTCAAGAGTCAACTAAAAATCTAGTAGAAACAATTAACAATTTCAACAAAGTTCCAGGATATAAAATAAACCTACATAAATCATCAGCACTTCTGTATACTACCAAGAAAACCCAGAAGGCAGATATTGAAATAAAGAATTCATTTAAAATAACTGCAGACAATATAAAAAACCCAGGCATCTACATGCCCAGAGAAACCCAGGGATTATATCGACTCAATCACAAAGCCCTTCTTGCACAAATAAAAACAGATCTAAACAATTGGAAAAATATTAATTGTTCATGGGAAGGCTGAGCTAATATAATAAAAATGATAATTCTACCTAAATTAATTTACCTTTGCAGTGCCATAAAATACTACCAAATTACCAAATAATTATTTTATGGAGCTAGAAAAAATAATAACAAGATTCATCTGACAGAACCAAAGATCAAGAACATGAAAGGTATTAATGAAAAAATAATTAAAAGGAAGACAAGTTTCCTATTTCAAACTATATTACAAAGCAGTAATCATCAAAACAATTTGGTACCAACTAAGAAATAGAGTGGTCTTTCATTCTCAAAGATGATCATGACATTAGGAGGTATATGACTTGCACTGAATTGGATTTAAGTGAGGGAGGGCTTTACAAGGTCACCAACCTCACTTTCTCCTCCAGAGCCATCTGGATCCAGTAGCAAGATATATAACAGGATAACTGGCCTCAGATGTTAGTGGCAATCAGGGTTGAATGACTTGCCCAGGGTCACATAGCTAGTGTCTGAGGTGAGATTTGAACTCAGGTCGTCCTGATTCCAGGGCCAGTGCTCCATCCACTGTACCACCTAGCTTCCCCAATTGTTTAGGTACACAATAGTAAATCTGGTATAGACCATAGTAATGTAATATTAACAATAGAAATCTAGTATTTGATAAACCCAAAGATTCAAACTTTGGAGGTAAGAACTGAACATTTGACAAAAACCTCTGGGAAAACAGGAAAGCAGTTTGGCAAAAATTAGGCATACCCAACATCTCACACCATATGCCAAGAAAAGGTCAGAATGAATAAATGATTTAGAAATAAAAGTTGATTATCATGAGTAAATTCTGGGAGCATGGAAAAATAAACCTGTCAGATCTATGGGTAAGGGAAAAGTTTATGACCAAGCAAGAGATTAAAAGGGTTATGGACAATAATATAGACAATTTTGTTTATATGAAATTAAAAGGCTTTTGAACAAACAAAACTAATGCAGTCAAAATTAAATGAGAAATAGGAAACTGGAGGGGTATTTTACAGCAAATTTCTCTAATAAAGACCTCATTTCTCAAATATACATATATATATACATATATGCAGATGTATGTTTACATATATGTATGTATATGGAACTGAGCCAAATTTATTTTTTAAATTAGAGCCATTCCCCAGTTGGTAAATGGTCAAAGGATAGGCAGTTTTCAGAAGAAATCAAAGCTATCAATAGTCACATTAAAAATGCTCTAAATCACTACTAATAAGAGAAATGCACATTAAAACAACTCTCAAACCTTTCAGACTGGACTAATGTGACAGAAAAGGAAAATGACAAATGCTGGAAGGGATGTGAAAAAATTGGGACACATGCATTGGATTTTTTTGGTTTTGGTTTTGGTTTTGGTGAGGCAATTGGGGTTAAGTGACTTGCCCAGGGTCATACAACTAGTAAGTGTCAAGTGTCTGAGGCCGGGTTTGAACTGACAAATGCATTGTTGATGGAGTTGTGAAATAGTCCAACCATTCTGGAGAACAATCTAGAACTATACCCAAATAGCTATAAAACTTCGCATACCCTTTGACCCTGTAATACCACTATTAGGTCAGTATCTAAAAAGGATCAAAGAAAAGGGGAAAGACCTATTTGTACAAAAATAATTATAGCAGCTCTGCTTGTGGTAGCAAAGAATTGAAAATTGAGGGGATACCCATCAACTGGGAATTGGCTAAATAAGTTGTGGTATATGATTATGATGAAATACTATTGTACTACAAGAAATGATGAGGAGGACGGTTTCAGAAAAACCTAGGAAGACTTATATGAACTGATACAAAGTGAAGTAAGCAGAACCAGAATATGGTACACACTAATAGTAATATTGTTAGGATAATCAACTGTGAAAGACTTAGCTACTCTGTTCAATACAATAATCCAAGATAATTCCAAAGGATTTGTCATGAAAAATACTATCCACCTCCATAGAGAAAACCAATGAACTCTGAATGCAGATTAAAGCAAACTTTTTTACTGTCTTTATTTTTATTGTTTTATTTTGTTTGTTTTTTTTGCAACATGGCTAATATGGAAATATGCTTTGTATGACTTCACAAGTATAATTGATATCAAATTGCTAGACTTCTCAAGAAGGGGGAGGGACAGGAGAGAGAATTTGGAACTCAAAATTCTAAAATATGATTGCTTTAAAAAACTACACATAATTGGGGAATACTAAAATAAATGAAAAGGGATTTGGATCCAGGGTTAAATCTGTTTTCTCTGCTAAGAAGATTTTTATATTGGAAATGAATTTGAAATAAATATACCTTTGAGGGGCGGCTAGGTGGCGCAGTGGATAAAGCACCAGCCCTGGATTCAGGAGTTCCTGAGTTCAAATCCAGCCTCAGACACTTGACACTTACTGGCTGTGTGACCCTGGGCAAGTCACTTAATCCCCATTGCCCCGCAAAACAAACAAACAACAACAACAAAAATTTTTTTTTAAAAAAAAGAAAGAAATATACCTTTGTAAACACTAATTGGATATAGAACAAAACAGGACAAGTATGCAAGAAGTATAAATATTTCCCCCAAAAACCTTAGGGGCACACTCCTATACCACCTCAGTAGCCAGGGAAAGAGGGCTTAGGCTAGTTTCTACATAGCACTGATCCCACCAAGATCATTAGCTAACCTAAGAAATCTTGTTTTGCCTGACTACACTATACAAAGTTGGTTTGTGGGGTTTTTTGCGAGATAAAACATTGGAAAAAATGAGTTAGTATGAGTGATACTAAAAAAGAGAGAGAAGAAGCAAAGAGCACCAATAATCATTTTTTAAAACAGAATATAATCCATATTTTTGCAATACATATTTTGTGCCATAAGAAATTATGAAATGCACAGTTTGAAAGGAAATGAAAAGACTTCTGGTAATTGATACAGAATGAAATGAGCAGAACTAAAACAAATTCTATAATAAGAAGAACATTATAATGAAAACCAACATTGAAAGACTTTAGAATTCTGGTAAATGGAATGACAAATCACAATGTCAGAGGATTAAAAATGAAGCCTGCTACTCACCTCCTGCCAGGAAGGTGATGGACTTAAATTCTGAATCAGAACTAGAAATACATGGTCAAGGTAGGAATTTGTCTTGCATGGTAAGCTATATGTTGTTGTTTAAAAGGGTTTATTTATTTATTTATATTCTGTTATTCAATGGTGAGGAATAGGAGGGAGAGATAATACACATGTATAAGCTAAACAAGTGTGGTTAAAATAAATAACTATACAGAAGAGAGCAGAAGGAAGTTCAGGAAGTAAAGATAAACAAAGCAGTATTGTAACTACTGTGTTGAATTTGAATTATATAAATGTAGCCTGCCTGACAGTCTACATCGGCCATGCAGATACCACCATATATCCCTCAGTCAGTGATGTTGGAATGGAGACTCCTGGAAAATTCTGAGAGAAAGAGGCCAGAAAGGAAACAGGTTTGAAATTAGTTTGCAAGGTTCCCTCCATCTTGCTGCCAAGGAACCCAAGGCACCCAGGAGTTCTGCCTCTTCAGCTCTCTTTTCAGAGATTACATGCACCATGCTGATGCACCAAATTGATGCATTGTTGCTCCTAAGGCTCATGAGGGTGTTTTGCTACACAGATGAGAACAATGATTAGCGAGCAAGCCCCGGCACCTCTTTCTCTCTGCCTGAGTCAGGGAAAGATGCCAGAACAATTCTTTTGTGGTCTGTCTTTCCATTCTTCTCATGATAAGAGAAAGAATCTAAGAAAAAAATCTACTTCTTGCTTCTGCTGTCATAAGTGCTTGGAACTAGCTACTGTATATCCAATGAACTGCCTCTATTTTTTTTTATTCTCCACCCTGTTATTATGTTGTCTTTATATAAGAGAAATTAGCAGTGATTAACCCTTATTTCCCGAGTAATGCTAGTATGTGAACAGAAGTTGGGAAAACTAGTCAGTCTGGGAAAAACAAAAAATGCCTAGCCAAAGGCATGCAGGGAAGTAATAGGGCAATAATCTCTCCCAGGAAGATCACAAAACTTCATGGTCACTCTGCAATCATATTCATTAGCCAGCTCAAAGATGATTTATTGGAAAGATTGTAAACAGAGAGATTAATAAACTAAAGTAAATCAAAAGTTCCCTAGAGTAGGCACGTGAGAACAAACCTGAAAGAAAAGAAGGAGCATACCTTCTGTGGACAATGTGTACATCCTTTTTCGATTCCTTGCTGGTGCTTATCTGAGACTCCCCCTTATTTCCCCTTCCCTCAGCTAACTTGTGCATGAAGATATTTACAGTGAGGGCCTCCTTCTGGACTCACACCCATCCCCAGTATTTACAAGTGGAGGCCGACTCCCATAGAGTTTTATTACTTTCCCAAGTGAAGGGCAACCCTTAATCCTCTTTATACGTGGGGGCAATCCTTATCTTATTAAGACATACAAAAAACCCCAAGCTATACAGAATAGAGGAAAAAACACAAACAGAAGCTCTCAGTTTTACATGCAATACCCTTTTTTGTTTTCCTTTGTACACAGAAATGTTCATTCTTGTTGATATTTATTCAATTCATAAGTTTAAAGGACCTTTTAAGAAATGCAATAAAACAAGGTATAGCACACTACAATGTGGCTTATAAACAAGGTTTACATCCTTTCCTACCACTCTCCTTTCCTCCTCCCTCACTGGTCAGAGAGGGAAAACTGGAAAAAAAAAAAAACATGGTCTGGCAGGTAAGAAGAGAGTGGGGGTTCCCCAGGGCAGTGCTCCAAGGAAGGAAAGGGGCTTGGGAAATCCCATCTTCTACAAGAAGCCTTTCCTTATCCCCTTTAATGCTAGTAGTGCCTTCCTCCACTGATTATTTCCAATTAATCCTATATATTGTCCTTTTGAGATAATTATTTACATATTGTCTTCCCTGTTAGACTGGGAGTTCCTTGAGAGCAGAGACTGGGGATTTTTGGCCTCTCTTTGTATCCCCTATGTTTAGCATAGTGACTGGAACATAGTAGGCACTTAATGCTTGTTGACTAACTAACATTCTGGTGACCTCCTCAACCACACATCTGCTATTTTGGTCCTAACTGCTCTCTGCTCCTCTACTAGTCCCCCTCTGCCACAAAGCATCTGCTCTCAGCTCCCATTCTGGTCTGGTAAACAGCTTACTTTCACTCCCAGACTGATTTTTTCCCTCAGTTTCCTGCCTTCAGCAACATGGTGAGCCCATCCCTTTGCTGCTAGCCTTGGCAAGAGAAGCACAAAACCAGATGTGTCTACATAGCCTCCTTCTCCATCTCTCCACTTGGCTTCTCCCCAGAAGGAAGTTCTTTCAAGGTTAAAAGCCCATGGGAACATGGGGAAGTCTGCGTAATGTGTGCTTGCTACCAGATACTTCTCCCAGCCCACCAAGTCTCCATGGCAACCTTTCTCAGAGAAGGGGCAGTCCAAACTCCAGCTACAAGATAATGGTTACAAAGTGCTTTGTAAACATAAAATGCCTTACATATATAGGCACTTTTTGAATAGCAAAAATATTTTTTCTCCCATTTCTTCTCAGAATAAAGCACAAAAATATCACACTATTAGGCATGGGCAAAAATAGAAAGTGATAGAAAATGTTCTGCCAAAGGTTAAACCTGCTCTGGAAATATTTTCTACTTACTAGTAAAATGAATCACTGATGCAGAGGTCAGAGGAGTGAAATAAGATAAAATGATGGGCTGAGTAAAGAAAGGAGGATTGCTCTGAGTTCATTATTCAGGTCCTGCTTCACTGATTTAATGGTCATGTCATACCTTGCATCACTGAGTTCACTGCCAGCTACACAGTGCTTCAATCTATTCAAGGGGGTGAGGAAATTTGATTCTTGCAAAAACCTTTGGAAACCAATTTTGAGCTGTAAAATTTAAAATGATTCATTAGAGATTGATGTTTTTATTTCTGCCCTCAGCCAATAACAATTAGCCCTATTATATTTTAGACCTTCTAAAACTGACTACTTTTTGTAAGGATCCAATGAGATAAATATAAAGCACTTTATAACCTATAAAGGAGTAGATGAATATCAGTTGTTGTTATTATTATTATTATTAGATTACCTCTAAATTTCCATTCAGTTTTAAGGTTCTATGATTCTTTCCTATTTGTCTCTTAGTCAGTTAGATCCCCTTCATGAATGAATTACTTCTGAGGACAGAGTCACTTCCATAGGTGCATAAATTCTTTCAGGCTGCTCCTGTGTTATTTAGAATATTGTGCTATATGGTATTCTTCACTTTCCTGTGAGAAGCCTATGAACAAGCCATGTTTTGATGAAAGATTTTGCCAGGGAAGTAAGCAGGAATTTGATCTTGCATTTGTTGCTCTAGTTTGCTGATTCAGACCTTGGCCAAGTGAGTAACATGAAACTGAGTTTTCATGGCCCCCATAGAAATCTCAGTCAATTTCCTAGAAGACAGCTATCTAAACCAATAGGATGTTGTTTTCATTACTCTGACAGTTATTGATGTTTTCAATAATATTTCCTCTGAAAAACTGCTTCTTGAGGAAGACAACTATGAAAAGAAATCTATAAGGCAACAACAAGCTGAAATGCCTCAGGATGGAAGTAGGGATGGGGACCTACCAAAAGTCAAGTGCTAAAGCCCCCACTCATACACACATATCAGGGTACCTTTTATTGCTAATATGCTGCACAGTGTTGAGCAATTAGTCACACTGAAAATTGAAAAAGTGAAACCCTTGACACTTTTCATCAATATGATCTCTGTAATTTCCTCAAGCTAATGATGGTAATGGCTATACTTGAAGCTGAGCTAGTTAAGTAAATGCTTTAATTTAACAGTATGACAGGATAAATTGAGTTTAATATAGAAAATGAGTGTTGACCTCATAATGAAAGCAAATAAATTTACAAGAAATATAAATTTGCCTGTTCCCTTTCCCTTATGACTAAGTGTCCCCACTGCCCTGAAAATTTGAAACTTGGGAGCATGTTTGGATGAAATATTTTGATTCCTAAATACCTTATAATAAGCATGGTACATTTAATGGTCTCCTGATTTTCTATTTTGAATTTCCAAATTTCAAAGTTCCTCAACTAAAATAGTCATTTCCCTTTTTAGTGTAGGAGTATAGGGTGTGGGTAGTCAAGTCAACAATTATTTATTAATCACCTATATAATATGCTGGGGATACAAAGGAAGGCCAAAAACCAATCTCTGCCCTCAAGGAGTTCCCAGTCTAATGGGGAGACAACATGCAAACAACTATTTACAAATATATATGAGTGTGTGTGTACATATACACATATACAATCAACACAGGGAATTCACTAGAATTAAGGAGGAGTGGGAATGCTTTTTGCAGAAAGTAGGACTTTGGCTAAGACTTGACAGAAGTCAGGAAGTCAAGAGATGGAGATAAGGAAGGAGAGATTTCTAGGCATGGAAGACAGCCAGTGCAAATGCATAGATGTGGAAGGAGTTATAATAACAAGTTAAAAATAAAAATAAAAGAGTACTGGAGGGGCAGCTAGGTGGCGCAGTGGATAGAGCACCGGCCCTGGAGTCAGGAGTACCTGAGTTCAAATCCGGCCTCAGACACTTAACACTTACTAGCTGTGTGACCCTGGGCAAGTCACTTAACCCCAATTGCCTCACTAAAAAAAAAAAAAAAAAAAAAAAAAAAAAAAAAAAAAAAAAGAGTACTGGAAATCAACTTGGAGATTATATGGTATATTTGCATATTGCAAGTATCTGATCATCTGGTCAAAGGGGTTTAGGGGTAGTTCATGGAACTGGAAATTTCAATATTAACCTTTTTCCTTTCCCAGCCAAAGGCCTCAAGAGATTATAGATGAGCTAAGAAAGAAATTTGGGTTCTTTCCATTTAGGGTATTTATGATAATTACTTCATCAAGACAAGAATGCAAGTAGGTTTCATTAGGAGCTTCCATAACAGTTCTCCCAATGAAAAACTATAGTCTCAATAGAATGTTATCTACTTGAGGACAGGAATTGCTTATTTTTTGGCTTTGTATCTCCAGTGCCTAGCCTATTTATTGTATAGCTTATTCTATGTTGCTTTATAAGTACTCATGCATTGATTGGTTCACAAATTGATGGATATGATCCATTTTTGATCCTTAACGATGATCGCTTGATTTTTTTCATGAGGAAAAGATAAAAATATCCCTTTGAAACAAAATTAGAACTCAGAAAAAATATGTATATATGTATTGTATATATATACATATATGTATACAAACATAATCTTATAAAGCTGGAAGGGATATTGGGCACCATCTATTCCAACACTCTCACTTTACCAAGAGGAGGCTGAGGCCCAAAGAGTGACTTGCCCAAGATGACAGTTACTTAGGGTTAGAGTTGGGATTCAAAGTCAGGTCTTCCAATGTTTTTATTACTGCACCATGTTTCTGCTGTTCTTGGTTAACCAAGATTTAAAGTAAAAACACTATGAGACATGTGCCGCAAGAAGAGATGAAATAGAAGTTTTCAGAAAAACCTGGGAAGACCTATATGAACTAATGCAGGGAGCAGCTAGGTGGCACAGTGGATAGAGCATCGGCCCTGGATTCAGGAAGACCTGAGTTCAAATCCGGCCTCAGATACTTGACACTTACTAGCTGTGTGACCTTGGGCAAATCACTTAACCCTCATTGTCCCACCAAAAATAAAAAAGAATTAACTAATGCAAAGTGAAATGAGCAGAACCAGAACAATTTATATAACAATAACAATATAGTAATGGGAAATGACTTTGAAAGACTTAAGAACTTTATCAACACAATGACCAACCATGATTCCAGAGGATTCATAATGAAACATGTTACTCACCACCAGACAGAGGTGATGGACTCAGAGTGCTAACTGAAGCACATTTTTTTAAATAAACATTTTTATTTAAAGTCTTGAGTTCCAAATTCCATCCCTCCTTCTCCTCTCCTCTCCAACACAGTAAGCAATCAGATATAGGTTATATATGTGCAATTATGTAAAACATTACTATATTAGCCATTTGTATAAGAAAACTTGAATAAAAGAAAAAAAAAAGAAAGTGTAAAATAGCATGCTTCAACCTGTGTTCAATCAATTCAGTTCTTTCTTTGGAGGTGGATAGTATGCTTCATCATTAGTCCTTTGTGATTGTCTTGGATCACTGTATTCCTGAGAATAGTTAAGTTATTCATGGTTCTTCATCAAACAATATTGTTGTCACTGTGCACAACATCCTCCTGGTTCTGCTCACTTCATTATAAATCAGTTTATAGAAGTCTTTCCAGGCCTTTCTGAAATCATCCTGCTTGTCATTTCTTATAGCACAATAATATTCCGTCACAATCATATACCATAGCTGGGTTTAGCCAATTCCTCAATTAATAGGCATTCTTTTGATTTCCAATTCTTAGCCACCACAAAATGAGCTGCTATCATTTTTTGCGGGGCAATGAGGGTTAAGTGACTTGCCCAGGGTCACACAGCTAGTAAGTGTCAAGTGTCTGAAGCCAGATTTGAACTCAGGTCCTCCTGATTCCAGGGCTGGTGCTCTAACCACAGTGCCACCTAGCTGCCCCTGATATCAATATTTTTGTACAAATAGGGTTTTTTTCTCTTTTTGAGATGTCTTTGGGATATAAACCTAGCAGTGGTATTGCTGGATCAAAGAGTATGCACAGTTTGATAGCCCTTTGGGCATAGTTCCAAATTGCACTCCAGAATGCTTGGATCCATTCACAACTCCACCAGCAGTAAATTAGTGTCCCAGTTTTCCCACATCCCCTTCAACATTCAACATTTTCCTTTTTTGTTATATTTGCCACTCTGATAGGTGTGAGGTGATACCTCAGAGTTGTTTTAATTTGCATTTCTCTGATCAATAGTGATCTAGAGCATTTTTTCATATGATTATAGATAGCTTTGATTTCTTTGGGCTGAAAACTGCTTTTGCACAAACAAAACCAATGCAGCCAAAATTATAAACAAAGCAGAAAACTTGGAAAGAATTTTTGAAACTAGAATCTCTGATAAAGGTCTCATTTCTCATATATGTAGAAAACTGAGTCAAATTTATAAAAATAAAAGTCATTTCCTAATTGATAAATGGCCAAAGGATATGAACAGGCAGTTTTCATTACTTTTCCCTTGCTTTATAAAGTAATTCTTTGATAGTTTAATCAGCATGGCACTGAACAAATTTATTTAGGTAGTATTATCATTTTTATGTCATTTTAGTCTAAGTCATGAGCAATTGGTAATTTCTCCAATTATTTAGACTTGTTTTTATTTGTGTAAAAAACATTTTATCGGGAGCAGCTAGGTGGTGCAGTGGATAAAGCACCGGCCCTGGATTCAGGAGTACCTGAGTTCAAATCCGGCCTCAGACACTTGATACTTACTAGCTGTGTGACCCTGGGCAAGTCACTTAACCCCCATTGCCCCGCAAAAAAACAACAAAAAACAAACAAAAAACAAAAAACATTTTATCATTGTCTTCGTATGGTTCCTGTGAACAAAACCAAAGGAAAACAGTGAGCTCTGCCAGGCAGTCTAGAACTGCACAAGTAGATATCCCAAAGCCTGTGGACATTCTGGAGCCTGAACACATACTAGTCTTCAGCTGTTCAAGCTCCCTGTCTTGGTTGGGTTAAAAGATAGACCAAGGCCAGATCAAGCTATTGATAAAGAATAAGATAGAAAATGGGCCTGGATAGTCTCTCCCTCTCTAGACTTTTGTAAAATAGCTCTCTTCTGACTCTTCTCTTACGCATCTCATCTTTACTTTTCAGTCTCCTTTACTGGGTCTTCATTCAAATCATGACAGTGAACCATGGGTATCTCCCAAGGTTCTGTCTTGGGCTCTCCTTCTATATTATCACACTTGGTGATCTCAACAGATCCCATAAGTTCAAAGATCATTTCTCTGCAGATGATTCCCAGATCTAACTCTTGAACCACAAATTGCCTTTTGAACACCTCCAACAGGATGTCCCATAGACATCTCAAACTCAACATGACCAAGTTTAATGTGTCATTATCTGAAAAAGCCTTCTAAACTTCCCTGTTATAGTCAAGTTACCCAGGCTTGAAACCTCAGTGTCATTCTCAACTCTCTCATCTTTCATAACCATGTTATTAAAGCTTGTCATTTCTGCCTTCACTACATTTCTCTTCCTCTCCACTCAAAAGGTCCCTACTCTGGTACAGCTCTCCTGGAATACTGCAATAACTTTCTCATTGGTCTCCCTAATTTTTCTCTCATCACTCAGCTGCCTAAGTGATTTTTTTAAAGTGCTAATCTAAAACACACACACACACACACACACACACACACACACGATAAATTCCAATGGCTCCCTATTACCTTCAGAATCAAATGTAAAATTTGGCTTTTCAAACCTTTCACAACTCAACTCCTTTCTATTTTTCTAGTCTTCTTACACCTTATACCTCTATGTTCCCTATGCCCTTGAACAGTACACTTTATCTACCAATTGTGTGCCTTTTCACTGATGGGCTCTATGCCTGAAAAAGTTTTCCTTCTCACCTTCTCCTGACTTCCCTGTATTTCTTCAATATTTAGCTCAAATCCCATTTTCTGTAAGAGGCTTTTCCAGTCCTCCTCCTCCTTACTCTCAATGACTTTTCTCTGAGTTTATCTTCTATTTGCAATATATATGTTGTGCGTGTATAATTATCTGCCTGTTTTCTCCCTTATTAGATGTACTCTTCTTGAAGGTAAAGTCTGTTTCAGCGCTTAGCATAGTGCCTAAAACACAGAGTATAATTTTAATATTTTTCCTCTGATAAGGTCAAAGCGTGTCAGACGTATCCTAATGTTGCTAGTCCCTGGACAGATAAAAATCATATTTCTGGGTCACGACTGTGATCTCAAAGCAATGCAGAATTCATCCCTGTTTTAGGATCTGCATGTCTTGCTTATAGCAGCACCAAAACTTCTTGAAGGAATCAGCTGATCAGATACACAATATTTTAAATCAGACAAAGGCCTAACATAATCCTGTAGTGAAAAGGTATAAGGAAATTAACCCTTGCTCCAGCGAAACCCTGGGGAATCTTACTCAAATTCATTGGCAGAGAATTTTCAAAGTTTAAAATATATATTTAAGGCTTTGATCTCTATTCAGTGTTTTTTCACCTTTAGGCAAGAACACCAGTTCCATTTTCTCAAGGAACAGCTGTCAAACTGTCAAGTACTCACCATAAGATTTTGAATTATTTGCAATAAACATAAGGTACTACACAATTTGTTCCATGCAACCCTTAAATGCCCACTCCTGGACAACTATGTACCTGTAACAGCCTCTTTATGATCGTGACAAGATATTTCCCCAGACTCTGCTAGAGCCTTGTGCTAAAACCAAATAGATTTCCAAATGACAAAGGGTCTAGCAGTGCAGGCAGTATCTCAGCCATTCCCCCTTTAAGTGCATTGACCATCAACTCTAGCAAAATACAGCCATATTTCTTATTATGTTTGAAAGCTGATGGCACCTGCCAAAGATAAAGTCTGGACCCCAAAATTCTTTTTTACCTAGGATTCCAATATAAAAGACATCATGTAACAGCAGAGTCTGTGAGTAATGTTGCCCTGGTGGTTCTGAACTATTGACATTCACCCTCATTGTGGTACCCATTTTTTAAAAAAAATCAAAAAACCTTCTGTTTCCTAGGAGAATAATTAGTTCCCCAAACACAATAATCCTGTAAGTTCTATTGGATATAGAATCCTGCTTTTGGTCTTTAATTTGTTTTAGAAAATGTTCCAAGTATTTTCTCCTTAAATTAAAGGTATAAATCTTTTATAAAAAGAAAAAAATCCATTGAGATTTGTAATGATCTTAGAACAAATAGTTTGGGTTTAGAACTTAGAGTAGGTCTTCCCACTATAAATATTATGGTATTTCCTGAAGATTTGATGTTAAACCTGTAACTTCTCAGTTCAGTGAAAAAACAAATTGGTGTAAAATTCTCCCATTTTGCAACCGTATTTCCATCACCAAACCCCATTATCAAACTACCTTTTTTTTCTTTTTTCTTTTCTTTTTTTCTTTACAGGGCAACAGGGGTTAAGTGACTTGCCCAGGGTCACACAGCTAGTAAGTGTTAAGTGTTTGAGGCTGGATTTGAACTCAGGTTTTCCTGAATCCAGGGCAGGTGCTTTATCCACTGCGCCACTTAGCTGCCCCCCAAACTACCTTTTTTTTAAAAAAAATTTATTTCTATTCTGTAACTAGCACCAGATAAAGTGAGCATTCCCATATACATAGTAGAACACAAAAAGAACATTTTACATGAAAATTTTAGATCTCTATTACAGCTTGCTTTTCTTTTTAAATTTATAATTAATTCAACTTAGAGTTTTCAAGTTAGTTTTGGTCGTTTTCAAATTCTACTTATCTATGATTTTTTTTCCGGATTTCATATTTTTCTGTGCACTTTTTAAAAAAATATGTCTCGGGGCAGCTAGGCAGCACTGTGGATAAAGCACTGGCCCTGGATTCAGGAGGACCTGAGTTCAAATCTGGACTCAGACACTTGACACTTACTAGCTGTGTGACCAAAAAAAAAAAGTCTCAGTGACCCTCTTTTTTTTTTGTATTTTGTTAACCCTGTCCCTATTCCCATCTTTGTGCCACATTCCCCACTAGAAAAAGATAAAACAAAGCTCTTATAGCAAATGATTTCCCTCTAATTTGTGCATTTCTACTTTTTATACTTTTTGACCTCCTACTTTCCAAAAAAAGAAAAAAGTGGTGAAAGAGAAGGAATTTGCCTAACACTTATGGTCTATAATGGAAACAATCTATTTCCCTTCTACAGTTCCTCATCTACTATGTTTGCTCTACCCCCATTACAAGTTTTTTGTTTATGACTACCCTCATCTATTATCCAAGTCCTTCCTCTTAAAACTTCCCTCTCAGGGCAGCTAGATGACTCAGTGGATAAAGCACCGGCCCTGGATTCAGGAGTACCTGAGTTCAAATCCGGTCTCAGACACTTAACACTAGCTGTGTGATCCTGGGCAAGTCACTTAACCCCAATTGCCTCACACACACCACCCCCCCACCAAAAAAAAAAAAAACACTTCCCTCTTCTTTTCTTGTCCCATATAGTTTCCTGTTGAATTTACTGTATTCCTACACCATACTCTGTGTGTGCCTTCTCTTTGCTTGGTTCAGATGTGTTTTAAACAAATTACTATTGTATATTGCAAAAACTTTTGCATCTGTTGACATAATCCTATGATTTTTGTTTTGTTATTATAATCATTCTAGTGTTTATAGGTTTCTTAATTTTAAACAACCTGTCACTCCTGGTCTAAATCCAGCTTGGTCATGGTGCATAATCTTTATAATATGTTGCTATAGCCTCTTTGCTAATGTTTTATTTAAAAAATTTGCAGCGTCTCATTAGGAATCTTGGTCTGGAGTTATCTCTTTGTTCAGACTCTTCAAGAGCAAATTTGTATCATAGAAGGCATTTGGTAGCATCACTTCTTTTTCTATTTTGTGCAATGTTGGATTAAAATGTTCTTAAAATGTTTGATTAGAGTTCACTTGTGAATCCATCTGGTCCTGGGGTTTTTTTCTTTGGGAGTTCATTTATAGCTTGTTCAATTTCTCATCCCCCACCCCCCCACCCCACCCGAGATTGGATTGCTTAAATTCTCTATTTCTTCTTGTTGATATAGGTACTTTATAATTTTTAAATATCCATTCATTTCATTTAAAGTGCCAGTTTTATTGGCATATAGTTAAGAAAAATAGTTTCTATAAATATCCATTATTTTATCTTTTGGTTTGAATTTTCCTTTTTCATTTTTGATACTGGCAATTTGATGTTTCTCTTTTTTTCTTTTTAACCAAATGATCTAACAGTTTTTTGATGTTTTAAAAAACCAGCTCCTAGTTTTATTACTTATTCATTAATTAAATTAATATTTAATGGGGTTTTTGCCTCCAGTTTTTTTTATTCTCTTCTCTGATTCTTGGTATTTCTATTTTATTTTTTTTAATTCTTGTTTTTTAGGGTTTTGTTACATGTCCAATTTGTTAATATTTTCTTTCTTTTGCTGATGAAAATATATAGAGATAAATTTCTCTCTAATGATTGCTTTGGCTGCATCTCAAAAATTTGAACATTTTATCTCATTATCTTTAATAAAATTAATATTTCTTTGAGTCATCAATACTTTAGGATTGTTATTTTCTCCAGTTGATTTTTTTATACTTTCTTCAAGAGCCCTTTATTGACCATAATTTTTATTACATTGTGTTTGGTAAAGAATGTATTTAGCGGGGGCGGCTAGGTGACACAGTGGATAAAGCACCGGCCCTGGATTCAGGAGTTCCTGAGTTCAAATCCAGCCTCAGACACTTGACACTTACTGGCTGTGTGACCCTGGGCAAGTCACTTAACCCCCATTGCCCTGCAAAAAAAAGAACGTATTTAAGTAAAAAGAACTCTAGCAGAAAAAAAATAATGTATTTAATATTACTGCTTTTCTGTATTTGTAAGGTTTTTATGCCTTTAATACATGATGGATTTTTGTAGAGTTTGTAAAATTGCCAAGCACAATTAAAATTGTGATATATATGCATATATGCATGCATGTATAATTCTACTCCCACATAAGTCACCAAAGACCTATCATATCCAACATTTGCCATTTTGCTGTTTAATTAATTCTCTTTTTGCTGTTGCCTTATCTGAGCAATAATCTGCTCCAGTTGAGGATTAATTCAAATACAAAAACTGAATTTTGTTCCAACCCCTTAACTGTGTGCCTCTTTAGGTTTGAAATGTTTCCTATATCTATATCCCAAAGAGATCATAAAAAAAAAGGGAAAGGATTCACATGTACAAAAATATTTATAGCTGCTCTTTTTGTGGTGGCAAAGAATTGGAAATTGAGGGGATGCCCATAAATTGGGGAATGGTTAAATAAATTGTGGTAAATGAATGTAATGGAATACTATTGTGCTGTGAGAAATGATGAACAGGCAGATTTCAGAAAACCCTGGAAAGACTTACATGAACTGATGCTGAGTGAAGTGAGCAGAACCAAGAGAACGTTGTACACAGCATCAACATTATGTGATGATCAACTGTGAAAGACTTCTTTCCCTCTTCTCAGCAATACAATGATCCAAGGCAATGCCAAAACACTCATGATGGAAAATGCTCTCCACATCCAGAAAAAGAACTATTAAGTCTGAATGCAGATTGAAGCATACTATTTACATTTTTGCTGATTTTTTTTGTTGTAGTTTCTTCTTTCTTGTTTTTTTTTCCTTTTGTTCTGATTCTTCTTTCACAACATGACAAACGTAGGAATATGGTTAACATGATTATAATGTATAACCTATATAAGATTGCTTGCTAGCTTCTGGGGGGGGGAGGTGAGGGTGGATGAAATGAATGTTGAAAACTCTCTTTACATGTAATTGGAAAAAAATACTATTAAAAAGAAAAAAAGTTTCCTGTAACATATTGATAGGTTCTGCTTTTTAACCCATTGTTATCCTCTTATGTTTTATGATTTCATCTCATTCACATTGTTATGGTTATCAATTTCCCTCTATCCTATCCTCTTCTATTTTTTTCCTCTTTGTTTTCTGCCCCCTCTTTATCACAAGTTCTTAAGCTTTCCTTTAAATCCTTATGATCTCTCTTCTGATCTTAGGGTTTATTTTGGTTATGACTAATCCCTCCTTGAATTTACCCTCTTATTCCCATCTTTCTCTTTTCCCTGTCCCCTCCTTTTTCCCTGTTGAGTTACATGTATTTTCAACACCGAACACTTCACATATATACTATTTTCTTCTAACCAATTCAGATGAAAGTAATCTTCAAGTGAATCCCACTTTCTCAACCCCTTTAGCATTTGAATATACTTCTGTTTGCATACTTCTATGAGATAACAAGTTCCCTCTCCCTTTTTTTCTCCTCACCCCACTTTTCCTGTTTCAAGATCATCAAAATATAACAAAACTACTCCCAGGCACTTATTTGACTCATTCTACAACCCCTAACATTAGGGTTCTCAAGGGACCCTTCCCTTAACTATCCCCCGCTTAGAATATAGTTTATCCTTATAAGATTCCTTCAGATTGTGTTCTTTGTGTATACCTTTTTTATGTTTCTTGACTCCCATGTTTTTCTTCGAAAAATTCTATTCAGCTCGTCTTTTCATTAGGAATGCTTCTAAGTCCTTTATTTCATTGAAAAACCATCCCTCACCCCCCAGCCGCCCTGTACTCAAGTTTTTACTGGGTAAATTATTCTTGGTTGTAGGCCTATATCTTTTGCTTTTAGAATATCACATTCCTGGCTCTCTATTCTTTCATAGTGGCAGCAGCCAACTCTTCTGTGGACCTCACTGGCTCCTTGGCAAATGAATTCCCTGCTTTCAGCTGCTTGCAGTATTTTTTTCTTTACCTGGAAGCTCTGGATTTTGGCTGACATTACTGGGACTTTTCATTTTGGATTTTCTACCAGGAGGTGATTGGTGGGTTCTATTTTTTGTTTTCCCTCTTCTTTAAATATGTTTGGGCAACTTTACCTTGAAATTATATGCAGCTTTTTTAAAAAAATCATAGCTTTCAGGTAGTTAAATTTCTCCATAAATCGTAAGTTATCTCCCCTATTAGAGCTCCATGCAAGCAAGGACTACTTTTGCCTTTGTTTGGCCAGTACTTAGCATAGTATCTGTCACATAGCAGAGTAGGCACTTAAATGCTTGCTTGAATTAACCCGATTTACATTTTCTTCTATGTTTTCAATCTTTTGGCTTTTTTTTTTTTAATGTATCTTGTTGTCTTATGGAGTCACTAACTTCTGTTTGGTCCAGTGTAATTTTCAGTGAGCCTATTACATGGATAAAGTTGTGTATGCTTTGTGCTAAGCTATTCTTTCCAAGTCACTCCACTTCTGTTTTCTAGCATCCTCATTTCATTTACATAATTAAAAAATGTCTTTTAATCTCTTGAATAATTTCTTCTAGTAATTCTAATTCACATTTAAGCTTTGCTTGTGTCAAAACACAATAATACTTTGGGGGATTTGTTTTGTGAATGCCTGGCATCATAACAGTTCTTTTGTTGTTGTAATTTACTCATTCTCCAAATCTTTGGACTTTTATGTTAAGGCTAGGCTCTACATACTTCTGGTAGGTCTGGTCCCGGCCTGTCTTATGTGATATGTGTTATTTGGCTGCTGGGGTCAGAGCAGCCCTCTTCTACTTCAGAGGCCTAGCAGAGATATCTTGTACCAGATAAAGCAATAGCAGTGAAGTCCCTGTGCACAAGCACTCATAGGTCTGCCCCCCATCACCACCCTCTACCCTTGTCAAGGATTCTAGTTTCAGTAACAGAGCTACTGGCCTCTCAGATAGTGCCGAGACCCTGTTCTTTAACTAGGGGATAAGTACAAGTGACTGCTATCCCTACAGCCAGAAGACACAACTCTTAGATCTTTCCTCCAAGAAGCTGAGAGATAGCACTAAGTCTCTCTTCTTTTCAGGGGGTTGTCAGAGGTCTCTGCTCCTAGGTTACAATGACAGTGTTGTGACCCCAGTGCCCTGGGGCTAAATCAGAGATCACAATGCTTCTCTTCTCTTGGGGTCTAGTCCTGAGATCCCAGCCCTCCTCTTTTCCATAGTTCCTAAGCTGGACATTTGCATGTGGATCAGATTTGTGATCATGTGTTAGAAAAAGGATCCACTGTGGCTTCTTCCTAGCTTTTTGATCACTACTCAAACTGGCATTCATCTGAGATCTTTGTTAGCGTAATTGTTCAAGGAGCTGGGCTGCATTGCTTCCTCCTACACCATTGTGGCTGGTCTCCTTCACCATGCTTTTATTTTTTTCAATTTTATGATTGAGGACTTTTTGATAGGCTAGTTATATACAATACTAAAATTACCTATGGTGAGTTTAGATCTAAAGTCAAGCTATTTACAAGTGTAAATATGCATTTTCTTATTTTTATCCTTTAAATGCAAAGGAACTGCTGTACCTTTTCCAATAAATAATGGAGTCAGAAGTGAGAAACATCAGTTGGCCAGTTTAAACACCATTAATCAATTCAAGGCATCCTGAGAAAGGGAAAGGAGGCAGTTTGTGCCAATTATGCTTCTAACCTAGTCCCTCCAGCCATCATTCAAGAAAGCAACTCCTGTGGAAAAGAGGACAGCTACCGATCCCCCCACCACCACCAACTGCTCACCAACTGTCACGTAAGAAGTAGGCAAGCCAGCCTAGCTAAAGAGAAAATGTGCCAGATAAATCAAGAAGCCACCACCTCAACTACCATCTCTCTTTAAATAACAATGAAGATTGCCTAGAACCCTGAACTTAATCCTTGAAATTAGCAGTGGCCCTTGGATCACTGGTTCTAATTCCAGCTCCAGGTCTATCATTTCAATCATCATTGAAGGGAGAAATAACTGGACAGGGAGCTAACTACCTTTTATGACACTACCAACACCAACTGCCATCAACAGGCAAGAAAGTCCAAGAACCCTGCAAGTGGTGGCACCACATGGACCATCGATCCTGCTTCCACCTGGCTCTGATAGCTGTCATCTAAAAAAGCAATTGCTATGAAGATGCTACCATAGCTACTGAAAACACGGGGGAGAAATGTTGATGCCAACAAAGTCCTTGGCACTGTTAAATGATTCAATATCACAAACTTATTCGACTTTTATTAGTGAAAAGGATATTAAAGATGATACATTACCACTTCTTTGTCACCTCACCCACAAGACCTTTCCATTCAACATGTAACTGAAAACTGCTCTATGTGTTAGAATATAAAATCCTTGAGGAAAGGGATTGTCTTACTTTTCTTTTTGTATCCCCAGTACATAGTGTAGTAGAGTGTGAGCTTCTTAAGGGCAAGATCTATCTATCTTTTGACTTTCTCTGTTTCCCCAGCACTTTTACACAGTGGCTGGCCCATAGCAGATGCTTAATGTTTACTGACTTACTTTAAGTAAGTGTTTTTAAGTAAATGTTTTTTTCATTCAATCATTAAAGAAAAGAGAATATTGAAAGTAGGATACTAAAGGGTCTCAAACAAATTAAAGATGTATAGTTTGTAGGCAAGACAGAAGCAAATAACTAAGCATTAATTTCTTTAAAATAAAAATGAATGCTTTAACACTGTTTCTTAATTTGGACTAGGCATCCGTTAGGGTTTACTTGATGTCAAACTAAGAGACTCCAAATAAGAGGAGGTGAGGAAAGAGAAGAGAGAAGAGGAAAGAGGGGAAAAAAGAGGAAGGGAAAGAGAGAGAAAAGGAGAGAGCAATTCATATTTACTGATTTTCAGATTCAAAGGAGCTCAGTATCTTTGAAACAAACTGGAAGAGAACAATTGCTTTTATCATGGTTTACAGAATATATAAACAGGAAAAAATAAACCAACCCTAACTTCCAGCAACACAACTACGTTCATGTATATGTAGCCATCAAAATTGCCTTTATAAACATTTGACATTGCACAATCTTTTATTTGACACAGCAAATTCAAATTCATTGACAAAACTCATCTGTATTTAGCAATTCAAACTTATTTACTATAAGTAAACTTTAATTGGTAATATGAATATCAACTTACAAATTGGGATAGACCCCAGCTTAAGCAGACACTATAATTAAGTAAAATGCCATACAATACTGTTTCAACAAAAACCACAACCTCAATGAATTTATCACATAAAGGAAGTGGAAACAAAGGATATGTGTAAACTTGCACAATAGCATTAAAACAGTAGAGACTATAATAAAAACAAAATTTTATATTTGAAAAACAGGAAACCCTGGACTATGGGGTCAAAACTAAATTTGGTTAATCTAGCTATAACAGTCACAGATTGTGTTTGCCCACGTCCAGTCTAAAAGTGGCTTATTTGTTAGCCTCCTACTTTTTCAAATGTTTGTGTAGTGTTTAATCCCAAGGAAGGATGCTTTGTGGGAGTTCTATGTGCTTTTTGTGGGCATTTGCTGCAAAAAGTTATTTTTTACTAGCAATTTCTGTTCATATTTTAAAGAGCAAAAACAATTATCAAAAAAATTATATAACACACAAAATTAAATAATTCCAAAACAGGTTATTTTAAAAGTAGACCTGTTGGTTTAGCAGAAAGCAAACTAGACACAAAATGCACATTACTGCAAATACATATTCAATGAATTGACAGAAAAGTTCAAGGTCTTAATTTGTTTTTGTTCGACTTTTGTGAAAAATTAAGAAACACAAAAGTTTTCATGAGGTCATCAGTAACTCAGTTACACTTTGGATTTGTCTGCCATGTCCCATAGGTCATGGCTCTACAATTCAAGGCAAAATTATATTTTCAACCTTAAAAAAATCAAGTTACAAAGATTTTAAATCCCTAAAATAGGTATAACACTGTGACAAGCAAAATAAATTTGTTCTTATTGCTCTAATTAAACTCCAACATAATATATAAAAGTGAACTTTCCCCCCATGAACTGTCTCATAAATCACAATGATTCAATTTAAGGACACAAAAGTTCTCTGCTGGTTCAAAGAAATGAACTGAAAAGGGGAAAGAATAACATTGAACTATCACTTCACTTTTTACGTCTTCAAATATGTTCATCAGCTTCAAGCAGCACTTGATACAGCAAGTTTCTTTAGATGATCCATAAAGACTTGTAAACTAACATCATCTGTGAGAATGGGTGCTCCCGACTCCTACCAAAAAAAAAAAGAAAAAATGCAATCACTATGGTTCCAGAAAAAGGTGGTATTCAAGTGACATCTTTTTAAGCACCACCTTTTCCACATCCATCCCAATCATTAAAGAAATGGAAAAACCTAATTCATAATATATTTTTTTAAATCCTTCTCAGAGAATACCCACATAATTATTTAAAACAGAAACCCAAATTCTCCCAACACTAAATCCTTTTTTGTGGACTTATTGAAAATTCACAGTTGCTTTAAAAAGCAACTGTGAATTCAATACACAATTTTTTAAAATTTTGAACTGTTTTTTCATAAAAGCTGTGCAGCAAATAGTTTTCAGATGTCTTTGTTGAATGAACTCCAGCAGGACATAAGCTCCTAAGAGGTGAGGTCTACTTTCTTTTTGTCTGTGACTACCAGGAGTGTCAACCACACAGTAAGCATTTTAAAAATGCCTGCTGACTCTAGTTGAATTAGTTTCCTTCTTATAAACATCTTGAATTATTGCTATTATCATCACTGTTAAGTGGTCAATGCACAAAGTTTGTATTTATTGTTACAATAAAATCTTATTTACATGAGTTTTAAAAATACAATTTTTTAAAATGAAATCAATTTCTAATCAGTAATGTGTTTTTTCTATAAATACTACTTATGGGATCATTAACGTGGCTGAAAGTCACTGAACCCTGAAAACTAAAAATGAGAATCACTCAAAGGGTTAATCATATAGAGGGTGTAAGCAGGCTGCAAGACAATATAAACAAGCAATTACGGAGTAAAATACAGCATCAAAGAAACATTTGAATGAGAAGGAAGGTGAGCTGGTCATGTGTCAAAAGGAAGGGTTAAGCAATGGTGTTTGCCAAATCAGGAGAAGTCATACTGGGTGCACACCCTGTGAGAAACTTATGGGAGGATTTAGGCAAGATTTTCACAGGGGGCAGCCAGGTGGCACAGTGGATAAAGCACCAGCCCTGGATTCAGGAGGACCCGAATTCAAATTCAGCCTCAGACACTTGACAGTTATTAGCTGTGTGATCCTGGGCAAGTCACTTAACAATCTCATTGCCCCGCCAAAAAAAAAATATATATTTTCACAGGAAGTGCAGGCATGGATAAGCTATGCATCTGAACCACTGGAGGGAATATCAACATCAAAAAGATTGCAGATCTATTTCAGTACTAAGCTTATGAGATTGAAAACATTTAATGATTTAGAAATTATTAAAGAGGAGAGGACTATTATCATTCTATTCAAAGCAAAGAAGAATCACACATTCCTAGAGACTTTCTCCATCTCCATCCGTGCTACTGGGCTGATAAATGTGGACAGGGCTACTGCAGGAAGGCTGAAAAGAAAAGCCTGACTGCAAGGTTACAAAAATAGAAACTGGTTTTTTTTTAAACAGTCCATAAAAAACCTTTTCATGGGGGGTGGGAGGTAGGGAGTGGAGGGGAGCAGGAAGAATTCCCTTCTTTAAGAAGTCCTCCCTCAGTTACATTTGTCTGTTTCCTGTGTTCTGTGTTAATCTATACTGAACAGCATAAACCAGGGTTCCTTATCATGACATTCTAAAAGCATTAGGAAATACTAGATTTAAGACTGGAAAGAACCTTAGACCATCTCATAACCCCCTCAAAGTAATTATTAAAGGGTAATAGCAAGTTCATGGCTAGAACCTGGAACTGAAATATATCCCTCTTATGGTTCCAGTCTGACACTATGCTGCTATATAAATGAATGAAAATCAGTTGTTATGACCATTTCACTTCAAATATAAGAATCTGAATGGAACTGAAATTTGAAAAAATACATTTTATAATGGTGGTATCAACTTTCCTTATTCTACACAAAATACATAGAAGTCACCCAAATCAACTTAAAATAAAATAACTATATCAAATAGTTAAAAATAATATTTTCTAAAATGTGGGTCGAGAATCACTTGATGGCTTGAAAATGACTAACGGTAGTCCTCATTATCCTTCTTTCTTTTCTCCTTTTACAATTATACACTTTATATATTATGTTTCTATATATGTATATTATACATAATATATATGTGTGTATGTGTATATATATGTGCATGTTTGTATGTATGTGTGTGTATATATACACATATATATATATACACATATATATAATATATACTATTACACATTTTTCTTCCTTTCTCCACAAATATCACTATGTTCCCAGATTTATTCATGCTGCCACCTGGGCAAGGTAAATGCAGGCATTGCTTTTCCCCACTTATTTTAACTATCCCATTTTAAGAATATCCATGCCAATATGAGACTCTTATTTCATAAATAAAAGACCCATTTTTTCTTCTAGTTAAATAAGCTTAAGAATAAAGGTCAGTTTTTAAAAATAAAACACAACACGCCATGTCTTGCCATAGGAAGAGAAGCTAAAGCCATGTCATTGTGACATCCCCAGCACAATACAAACTACCATAGCATCACTGTCATGTAGGTGCCCTCTACAGGCCAACAGTAGATAATCATTAACGTTTTAAATTTTAAAATTACCTAGTGATAATTATTCACATTTAAACAGTGCTTTAAGGTTTGCAAAGTCTGGGCAGCTAGGTGGTGCAATGGATAGAGCACCAGCCCTGGATTCAGGAGCACCTGAGTTCAAGTCCGGCCTCAGACACTTTACACACTTACTAGCTGTGTGACTCTGGGCAAGTCACTTAACCCCAATTGCCTCACCAAAAAAAAAAAAAGCCCTTCAGAAAAATATTCTCTATTAAGAACTCATTATCACAACTCACAACCAAAAAGAATTCTAAACTAAACTAAACTACTAAACTAATCTTTGTTCCAGTTTAAACCCATTCTCTCTCATTCAGCACTTAAGGAAAATGGATGCCTGGTTAATCTTCTTTATGAAATAATGATGGAAGATTACTAAAAGCATTCCTATCAGTGCTCCTTCCTTTTTGACACAACTTTGTAGTTCCCATAGCTGCACTTCAAGACCTTGGATTCTACTTACATACTAGGAACCACAGTCTCTACCTTTTCCTCCCTGCTTCCCTTGAAGCTTGGTGAGTGCATCAATAAGAAACATCTCACAAGTGACTACTATGTGTAAGGCACCATTTTGGTGCATGGAATATAATAAAAATATAAGACTTTGTTTTTACATGTCTTCATAAGGATTGACATTCTCCTCAGAAAAACAAAACATATACATTAAAAAATACATAATATACCAACTGTGACAGTCCAGTAGAGTGGCTACTGACTGGACCAGAGTGACTTCAGTAGACTCAAAGAAAAGAAAGAACTTAAAATAAGCGATACTAATCAATCTCTTTGTCCGATGTCTACCTAGATAACAGTTATCTGATGAGCTATACCTGATAATTATGTACCCTTGCCTCTCATGCCCTTACTGTCTTGTTCTTACTCAAGCCCTAGGCCTAGTTATACTAGTCAGTTATTCTTTAGGTTATATTGATGATACGTCACTCCCCCCTCAATGTATGCTACTCTATATTTGTCTGACTAAAGCTCCATCTATTTATCCTATGTACTTCTCCATTTTATGATTGTGCTAAAAACTAATTCTGTTTTCTAGTTTTTTTCGTATTTCTTCTAATATAGATATTATTCATATCAGGATATTTAAGTAGGGGAAACATGAGGGGAGAGTGTGGGAAGGGGAGAAGAAATGATACACTGTATAAAGATACAAAAATCATTTTCGACATATGCTATTTTTTAGGTAAACTAATGAACTATTGGTGGAGTTGTGAACTGGTCAAATTAATCTGGATAACAAGTTGGAACTATGCTGAAAGGGATATAAAACTGTGCATACCGTTTGATCCAGCAATACCATGACTAGGTCTGTATCCCAAAGAGATTTGGGGGGGGGGGAAAGGGGAAAAGACCTACTTGTAAAAATATTTATAGCAGCTCTTTTTGTGGTGGCAAAGAACTGGAAATCGAAGTGATATCCATCAGCTGAGGAATAGCTGAATAAGTTGTGGTATGTGACTGTGATAGAATGCTACTGTGCTATAAGAAATGACAAGTGGATGCTTTCAGAAAAACCTGGGAAGACGTACATGAACTGATACCCAGTGACAGAACCAGGAGAACACTGTACACATTAAGAGTAATATTGTAAGGATGATCAAATGTGAAAGATTAGCTACTCTGATCAATACAATGATCCAAGACAATTCCAAAAGACCCATGATAAAAAATATAATCCATCCCCAGAGAAAAAACTGATGAATTCTGGGGCAGCTAGGTGGTACAGTAGATAGAGCACTGGCCCTGGATTCAGGAGGACCTGAGTTCAGATCCGGCCTCAGACACTTAACAATTACTAGCTGTGTAACCCTAGGCAAGTCACTTAACCCCAATTGCCTCACCAAAAAAAAAAAAAAAAACCCAGCAACCAAAAATAAAAACTGATGAATTCTGAACACAAATTGAAGCATACTTTTCCCCCCTTTCTTTATGTTTCTTGTTGTTATCAGTTTTTTCTTTGCAAGATGGCTAATATGGAAATGTTTTGTATGACTTCCCATACATAACTGATATTTCTTCCCTTCTCAATGGGTTAGGGAGATGCAGGAGGAGAGAGAGAGAGAATTTGTAACTCAAAATTTTTTTTAATTAATTAAAAAATAAAAAATAATGTGCATGCAGGACTTTTTTAAAAAGATGTTATTTACACTTACCTGTCCCCAAGCATACATATTGTTATGTGTCTGTGAAGGATTGACTTTTGAAAGCAGGAACCGTGCCTTTCAAACAGAGACAAAAAAAAGTTATCAAACAAAAAATTCTTAAGTTTTTACATTAAGAGATGTTAGTGGGGCAGCTAGGTGGTGCAGTGGATAGAGCACCGGCCCTGAAGTCAGGAGTACCTGAGTTCAAATCCGGCCTCAGACACTTAACACTTACTAGCTGTGTGACCCTGGGCAAGTCACTTAACCCCAATTGCCTCACCAAAAAAAAAAAAAAAAAGAGATGTTAGTAACACTGCATAGGATAATTTTTCCTTAAAATTTTTTCTTGTGGGATTATTTTTAATTGTTTTAATGACAATCAGTAATACTTTGAGATTAAGATGTCTTCAATAACCCTTCAGGCGGAGGCTATGGACGGACAAGAGGAGGAGCAGAAAGAGGAGGAGGAAAAGGCTAAGAAGATTGCCTCATGGTTGAAAAAGATTTTTGGTGATCAGCCCATTCCCAAATATGAGATGAATCCACGGACCACAGATATCTTGTATCACCTTTCAGAATGCAACACAGCACGAGACAGGGATGTCTCCTTGGTAGTAGAAGACTTGAAACAGAAGGCAAGAGAATATGAATCAGAAGCCAAGTATATCCAAGATCTTCTCATGGAAAGTGTCAATCTGTCTTTCACCAGTCTCTCTAGTATTGGAAGCAGCCATCTTAATGCTTTAGTTGACAGCGCACTGGTGCTTGAAACAAATGATACCTCCCTAGCTAGTTTTATCCCTGCGGTGAATAGTTTGGCTGCTGATCTTTTTCGCACCAAAGCCAGAAATGAAGAAATGGAGGTTGAATTGAGCAAACTGGGAAAAAATCTAACTGCAAATCTAATACTAGAAAAATGTCTACGAGAAATTCCATGGATGCTGAGCTCACAAAGAAGGTGGACATGATGGAATTGTTACCAGATCAAAGTAAGCGGCGATTTACCTAATAAGTAAAGTGAATGGAAAAAGACTTAAAACTTTTGAGTATATTTTCTGTCTGCCTTCCCATATACCTTATTTGTGTGTTCTTTGAATGAAATGATAGTGTCCTTATTTATAAAAAAAAAAAAGTAATCCCCACATGTATTGCCTTTTTGTATCCAAATACGTATTTCTTTAAACTGAAAATAAACTATTATCTTTGTTAAAAAAAAAAGATGTCTTCAATATTTACAAGCTTTTTCTATTCCTCAAATATTTTCTTCCCCAAATTTTAAACATATAGGGACAAAGAGTATTCCTTTTGTCGAAAAAATATGTTATCCAATTACAAAAGAATCAGTACTAATCTAAAATATTATTAGAAATTTAAAATAATATTAAGAACATGATGGTTTAGTCATCCTAGGTAATGTCATTTTTAAAATATCACCTGATGGGGCAGCTAGGTGGCGCAGTGGATAGAGCACCGGCCCTGGAGTCAGGAGTACCTGGGTTCAAATCCGGCCTCAGACACTTAACACTTACTAGCTGTGTGACCCTGGGCAAGTCACTTAACCCCAATTGCCTCACTTAAAAAAAAAAAAATATCACCTGATGTCTGATTACCTCTTACCTGTTTGGATGAAGACATAATAATGTGTGCTTTACTCACCTGGCTCCCACAAGAGTAAGAAGTCTCAAAAAGGGGGAGTGACAGTCATGTGACTGGACTGAAATGGCTGAATTGCCTTGAGTTTGCCACTTCTTTAAAAAGGCCAACACATGGGGCAGCTAAGTGGTGTACTGGATAGAGCACAGGCCCTGGATTCTGGAGGACCTGAGTTCAAATCTGACCTCAGACACTTGACACTTGATAGCCTTGTGACCCTGGGCAAGTCACTTGACCCTCATTGCCCCACAAAAAACAAAAATAAAATAAAAAGCCAACACCCTACAATAACCATGAGATTTGCCATTCAACTTGAAAATGAGATGTGATTTTTTTTCTTCTTTAATGGATAAATAGCAGCGAGGTGGTACAGTAGATAGAGCACTGGGCTTGGAATCGGGAAGACTCATGGGTTCAAATTTTGCCTCAGACACTAGACAAGTCACCTGACCTTATTTGCCTCAGTTCCTCATCTATAAAATGATCAAGAGGAGAAAATGGCAAACCACTCCACTATCTCTGCCAAGGAAACTCCAAATGGGGTCACAAAGGGTCAGACAAGACTAAAATCACTCAACAACAACATAGCAGACAAAGAAGCACACATGCGCGCACACACAGTCTTATTAACCAAATTATAAATACTGTCACAATTTGTTATGCAGTTGACACAGCACTGGCAGTGAAGTCAGGAAGACCTGAATTGAAATCCAACCTCAGATACTTACTAGCTGTGTGATTCTAGGCCTCTTTTTGAGCCTCAGTTTCATTTTTTGTAAAATGGTGACCAGAACAGCACCTACCTCACAGGGATGTTGTGAAGATCAATTGGGTTAATGTATACAAAGCACTTCGTAAGTCTTAAAGCACTATATACATGTTGAGAATTATTATTATAATTACTGATAATAGCAGTCAAGGGAAAGGACTTAAGAGAACTTAAGAGGATTTGGATTTTTCATCAGCATCCTGATTCAACAGTACTGGGTGGCAGTGTCTGCACCAGGACCCAAGTGCAGACTGAGCAAAGGAAGAGTCAAGGTTACACTGGCAACTTAACAGAAATGCTAGACTCTACAGAAGAGCTTCCTAAATGCCCTACAAAGGGGAGCAAGGACTTACATTAGTTCTTTACCATATATGCTCTCCAAATTCACATCAGCCCACTTTTCACTTGTCCTCCAAAGTTTACTAGATCATCCTCCAGTATAGTGGACAGGGGCTGAAGTATTCTACCTTCCCCTCCTCAATCAGTTCTTTCACAGGAGCAGCAATCTTTCCTCTACTGCCAAACATCCTGCTTTTACACAAGCACCATGGGGCATAACCATGTTCCTCAACCAATCCAAACACTCTTCCTATGCAAACTTACTCTAGTTCATCCAGTGATTTCCAAAGATATTTAAATTAATCAAGGACTTTTTCCTCACTTGACCTGAAGCCTACACATATCATCCCTACCTTCTACCTTCATGATCCAAAACTGAAATTCCTATCGGATCACAAACTCCTATACTTCCAAATCTCCCTCAGTCTCAACCTTCCCAAACCAATACTCTGCCCTCATAGTACTCTCCAGCCATACCCCACCCCATTCTCCCATCCTGGTAGTAGTGAACTTTTCTGCCCCTAGAAGTCCTCACCTAATGGTTAACCAGTTCAGTCCTCTATCCTTGACAACCTTACCTCCTTATGCAATCATCACTCAGGATTTGCCAAACCTTGCAGCCTTGGATCATCCCATCACCTATTTTTTTCTGCTCTTACTGGAGGACTACTAGAGGAAAACTGTGCCAACAGAATGCACTACAAAGTTATGTCATCTAATCTCAACTGATCTCTAATTGCTGCTCAGCAACCCTTTTGTTCCTCCTTCTCTGACTTTCTACTTCCCTCCCCACAGGATGTGTTCCAAACCTCCTCTGGTTTCTTCAAGCCTCCAAAACCTAGCCCCTGTCTCTGCTACACATACAACCTTGCCTGCTGCTTACTTTACTGAGAAAATTTAGGCCACTCATGAAAAACTCCCTATACTGTTCTATACAGGAACAGCCGTATGGTGTGATAATCAGCTAAAAAATAAAGGATCTATCCTATAAACAGGTATGTCTAAAATAAAACTATTTACCTGGCTGCCTCCATGTTCTGTATCAATGTACCGTGGCATCGGAAATCTGGAATGGAGAATTTCTTGGGCATCATCTACTGGGGCTTGTAGGAGATGGCGGAAATTTTCATATTCTGGCATGTCTTGGTAGCCTGATTTGCGCCACTGTGCTATGGTCTAAGTTAAAAAACAGAGGGTGAATTTTCATTTTTCGTTTTTGGTGTATCAAGTATTCTCAAGAGAATGTTCAAGGGAAACAAGCTTAGAAAAGAAAACAGGAAAAATTTAACTACTGCTGAAGAGACCATTTACCTCTATCTAGTGTGAAAATTTTTAAGGTCCAGTTCCAAAAATAGGAGCTCTTAACCTGGGGTCTGTGAACTTGGGTTTGTTTTTGTTTTTTAACATTTTGAAAATTCTATTTCAATATAATTGGTTACCCTTATATTTCTATGCATTTTATTTTATACATTCAAAACCATTATTCTGAGAAAAAAGAAAATAGAAAGTTCTTTAGTTCCTGCTCTAAAAAGCACAAAATAAGCAATTAATGGGACTAGACTTTTCAAACATTCCCCTTTGACTAAAGTGATATTGTGATAGAGTGATATTGTGTGTTCAATGCCTTTTGCAGAAGGGCCATTTTCTTAACTTGGAAAGAATATTCTTTTATGAGCGGTTTCCCAAGTACTTCAAGCCAATAATGCATTATTAGAAAATTTTTATTAAACAATTAGCATTTTGTAGACTATGTAAATTTAAGAAAAACAACGAAAGAAATGTTTGAGTGGCTGATACTACTCGTGAATAATGTCATTTTTACTGTTATCTTGGCAAAGGACTAACTCCTCATGTCCTTGAAGGATTGCTTTGACTCTGACAAAAGATTTAAAATGGTGTTCAAAAGGCCAAATATGGATAAAGTTAAGAATCATCTATATAGCACTAGTAGCAAACACAAATGGAAATGGAGGCCACTAAACCATACATAAGGATCTCTGCAGGCACTTAGAAAACCATATGTCAACATTATCGATGTTTTATTTCATTTTTATTTATTTTGTTAAATATTTCCCAATTACATTTTAATCTGGTTCAGGATGTACTCAGGAGTGTTGTTGGCTGCATGTTTGATACTTTTGATCCATGAGACTTTGAGAAAGATAGAGCTGAGAGTAACTAGATTACTTTTTTTTTTTTTGGTAACTAGATTTCTTAATTGAGATCCTGTTGTCAGAGAACCACCCCAATAGCTACTGTCAATTCTGTATTATCTGTTTTCCCTAAAACATACCATGAACATTTTCCCTATACCAATATATATTCAGGAAATGCAAATTCATTTTAATAATAGTGGAGGGGGCAGTGGGAGAAATCTGTTGGGGCAAAAGTTATTTAACACAAGAAAACAAAAATGGAATTGGTTTTTAATTAGCTACATTACTACTGCCTTGACTGTATTATAATATAGCTTCCTTCCAAGTATTCAAAGTACCGTGCAAACTTAGTGAATCAAGCAGAGATAAATACAACTTGGTGATTTAGGGCATTATCATCAGATATTTTAATTTTATAGATTAATTTCCCTAAATCCAAGTTCACTCAATAAAGTTTTACATCTGGACATTAAAAATAAAGTACAGGGGCAGCTAGGTGGTGCAATGGATAAAGCGCTGGCCCTGGATGCAGGAGGACCAGAGCCTCTGACACTTGACACTTGCTAGCTGTGCGACCTTGGGGACCCTCACTGCCCCACCAAAAAAATACAATAAAATAAAGTACAATAAACTGCATTTTTAACATATTCTTTAAGCATATTGATAAGTTGCTTTAAGAAGAAAAAGCTGAAGCCAAAATTATAAAAAAGCTTTCTTGGCTCAATCTACTACAAAGGTTTTACTTATCAGAGTGCTGTTAGAAGCTGTTATAAAGCAACTATTAAGAGGTAAAAAAATCTTGCTTGATATATTATGTTTCAAAAAGATATCTTTAGCAAGGCCTTTCATATTAGGTGGGATCAGGGCCTGATCATACCACTGAAAACTTCTGAAGAAGCAATTTCCTACCTAAACATTCACCTCTCATAAATAGTGAAAATTCCTAGGGCAGTAAAAATAAGCCATTTAACTACCTTTTGCATAGGGCTATTTGAGAGAATTAAATATGAATACTATCCTTTAAAAAAGACAAAGTGATCTCACAATATCAGCTGGTACAGCTGGTGAGAAATGAGTATTTGGATTTCACATTTACTGCTCCCACATACATACTATACATATGGTCAGACATATGGTTAGAGTAAAAGTGATGTGTCACTTTGTAATTTGAATCTTAAAAAAGTGGTAGGAATTCTTATACCAAATTTTAAATTATTATAAGAAAGTCAAAATTTATCATAAAGGAGATCTAAATCTACAGTTTTATGTAGCAAAGGCCAGAAACTTTTTTTTTTACAAATAAAATATTCTACTGCAAGCAGATGTTGTATTTTAAAACTAATGAAATTTTACCTCCCCATGATAAATCAAAATCTGGAAGAATGTGTCCATCAGAAGAATACGATCTGCAAGGATGCTGCTGCTATCAAGAAGAACAGGCTGAAATGACGGAAAAAAGGGAAGGGAGAGGAAAGAGAAGGAATGAAGAAAACAAATTATTTACCAATATGTGGAGAGATCTTTCCAAGACGGTGTACAAATTTCTTATATGACTTATGACTTATTCTAACTTGGTTTGTATAAATTTCCTGAATTCGTGAAAAATTATTAGAAACTACAAAGAACATACAGTCAATGCAACATTGTCAAAATCATGCAGCATCAATTTAAATGCTCAAATATACTCAGTTATTGCGAGGATCAAATGATGCCATGTATGTGAAAATATTGTATAAAAATAACATCTTAGCTAAATATAAGGCATTCACATAATCAGATCTAGGAGTTAGGATCAATCCAAAACCCTCATTTTTAGAAATGTGAAAACTAAGGCCCAGTAAGGGGAAGTGATCTTTCCAAGGTCACACAGAAATTACTATCTTATCTGGAGATTTTTAAGGTTGGGGGGAAGGGGGGAACGGGACCAAAAGAGAAAAAAAACAAACTTTCCAGGATAAATGGTTGCACATGATTCAATCACATTTTCTCTCAAACTCTCTTATAGTTCAATTATTTTATGATTCTATGATGTTTACTAAAATATGGTTCCTGATTACTAATATTTTATATAGTGTTTTATATGGAATTGTTTTATTTTCTAATAGAATTCAGTTATTCTTTTTTTTTTTTGCTTTTCAAAAAACATCTACTAAAAACAGCAAACAAAAAAATGCAAGGACTGAATTAGAAACTTTCTAGAATTCTTTCCAGTTCCAAATCCTATTACCACAGTATAAATATGAGCATTGTCCTTATTTTTTTTTACCTCTGGAGGTCCACTAAAAGAGTAGGCGTAAAGAATAGGCTGAATCATAATTAATGACTGGGTCAGATCTTGACGCATAAAATGATGACGATAATATGAACTCTCATCAGGACTGTTGTTAAAAACTTGCAAGAAAGGAGATCTTCGTAAATGGAACATAAACTACAAGATAAAACATATTGGATAACTTCAAATAATATGTTGCTCACCTTTTCTCATAATAATATAGCACATTGAGCTCTGACCATAACAGATTATTAAATTTACTATAAACTAATATGAATTAACAAAAAAAAAATTCCCTCCTTCAATTCTAAGACATTCTAAAGCTGATTACCCAGATTGTGGATTATCCATATCCATTGTTTTTCCTCTCTTCTCATAATATTTTCTAGTTTGAGGCCTTTTTTTAAAAAGTACTCATTAATACCTCCACCAAAAGGTAAAAAACGTCAATGAATTCACATCAATTTTTTTCTACTCAAAAGCACAATTTCTCCTAAAGAGTGTGTTATTGCATATTAAATATTATTAAATATTCTCCCAAAGAGTGTATTATTAAATTTT
The DNA here is from genome assembly GCF_019393635.1 of Dromiciops gliroides. Lineage (NCBI taxonomy): Eukaryota > Metazoa > Chordata > Mammalia > Microbiotheria > Microbiotheriidae > Dromiciops > Dromiciops gliroides. Next base: position 272,632,276 of record NC_057862.1, read on the forward strand.
CTGGACTGGGTCTAATTCAGGCCAGGCCAATGTTTCAGGCTAGAGTTTAGAAATCGATACAGCACTGGTGGACCACAAAACACAATCAAAACAACTTTACCACAGTAACAATAAAAATGGTATAATTTCTATGATTAAAAAAATATAATGCAGATAAAATAGCCAATCTACTATCTCACTAATTTGATGCAACTGAATTATGTAGAGAATTTTTATAGTACAAATTGTGTAAATATTCCTTCTACACAGATAACATCTAGATCAGTGGTTCCAAATGTTTTTTCCCCAATTCAAACCCATTTCATCAACCAAAAGAAAAATGCCTTATGAACCCTTCGGGAAGGGGATTGTACACATGCAAAATATACCTATAACAATTAGGCAATTATTTACTGCTTAAAGTGTCATTAAAGATTTTTAAGCACAAATCCCATGGGCTATCATCTCACACCCCCCAAGGAGTTCTTGAACCACTAAATGGGAACCACAGATCCAGATTAATAGAAAAAAAAAACACATGGGAATAATGGAACTGAAATTCTGTACTAATTATAGTAAGTGTGTCTATTACATGCTCACCTGTGGGTAAAGGGAGAAGGTTTCTGAAAATCTGAATGAACTTGGATCATCTTTGTGATATTCTCCAAATTTCTGACACTGGATACAACAAAATCTAAATTAGTGAAGTTATTTCCTGGTATTGCCAAAAAAAATGTTATTGCTGGAGCCATATGTACTGACTCATTTACAAAGAGTTGTGACTCAGAGTAAACATCAAGGTAAAATTAAAATATTACTTACCACTTAATTTAGAACTTTTAACCTTTCTCCCAAAACATTCTATTACTATGTTCCGCTTTGAATAGATAAGAGTCAGAACAATCAATCATGAATACTCACTATAGTTGTAAGTACTACCCATCTGACAAAACTGGAAAGCAATTTGTCAGAAAGTAGGTTTAGATTTTCTTATAACATATATGACAATAAGCTCCAAAGTGACAAACGTCCTAAAAAAAAAAATTGTATCATAAAAAGAAAATGGGACAATGGAATGAGGAACTCTGAACAACTATGGTCAGGAAGAAAATTCTTCACTAATCAAGTTGACAGAAATGATCGTAAAAGATGAAGTAGATAATCCTGGTTACATAAAACAAAAAAAAAAGTCTTTACACAAACAAACTGATGCAGCGAGAATAAGTATTTAGAACACAGGATCATGGGTTTAGGGTCGTATAAGAGTTTAGAGTTCATCTAGTTTACAACTCCATTTTACAGATGTGGAAGCTGAGGCCAAGGGAGTCTAACCAGTGCCCTTCACAAAGTATCAGAGGCTGGATTTGAATAAAATTCTTCTAATTCCAATCCAACTTTTCTAACACCTTCTAGCTCACTCTCTATACCATCCATACCCTTTCCCCACATATCCTCTACTTTAGCCATTCTTCTCACTTCCTCACAACCAGAACCTTGGACTCTACCTATGTAACTATCTTGGGTCCTGATCTTAAACTTGACCCCTCTAAAACTGACTTCATTATCTATCCTCATAAACTCTTCTGCTTCCTAAACTTCCTTATCACTTCTGAGGGCATCACAATCCTCTTAGTCTCTTAGGCTTTACAACCTAAGAGTTATTCTTGACACTTCATCCAATCACTTACTAAGTCCTATCTTTTCTACCTTAACTATTTATGTATGTTTGTATATGTATGTATATATAGGTGTTTATACATACTCACTATGTGTACAGACATATACACACTATATACATATATACATATATATACATATACACACACACACACACACATACACTGTATATGTCCCTTTCCTTTCTGACACAGCCATGTCCCAGGAACAGATCCTCATTGCTTCTCACCTGGACCAGTGCAATTGCCTTCCAACTGGTTTCCCTGCCCCACTGACTGCTCCTGCCCATCCTCCACTCAGCCATCAAAGTGATCTTCCTGATGTAAGTCAGATCGTGTCATTCCCCTACTCAATAAGATCCAATGACTCTATTACCCACAGAATAAAATATAAAATCCTCTGTTTGGCTTTTAAAGTCGTTCACAACTTGGCCCCTCCAACCTTTTCAGTCTTCCTATATTGTACTTACTTCCCGCTTCCCCTTTTACATAATCTACAAGCCTGTGACACTGGCCTTCTTGCTCTCCCATCCCACATGACCCTCCATCTCATGACACTGATCCTTCTCCCTGGCTTTCCCCATGGCTGGAATGCTCCCCCTCATCTCCATCTCCTGGCTTCAAGTCTGAGCTCAAATCTGATCTTCCAGAGGTCTTTCCCAGTCCCCAGTCATCTATTCCCCATCTCTAGTTCCCCACCCATCCATCCCCTAATTTATCCTGTAAATATCTTTGTACATAACTGGTTTTTATGTTCTAACTCCCATTAGAATGTGAGCTTCCTGAAAGCAGGAAATGTTTTTGCCATTTGTTTGTATCCTCTGCACCTTAGTATGATGCCTGGCAGATAACACTTAACAAGTGCATGCTGTTTTCACTTCACCTAACCTAGAAACACAATTTGCTCCTCCCTGTCCAAACCCCCTTTACATGTTGTCTTCCCCATTAGAATGTAAGTTCCTTGAGGGAAGATAATGTCTTGCTGACTTGTATTTGTATCCCCAATGCTTAGCATAGTGCCTGGAACATAGTAAACACTTAATTACTATTCTTTCCATCTTATCTACTTATCTTTTTATCTACTGTCCCATAATCCAGAGAAATCAGTTAACTGGAAAAAAATTCTCTGCAGCAAGTACTTCTGATAAAGATATGTATCCAAGATATATACTGAATAAAATATATGAAAACAACAATCATTGCCCCAAAGATATCTGGTTAAATGACATGAATAGTTTTCTATTTTTTTTTCTTTTTTTATGAATAGTTTTCAAAAGAAATGCAACCAGATGAAAGAAGGCTACAAGTCATTAATAAACAGAAAAATCCATATTAAAACACCTGTGAGTTTTCAACTCACACCCATCAAATTAGCAAGAATGACCAAAAAAAAAAAAGTTTGAAGGGGTATAGAAAAATATGAGGGAAAATGCATTGTTGGTGAAGCTATCAATTAGTCCAACTACCTGGCAAACAGTTTTTAACTTCACTATAATATCTTGTATTCTTTATATTTATATTATATATAACTTTTTGGTTTTGTTTTGTATCTGTCTTACATTTACAGATCTATTCACATACTATTTCTTCCTCTAAAGCTTCTTAAGGGCAGGGACAGTCTCACTTTTATTTGTATCTTTATCATTTCAGCCTGGCACATTGTAGGTAATAAATATTTGTTCATGGATTGACTGATTGATACTAAAACATTATTAAACTTTTTCTTCCCTTTTAATCAATTATCCCACTCCTGGGTATATAGCCCAAACAGACAGAAAGGTCTTGCATGTACAAAAAGTCTATATAAATAAAAATATTTATGTTAGCATTTTTCTAGTAGCAAAGAACTGGCCCTTATATAAAAAAAAAGATCAAAAAACTTTTTAAAAAACTGATCCAAGGGGCAGCTAGGTGGGGTAGTGGATAGAGCACCGGCCCTGGAGTCAGGAGGACCCAAATTCAAATCGGACCTCAGACACTTAACATTTAATGGATGTGTGACCCTGGGCAAGTCACTTAACCCCAATTGCCTCACCAAAAACAAAAACAAAAACAAAAAAACAAAAAAAACCTGATCCAAAACTATGAACTACAAAATCTCAGAGAAATTCTGCTCAAAAAGAAAAAAAACCTCAAATACAGAAGCAAATTAAAAATTTTGCAAAGAATTTTCCCCCTATTTCACTTGGCTGGAAGGTAAACTTTAGTAAACAAAGCCATTTCTAAAGTTTCTGATGAAAAAGAACCCCTAAATGGGTGGTAGACAAAGAAAAAAATTGTGAAAAAGAATAAAAGACCCTAAAGAATTAACTCTCTTCAATAGAATTAGCTGGTATAACAACCAGATTTTAAAAGTATGTTCACTGGCTGGGGATAGATATAACAGCCAACAAATGTGGGAGAAGCTGCAGACAAAGAAGATGGAAGAGAGGAGAAAGAAGTAAAAGAAAAAAATAAACACAGGGTATCAAGATCACAGAGTTTTCATTTAGGATACTTGTTCATAACTATCACTGGTGAGTCTCTCTGAGTCAATCAACAAACAAATTAAGAATTTAAACAGCCCTAATAGCTTAAAACTACACTAAGACTTTTGGGACATCTGTATGCCAGGCAGTGTTCTAGGTGCTAAAAATACATAGATAAAAGTGAAAAGAATTCCTGTCCTCAAGGATCTATCAAGGGAGAGGACACATACATAAAACATGCACATATATATACACACACACATAGATATGTGTGTATGTGTGTGTGTGTGTATATATATATATACCCACACATATATGTGTATGTGTTTAAATCAGAAAATAAATCTAAGGCACAAATACAAGCACACACACACATACATACAAGGTATAAATACAAGATGATATGTCAAAAAGAAATTTCTTATGAAGAGCTATTGCATTCCACAAAACCAAAAGTAGTTTTTGCAATGGCAGACCTGAAAACTGGTTCTAAATGATCAAGTTTACTGTTATTAATTACTGTACTACTTACAGTAAATGCAGAAGTACAATTTGCAAATTATTAATGATGTTTTTTACTGAATTAACCTTCCCCAGTCTCAATTGCTGCAGTCTATGAAGCAATTTCAAGGTGATTTTTCACAGTAAGCATCATTAGAAATATAAATTAAAGTTCTACAAAAGACCATATTTGGACCCTTCTCAGAACCCTAAAGATAGAGTGAGTTTAGTTTCAAGCCCCACAACTTTGTTGCCCAAACTTCCCAGTAGGGGACTGTCTGGCACACAAAGCTCTGAGAAGCCAAGGCCCCTGGGACTTGGGCCTGAGAAGGACCTGGAACAGGGCCTCCACTTCATGGGAACCAAACTAAGCTGGGAATTCACCTTGAGGTATCTGAGGTAATTCCTACGTGACCTCAATGTTCAAACCCAACTTAAGTTGTTTCTTGACCAGTTATGTATGTTAATTTATGTTAACACAGCACTGTTCTAGTGAAGAATGGGCATTTTTGCCCAGAATAAGGTTAAGGCCTAGTGTTATACAATCTGATTGGTCAATTAACGGGGCAATCTGATTGGTCAACTGATACAATCTGGTTGGTCGTTAGTTACCATACATGGGAGATTGGTAAAATATGCTGTGACTGGTTGTTTCTGTAATGCTATATGGGACTGTAATACTGTAATGTGATACCCTTGGTGGGTATAAATAACGGTACAGGACCTCACTTCAGTGTACTCTCCTGCACATTCAGAAGAGTGACCATCTTCCAAAAGATGAATAAAGACGCCTTCAACCACCCTTTATTGCCTGCTTGGATTCTTTGAGCTTCAAGCTGTTAGCAATACTTGAGCTGCACAACACTATTTGAGCTGTTAGCTGCAATTCTAACATTGCTTCAGTGTCTATAAAGCAATTTCAAGGTGATTTTTCACAGTAAGTATCATTAGAAATATAAATTAATTTTATGTTCTACAAAAAAAATTAGTAACATTTAAGATTGCACATGATTTCTGTTCTTACCAAGCGAATGAGCTGTCTGTCTAGCCATCTGAGCACATCCGGACCTTCCTCTGTCTCTGCCCTATACACTGCCAATCTGGCCATAAGAATGGCAGCTGCCTCCTGATCAAAGGAAGCAGCGATGTTTTGTATCTGGGTCTGAGCATCTGCCCAGCTGAGAACAAAAAGAAACATAACAGTGGTGAATTCAGAGCAATCGATTAAAGAGAAAGCAAATGGCATGTCAGTCACACTATCATAAATCAACTCTATTTTGCAATTTTAACTTGTTAAAGTACATACAAAGCGATTTCACTGCAGCACTGCTATATTCCCAAATATTATGGACAAGATATTTTAAGTTTTTTGGTAAAATATCTCCAGTGGCATATGGTATGTTTTACCACGTATTCTCCTTATAGTGGAATAGCCCTAGAAAAAGAATGAGGAAAGCCACAAGGAAGAGAATATGATGCTGGTAAATTGACAATGGAGAAACGAACATTTTATGAGGTTAAAATTTTGGAAAATTATTTTCAAGGGTCTCCTATTACCTACCAAAACCAATTAGTCTTTACAGTTTCACATACATCTCCATATATACTCCAGTTAAAACTGAATTATTCAATATGTCTCAACTGATGTCAAGCTTTCCTCCCTCAGCACTTTTGCTCATCATTTGTACAACAAAGAATGTTTTTCCTTCAAACCACCAACTGCCATCCTATTAATCCATTAAGATGAATCCTTTGTTTGGCTTTTAAAGTCCTTAATAACCTGATTATGTAAGTTTCCAGTCTTCTTGCACCTTACTACCCCCTCTACATACTCTGCAATACAGTGATAATGGACTCCTTGCTGCTCTTAGAACTCAAGACTCCATTTCTTGACTCGAGCATTTTTTACTGGCTATTCCCCAGGGCAGGAAAACCCCTTTTTCTCATCTCCACTTCTTATCTTTCCTGGATTTCTTCAAGTCTCAGTTAAAGTCCCATTTTCTGCAAGAAGCCTTAACTGGTCTTTTTTAATCTTTGTGCCTTCCCTCTGAAACTAAACCCAATTTGCAGTCAGAGGACCAAGAAAAATTTTGAAAACCAAGAAGAAAAATACCCAGGAGATTAGAGGATAATAGACCCACATAGTGGAAAAAGGAAAGAATGACTACTGAACACAAATTATCATGCATTTAATTTTTTTCATTCATTCATATTTATTTATATTTAATCTCTTTTTATATTTTTTATACGTATATACATCCTTGTTTCCTTCACTAGAATGTAAGCTGCTTATGATTAGGGATTGTTTCATTCATCATATTTCTTTTTCTAGCTGCTAGCACAGTGTCTGACACATAGTAGGTGTGTAATACTTGTTGACTGATTTCAATACATCATTAATTGGATATGCTAAATATTTATTAACAGAATTAATTGTCAAATTAGCAAACAGATAATTCTAAAAAGAAGCTAGATTTGATATAAAGATGAAGATAAATTAACCACTAAAGTAGGGAACATAGATTTTTTTTCAAACTTCAATGGAAGCATGCACAAAAAAAGTGATTTTGTCCTAGGACACAAAGAATTTACCATCAACAGGACATGGCAAAAATGGTAAACACATTTATGGATCATAATGCAGCAAAAATAGTCATCAAGAAAGCAAATACAATAAAAAAGTAGGCTTACACAGAGACAAAAAATGCTATGTTGAATAATGAATGCTTGGGTTAAAGATCCTGTTATATAAATAATTCAAAAATTTTTTAAATGTTGAAGAACCATGTGATAGTGTAGAAGAGGGCTGGTTTAGCCAGGTTCAAGCCCTGCCTCTAACACAGACAGTATCTGTGACCTTAAGCAAGCTAGAAATGCCAGTTACTCCAACTTCCTCATTCCACAGAAAACTGAAGCCCAGAGGGGTCAAGTGGTCCAGATGTGCCCAGGTAATAATTATCATCATTATTGTTGCTAGCATCTATAATACGGCTTTATGGTTTCCAAAGTGTTACAAATATTAGCTCATTTATCTTCATGACAACCCTAGAAGAAGGGTGCTACTTCCATCCCAATTTTACAGATGAGGGAGCTGAAGCAGAGAGCAGTTAAATGGCTTGCCTAGGATCACAAAGCTTATGTCTGAGGACAGATCTGAACTCAGGACTTTCTGATGCCAAGTCCAAGTCTCTATACACTGTGCCTCCTGTCTGTCTCACAGAAACGGAGCTAACAACCCAGAAGCCAAATCCAAAGACATTATGCTCTCTTCTAAGGTCACACATGAAATAGAAGAACCAAGATTCAAACCCAGGTTCTTAACTCAGTTTAGAATTCTTTCTACACTGAAATTTATGGGATGTAGCCAGCATGTACTTGTTAAATTCCACCATGTAACTTGTCCTCTAATTTATTTTAGATTTGTTATCTATAAATTAAAGGTTTCTCAAGACAGAGACCACATCTTTATCAGTTAAAAAATTACAAAGCAAACCCCAATTGCCTCACCAAAAAATTAAAAAAATTTTTAAATTAAAAAAAAATTACAAAGCAGCTGTTCTGTATTCCAATTTTCAAGTCCATTTTGCATTTACTTCTCCAAGAAAGGAAAAAAAAAGTATATGCATTTCAATTTAAATTGATAAACTGCTCATTGGAGTTCTAATAGGCAATCTTATTTTTTAAAATGGAAAAAAAATAGGCAATCTTATCATGTCAGTTGGCTTCATAGTAAAAACAATGCTGTTTATCAAAAAGACTATATTTATTCCAGGCTTGGTCATAAAAGCAACGACAGTCAGTTTGGAAATATGGATGATCAACATATTAATTTAGTCTATTAAGTTAAATCTCTCCAAAAAACCCAACTTACTTCCTAGCCACTGTGGTTACTCTGATACGTCTCTGCCCACTTGAATGCTGGTATTGAGTCACAAATTGGATAGCACCACGTCCACCTTGAGGAATTGGAGCATTATGCTAAATTTAAAAAGACAAAAAATTGAGCAAAAGTTGAATTATCATCCACCAACCACAAAACCCCCCCTGCTGCCAAAATTCATTCTAAATTGAATTTGTAGTATGTAATTTTGCAGGGCCAACAAAATGGAGTTAGGCATGTGAGCATATATAAGAGGAATGAACAGGTGAGATAAAGAATATGATAAAGACCAAGAGAATGCTGTCAAAGTGAATTCAATAAAATGTACAATATAAATCAGGTATGGAGAGACTGAAAAAACAAAGGGTAGAAAAGATAGAGATGAAGAAGAGTGGGAAGGCAAACACAGTCAAGATAGACCAGTGTTCAGGAATAAATAAAGTTCTAATGCAGAAGAATAAACTGGGAGAGCAGTTCAACCATGAAGATTTTGCCAATACTCAGCTAATAGACATGTATTATCAGTATGTATATATCTATGTATACATGTCACATGTTTTACATATTGATACTGCTTTGTTGCTTATGTATCTATGCATGTATGTGTAAAAGAAAAGACATGTCTTTCAAGAGGTTTTTTTCAAAGAAAAAGGTAACATTGTAAAAAAGAGCACTAACTTAAGATTCAGAAGATCTAAATCCTAGGGCTGGTCCCACTCCTCACTGCATGACCTTGGACCAAACCATTTCATTTCTCTCAGTGCTAATTTCTTAACTGTAAAATGAAAACAATCACAGCCTCTCTGCCAACCTCAGAAATTCTTTGTGGGAGCATCAAATAAGATCATTCATGTTTAAGTGCTCTGAAATGTATGTGAACAGCATTTGGTTATGTTAAGTTGACATCATGATCATCATTATTACCATCCTAAGTAGCCATATTACTAATGTATACACTGACCTTTAAATTTCTAAGGAAAACTAAACTTACAGCTAAATTAAGATAAGTACACCAATTCACAGGAGGATGAAAGTAGGCTGAATTTAATTTGAGAAATTGTGCAATATTTTGAACGATCTGCTTCCAAACACAAAAACTCTTTTTTAATACTCCTTGTGATGCTATAATGCCACAAACTGCAGAGCACTGTAATCTCCAAAGAGTAATAATTTTTAGCAGACCCAGAGGGCAACAGAAACATGAATGATAAGCTTAAGTTGGATGTAGTATATATATATCGCCAATGATAGTTTGTGAGCAAGAAGTATTGCACAAGGGGCAGCTAGGTGGCACAGTGGATAAAGCACCGGCCCTGGATTTAGGAGGACATGAGTTCAAATCCAGTCTCAGACACTTGACACTTACTGGCTGTGTGATCCCTGGACAAGTCACTTAACCCTCACTGCCCTACCAAAAAAAAAAAAAAGTACTGCACTGCTGGTACCACAAAATGCTACAGGTCCTACAGGAAGGCTTCTGGTATGTTAGCCAAATTCTCCATAGAAGATTTAGGGGGAGACAAAGACAAGAATTACAGAGGCCAGAATGGATTGCAATCTGCACCAGTAGAGAGAGTAACTACACTGATAGTTTACAGATAACACTATATTAAAAAATTCCTTAAATAGGAATTTAGAAAGGTCCAAGAGTCACAAAATCATAAAATTGGCTTTTAGAATATGAACGAACTTCAAAAATTACCAGTCCAATTCCCTTGAACAGCTACTTTTGGTATTTAACTTTGTGAAGATTAATGAGCTATATAAATTAAAATTAGTAATATTATTATGTTACTAAAATTAGTAATATTATTATGTTACTAAACTACATGGGGGGGCAGCTAGGTGGCACAGTGGATAAAGCACCAGCCCTGGATTCAGGAGTACCTGAGTTCAAATCCAGCCTCAGACACTTGACACTTACTAGCTGTGTGACCCTGGGCAAGTCACTTAACCCCCACTGCCCCGCAAAAAAAAAAAAAAAACTAAACTACATGAGGAAACTAAGGCTCATGAAAGATGGGTTGTCATACAATTCCATGATTCACCATAGGAAAGAAAATATGATGTGTTCAGAACCTTGTCAGGTACTATATCAACAGTGTTGGGTTGTTTCTTTTTTAATTCTTCATTATTAAAATATAGAAAACCATACCTGATTGACAACTTCAAAATACAGAGCTAAAGTTGTATTAGGATTGAGTCCACATATTTTCCACTGGCAAGTGCCACCTGTTCCAATTTCCTAAAAGTATAACATGTAGTAAGTTTAAAAACAAGAATAAACATATTATGTAGTGATAAAGTACATAGTAAGCTATACCATAAGTACAAAAATCCAAAGAAAAAAACAAAATTCCTTCTAGACAATTACGACAAACATAAAATACTTAGAATTAAGGAGATTACAGGAGTAGATTATGCTCTACTGTATTCAGTTGATCATAAAACAAGTAAAATAATTTTCACATAGTAAACCTGAAAAATGTTTCAGAATTATACATAAGAAGTTTATAAGAATTCATACATAACCTGCAAAATACTTTATTTCAAAAACATGAGCAAAAACATTGCCAACTTCACATTGCAGAAGCTAGGTACGACAGATTCAGATATTGTAATGACAGTACATAGTAATGCATATTTTATACGTAAGTAATAACTATGGCAACCTCTACAGGAACTGCTGTCATAACAAACATTCCAATGTTCTTTACAAACAACATTTTAAAAACAAAATGTTTAGCCCTAAACAATCTAGTACTTGAGTATCTACACATCTGGACAAATTGGAATAGGAAGGCATGTTACAGTTGAGTCTACTTTCAGGGGAAACCGTTCACACTCTGCTCAAAAAGGGAACTGATAGTTTCAAGTTCTTGACATACAGTTTGACTTAGAATAACTTGGAGATCACTCAGTTTCATGCCTCCCTAATCCCCAAAATTGTTATTGTTCTTTCTCTTCCAAAATTATATTCTATATAAATGCTGTATCCCCCAATGTAACATAAGTTCTTTGAAGGCAAAGATTACCTTTGTATCCCCAATGTCTAGCATAAGGCCTTGCACAGAGCAGGTGCTTAATAAAGTTTTGTTAAATTGAATCTAAAACAGTGTCTAATGATGATTATTCAGAAAATTATTATGTACTCTGAAGATGTTTCTCCTCTTCTGCCTGATTTGAGCCATTTTATTGTTTATTAGTACCTCTACTAGAAAATGGGAAAGGAAAAACAAAAAAAAAGACAAAATTCAAATTTATCACATTTGGCTAAATTAATATAGTTCTGATGACAGTTAGCTAAGGAATCAAAGCTTGTTTAAAATAAGTTTTATACCATCTGTGAATTTAAATTATTTCAACTGAAAGTCAACAACCTTTTAAAAGTAGGATACCAAGTTGGCAATTCCTATTTTTCAAGAATGCTGAGGTGACTATCAAAAGGAGTGTAATGACTGAACACTCATAGAGGGAAGAGGAGGAAATGGCAGTAAGCATATTCGAAAGGGTCAAAAAACATAGATAGAAAGGGGTAAGAGACTCAAGAAGTCATTTCGTTCATCTGTGCATTTTACAGAGAAGGAAAGTGAGTCCCAGAAAGTTTAAGTGACTTGTCCATGGACAGGCAAGTAAGAGACAAAGTTGAGATTTAAACCCAGGTCCCCTGACTTCAAATTCAGCTCTCTTTCCACTATAATGAATAAGATAATTCTCAAACTTCTTATATTTCTACAATCCATGACATTACTACTTATGCAGATGGACAGAAGTATGCTATATGTTATAGAATTATGTTCCTCTGCACTTGGTACAAAATGTTCGATAAAAGCCCTAAGAAACAATCTCTAATATGTACTATATTAGGGCCCAAGAATTAGTTGTGTTTTCTATTTCAAAGCTAACTTACATTTTCTGACACGCAGGGTCCTTTTGAATTGAGAGACACACAGGGTCCAATAGCTCCAGAAATCTTTATTTCCCTTGAGGTCTGCAAAAAAGCAAATGACATGCTGAGGTATGGTTAACATTAAACAATATTGGGGCAGCTAGGTGGCACAGTGGATAAAGCACCAGCCCTAGATTCAGGAGGACCTGAGTTCAAATCCAGCTTTAGACACTTGACACTTACTAGCTGTGTGACCCTGGGAAAGTCATTTAACCCTCACTGCCCCACCAAAAAAAAAAACCAACCACCACCACCACCACCACCACCAAAAAAAAAAATTTGAACAATATTTAAGTTCTTTATTTTATTCAGAGAAAAAAAAATAACATACTCATATTCAAGAAAGTTATCAACTGTCACCTCTATACAGAGGATTCCTAAATCTGTATCTCTGGCCCAACTTCTCCAGTCCTGTATTTATAACTGCCTACTAGAGACCTCCACCAGAATATATCCCATGCATTATAACTCAAATTTGCCCCTCTTCCTCACTTTCCTCTTTCTATTGGTGTTCTCACTGTTCTCCCAGGGACACAGGGCTGAAACCTAAAAAGTATGTTATCACCCCACATCAATTAACTAATGAATCCTATCAATTCTGTCTCTAAAATGTCTCTTGTATCTGATGACTCCCCTCTACCACCATTACCAGTGCCATAGATTAAGCTCTCAATATCTCCTATTAGGATTTCTGTAAAAGTCCCCTAATGAAACTCCCTCTCTCCTCCAATTCAGCCTTCACAAATCTGTCAAAGTAATCTCTCTCTCTCAACTCTTTTCCTCACCGTCAAACTGGTCCTTCCCAGTTTCCTCTAGAAACATCATCTTTGTCCTTGACATGGGTGAACTCCTCTAATTTAGAGCTTAAAGTTCTGTCTAGGGCCTACTTTTCTTTCCTTTCTACACTCTCATTAGCATTCATGGACTCAACTGTCACCTCTCTGTAAGTTATTTTCATATATAACTTTAGTCTCTCTCATGGATTCCAGTCTCACACCACCAACCGCACACTTCAACAAATCCAACTGGACATCCCATAAGCACCTCAAATTTAGCAAGTCTAAGATATAATTTATTACATTTCCCCCAAAGTCCCACCCTCTTCCTAATTTCTCTGTTGTTTTTTTTTGTTGTTGAGGGTACTACCACCTTTCTAATCACCCAAGTTGCCAACCTCAGTATCATCCCTGACTGATTTCATGCTCTCCCCTAACCTTCACATCTAATCAGTTGTCGTGTCTTATTAATTATTTACATGCAAAATATATTTCTGATATGCCCCCGAGTTTTGAGTATAATGCTATTGTTTTTGGCTTAGGGCACATTCAATCATGTTAGCAGTTCATTCAGGGAGAGATGTTCAGTGGAGATCAGGGAAGAAATTGGGCTTTCATCACTCTAGTTCAGGCTCTGACCACCTCTCACCTTGACTAGTGCAACAGACTCATAACTGCATTGCTTTCTCCAATCCTTTTTGCACACAGCTAGCTGCCAAATTTATATTTCTAAAGAACTTGTCACTTTTCAGCATGAGAAATTCCAGTGGCACATTGTGGCCTCTAAAATCAAATAGAAGTTCTTCTATTGGGTTTTTAAAGCCCTTCAAAATCTGGCTCCAGCCTACATTTCCAACCTTATTGCATATTACTCTGCTTCACAAACTCTACACTCTGGCCAAAATGGACTGCTTGCTGTTCCCCATACATCCTGTCCCTAGTGTCTATGACTGTGCACAGGCCATACCTCATATTTAGAATACTTCCTTCCACCTCACATGTAGCTTCCTTCAAAGTTCACCTTAAGAACCATTTCCTCCAAGAAGCTTCTCCTAAAAAAAAGCTGCTAGGGCCTTTCTCCTAGAAATTAACATACACACACACGTATATATGTATGTATGCATGTATATATATGTATATACACACATGCATATATAATATCTGCACACATGCATGCACATGCCTATATATATACATGTAAAATATTGTATATCATTATGTACATGTTGTTTCCTCCAATAAAATGAAATTTCCTCCTTTAAAGACAAGGACTGTTTTGGTTTCGTCTATGAATCCCAAGCACCTAGCACAGTACCCGTTGCATTGAATATGGACTAAATTCTAATGTATAGACCTAATTACTTTACTCTCCTGATCAAAAAATATCAGGGGCAGCTCCTTATTGCTTACTAAATAAAATATAAACTCCTTAGCCTGCTATTCAAGGTCATCCATCAACTGGATTTAACGGCTCTGTCCAGTTTTGTTTCAAACTATTTTGCCTTCAAATCATCTCCATCCCACCTAAACTGAATTATTTGTTGTCCTGTCCTTATTCTGCTTTTTTCCCCATTTTCATTTATTTGTGTACACGGTTCTGCTATTACTGAATACAAGAACCCCAGAGTCCCACCTCTTTCTTTCAAGATCACACTCAGGAATTGCCTCTTCAGTGCAGCCTTCTTTGACCTCTCCCAACCAAAAATGATTCCTTACTCTTTAAGTTTCTCTTCCCATAATTTTTTTTCTCTTCTCTATTTATCAACTTCTAACTTGTATCACAGATTTTTTTTTATATACACCCTATTATTACAAGATTTTAGGGTGCTTGATGGTAGGGACTGTCATTTACATCTTTATATCTGTAGTACCTAACATGATCTTGGGCTACCATAAAGACAGAGTATAAAAACTACAGAAATATCACATCAAGTTTTGTATTTAGTACAGAGCACCAAAATTTAGGAAGGGCATTAATAAATTAGAAAGAGTATCCAAGCAAGATGGTAAAGGGCCTTGATATCATTCCCTAGGAGAGCTGTCTATCATATATATCTAAAGGCCTATCATAACAAAGAGAAATTAGACTCACTCATCATGGCCCCAGAAAGCAGAACTGTAACAATGAATGAGAGTTACAGAGAAGCATTTGGATTTTGTTTTTAATTATATACTTTACTTTTTTTAATGATACTTTAAAATAATACAGTTATCCCTTCCACACCATGGGGGTTAGGTGTATGGTGCCCCCACAATCTAGAAAATCCACATAAAATGTTTTAACCCACCCTTCATATCAGAGAAGTCTGAATTATTATGGTATTATAAGATAAAATATTGCTGATATTATACAATACTATATATATATTTTATGCATTTCTGAGTTTCTTAACTTTTTCTGTGTTGTCTACTGACCTCTGTGTATTGTCTGCCGCTTCTGCAAAACTCCCCAAAAATTTCCATTTAATTTCTTATGCAGGCCTGTGATATATCAAAACCTCAATGGGGAAAGTCATGATGAGGAAGGGATAATTGCATAATCAGATTCCTTTTTTGAAAATAGATTGTATATATTTCTTCAGTTTTCATTCTTACCTTTATTTCTAATGTGCCGCCAAAGCCCATTTTAAATTGTCCTTGCATATCTTTGGTAAAGACTCTCTGAAAGGTCTGCTTGAATAAGGAAGTATTGAAAGAATCTCCCATTACCATGTACCCTCTGAATGAAAAGACCAAAAAAAAGCACTGTAAGAGGCACATTTACTGAAACAACATATGCCACAATTGAATAAGATCATAAAAGCTTCATCTCAAAAACAAAGATGACAAGATTAAATTTCTATTCATAGATTTATACACTATTAAAGTAAAAAAGGACCTTAGATATTATCTAGCCTACAGCCCCTTTACAGATGAGGAAACTAAGATCCAGAGTCTCTTTATCCATTTCTAAAATGGGTATTTTTAAAGAATATAGTCACCAAACAAATAAACAGGTCAGTCAGTCAATAAACATTTATTAAGTGTCTTCTTTATGCCAGGCACTGTGCTAAATGTAAACAAAGATATAATGCACTAAGTAGGCTTTTGGTAATCATAACAAAGGTGATAATAAAAAAAAAAACTTTTTAAGCTTCAGTACTAGAAACATACCATACATCTTTAGAGATAATTTTTACTAAGCATATTAATAAAAATAATTGCAACTCAAATTTGTATACTGTTTTGAGTTTTACAAAGTTCTTTCCTCAAAACAACATAGTGAAGTAGGCAGCACAAAAACTAGTATCCCAATTTTAAAGATAAGGAAACTGAAGCTCAGAGAGATTAAGACTTGCCAAGTCCCAGAGCTATTATGTGTTGAAGCCAGGATTTGAACACAGGCTTCCTGACATCATATCCAGTGCTCTTTGTACAACAGCACATATGCAATAGCATCTAGTAATGAAATTTCTTGAATTTTACATTAGAGAACAGTTGCTATAACTGCAAATAGGCAAAATGTACTTTTCAAAATGAAACACCATAACTAACCACTCCATTCAGTTCTTAAAAATCACATAACAAGATCACAAAAACACTATTCAAAAACTTTCTTTTATTCTTCAATATGAGTAATACCACCAATATAAGTCTGTAAGTCTACATGACTTGGTTATAAAAGGTAACATCATAATCCAATTAGAAAAATAAGGAAATACCTCCCCAAACTATAAGTAGGAAGAGATAATAACCAAACAAGAGATAGAAATAGAGAAAATAAGATGAACAATTATGATTACATAAATTTCTAAAGGTTTTACATAAATAAAATCAAGTTAAAAATTAAGAAGGAGGGGCAGCTAGGTGGCGCAGTGGATAAAGCACTGGCCCTGGATTCAGGAGGACCTGAGTTCAAATCTGCCCTCAGACACTTAACACTTACTAGCTGTGTGACCCTGGGCAAGTCACTTAACCCTCATTATCCCACCAAAAAAAAAAAAAGAAGGAAATAGTTAAATGGAAAAAATCTTTACAGTAAGTTTCTCTGATAAAAGTCTGATATCCAAAATATTTCATAAGAAACTAATTCAAATATATGAGAACAAGAAGTATTTCCCAATAGATTAGTGGTAAAAGGTTACAAACTAGCAAATCTCAAAAGAAGAAGTATAATCTAGCAATACCCATATTTAAAATGTTCTGAATTTTTAATTAAATAATTAGAGAAATACAAATTAAAGCAATAAAACTCATCCTGTTGTCGACCTCAATCTGTTGGCAACTCAATATGTTGCCAAATCTTGTCATTTCTACCCTTCACAACATCTCTCATACACACACTCACTCTCTCTCTCTCTCTCCTTTCCCATTCTCACAGCCATCAATCTACTTAAGGTCTTCATCACCCAGACTACTGAAATAGGTTTCTAATTGGAATCTCCACCTCAAGATGATTTTTCTAAAGTGTAGGTCTGAGTTCTAGTAGGGCTCCCTATTACCTCCAGGGCCAAATGTAAAGTTCTCTCTTAGGCATTTTAAAATTCTTCAAAATCTGGCCCTTTTCTACATTTCTAGTCTTTTTACACATCTTGATTCACTTTACCAATTCCTGCCTCCATGTCTTTGTATGGACTGTCTCCCATGACTGGAATGCTCTGCCTCTTACTTCTCCCTTTTAGTTTTCCCTGACTTCATTCAAGATTCTAAATGCCTCTTTACACAAAAAGCTTTTCCCAGTCCCCCAGCTGTTAATGCCTTTCCCTTAAGATTAAATTCAATTTGCCCCATATATATATATATATATATATATTTAGTGAGGCAATTAGGGTTAAGTGACTTGCCCAGGGTCACACAGCTAGTAAGTGTTAAGTGTCTGAGGCCGGATTTGAACTCAAGTACTCCTGACTCCAGGGCCAGTGCTCAATCCACTGAGCCACCTAGCTGCCCCCACCCCATATATTTTTGTATGTAACTAGTTATTTACATGTTGTCTTTCATGTGGGACATAAAGGACTATTTGCTGCTTTTATTTGTATTTCCAGCACTTAGCACAGTGCCTGGCACAAAATACCACCACTAGACCTAAACTCCAAAGATCAAAGAAAGAGGAAAGGGACCCATGTACACAAAAATATTTACAACAGCTCTTTTTGTTATTAGCAAAGAACTGGAAACCATGGAGTGGGGGAGAAGGGGTCCATTAACTAGAGAAGGAACTAATTATGGTAATGAAATATAATGATATATACTTACATTATGAGAAATGACAGGAACCATTTAAAAGTAATCTGGGAAGACTTGTATGAACTAATATAGAGTCAGCAAAATCCAGAGAACAATTTATACAACATCATCAACTTCGTAAAGAAAAATAATTCTGGGGCAGCTAGGTGGCACAGTGGATAGAGCACCAGCCCTGGAGTCAGGAGGACCTGAGTTCAAATCCGGCCTCAGACACTTGACACTTACTAGCAGTGTGACCCTGGGCAAGTCACTTAACCCCAATTGCCTCACCAAAAAAAAAAAAGAAAAGAAAAACAATTCTGAAAAACGTAATAATTTTGACCAATGTAATGACCAATCACAACTCCAAAGGACAAATATGTGACACATACTACCCACCTCCTGAAAAAGTGTGATGGACTGAAGGTGTCAAATTATACATACACACACACACACACACACACACACACACACACATATATATATATATATAATGTATGTGTGTGTATGTATACATATGTATTTGAACCAATGTGATTAGTTTTACTTGGATATGTATACATATATTTGTTAAAAAGGTTTTGTTCTTTTCTTTCTTTCTTTCTTTTTTGGTGGGGCAGGGGAAAAGGGGCTAAGCAATGAGGTTGCCAAAAAGAAAAGAAAAAAGATTCATTTTTTTAAATGCAGATTAAGGAACAGAAGGCTAGAAGTAACACAGACAAGCAGAAAAGTTTGGAAAGTTATATAATGATCTTCCTCTAGTCATAAGTTTGTATAATACTTCTAACAGATAGGAAAAGACCTAGTATTTCTAGCAGACATGGAAAAAATTTCCAAAATAATAATGATACTGGATACTTAATGAAAATAATTATCCGTATGTAGTTCAGCTGATTATCAGAAAGTAAACAATGCTCTATGTAAAACCATTTTTAAATAAATGCAGAGCACAAGACAGTGCATATGTTATAGTTAAAAATATAGCAGTGAAAGAAAAACATTTAGCAAGTCCAAGAATTGGGGGTGTTTTAGTCATCTACTGTCAAGACCAACTAACTGATTAAGAGAAGATGCTGGCCTTGATTACTGACATTAATAAATGAAATCTATATTTGAGATATCTAACCCCCCAAAAAAGTGGGCCAACCATATAAGTTATGTAATGAGTCACATAATCAGCTCCATTGTAAAAGAGAAGCATAGTTGGAATATAACATGTCTTTTATATATATGTTTTTTGGGGGGTGGGGGTGAGGCAATTGGGGTTAAGTGACTTTCCCAAGGTCTCACAGCTAGTAAGTGTTAAGTGTCTGAGGCCGCATTTGAACTCAAGTCCTCCTGAATCCAGGGCCGGTGCTCTATCCACTGTACCACCTAGCTGCCCCAACATGTCTTATATTTTGCATCAATAAACCAGGCTGAGCAAATATAGCTAAATATCAACATGCAAAAATCAATGCTGAATAAACAATTATTCTTGACAATAGAAGGCAGAATAGGCAATTCATGAATTTGCTAATTGCTCATTCCTTACTTTAAAAATTACACAGTGGGGGCAGCTAGGTGGCACAGTGTATAGAGCACCAGCCCTGGATTCAGAAGGACCTGAGTTCAAATCCGGCCTCAGACACTTAACACTTACTAGCTGTGTGACCCTGGGCAAGTCACTTAACCCCAACTGCCTCACCAAAAAAAAATAATAATAAAATTAGCATTTGATATTTAGTTAAAATATCAATTTTCTAACTATAATACTGGGTTTTTTGTGGGGTTTTTTTTTCTTTGCGGGGCAATGGGGGTTAAGTGACTTGCCCAGGGTCACACAGCTAGTAAGTGTCAAGTGTCTGAGGCCGGATTTGAACTCAGGTACTCCTGACTCCAGGGCCGGTGCTTTATCCACTGCGCCACCTAGCCGCCCCTTATAATACTGTTTTAAAGGCTTTTTTTCCATTTAACTTTTTCCTTCTCCTCTTATGTATCTATAATCCCTAAAAGATTTTTGATGCTTAAAAAAGTTAAGTATACTTCCAAATCACCCATCAGTCTCTTAATTTATAAAAGGAGGCAGTCATACTAGATTATCTCTATTATCTTCCAGTTCTAAATTCTGAGTCTACAAATGACTTCTACCTCATAACAGTTTCAAAAATTAGATCCATAACGCTTGCATCAAATATACAAACACTGATAAAGATAAAGAATACAGTTAAGTTTAAAACCATATGAACTTCTTTAATTTTATAATTTATTCTAATTATAGCTATGCATAGGTAAGTCAAAACCTCTCTGATCCTCAATATGCTCACATGCAAAACAGGGATAACAATACCTGTAATTACTTATGTCAAAGAGTTAAGATCAAATGAGTTAAATGTCACAAAAATGTCAGCATAAATGGGTATGACAAAGGCAGGGGAGGGGGAGGAAGAGATCACGATGATGATGATGATGATGATAACATTTATATATTGCTTTAAAGTTTGCAAAGTACTTTACATATGTCATCTCCCTTACTCCTCACAACCCAGTAAGGAAAGTGCCTTTATTATCAGCTTTTCACAGATGAGGATACTGAGGATGAGAGAAATGATGTGACTTGCTCAAGGTCACACAGCTACTAAGTATATGAGACAGGATTTTAACTCAGCTCCTTCCAACTCCAGGTGCAGCAGGCTATCCACTATGCCACTTGGCTGTCTCTAAATAAAGTGCTGGTCTTAAAGCAGAAAGACATGAAAACCTGGATTCAAGCCCACTGTCTCTGATGTAGACTGACTGCATGAACCTAGACAAATAACTTAACCTCAAGTTCTCAGGCAACCCTCTTGAGACTATAAGTTGCAGAGAAGGTGCCAACCTTCACTGGTAGAAGGAGTCTTCTATACCAATGAAATTATAGGTCCAAATCACTATCTCTATCCCTATGACAAAAACTATTCAGTTAAATGTTGTGGAGAACACAATACTGGTTATGTCAAGTACCAAACCATCGTAGTACCTCCTAGACAAAATATATAACCACTGTAGAGTTTGGCCTAAACTATCCACACAGGAAAAACCAAATGGGCAGAGAATAGCTATTGCAAATTCATTATGAAATGCTGCTATATGAACAATGTACCAAGCCTATCCATCAGCATATATAACTCTTGGCTAGACTGCAAATGGACAAGTTAGGCACAGAATTAACCAGGGAAAGGAGAATAAGTTGGGTTGCCTTCAGAAAACCACAAATGTTTTCCAATTTCTATTAGTACTGTATGGCTACAAGTCATAGAAACATACAATAGCCAAAGAACTGTAAAAAAATAATGGGCTTTGCCAACAACCAAAGGCCCCAGCTCAAGGGGATTGATTTGGATTGACTGAGATTGACTGACTTCTCTGATTAACTCACTTAAAGTTAATTCAATTGAAGCCACATCTGCCTGGCCCTCAGGAGGGTGTGTTCTCAGAGACTGTAGATTTTGACCTCAACACGGGACCACCCTCAAGTCCAGTGAACCAATGGATTTGGGTGATGCTAGTCAATTAGCTTGAAGCAGTGTGGAAGGACCACCTCTCCTTGGGATGCAGAGGAAGCTTCCATGCGCAGTTCATCTCAGGAACAGGCTCATGGTGGAGAACTTGAGGAAGAACCAAGAGAGGCTGGAACTCTAGGATTTGCTAGGCCTTTTCTTAACTTTCTGACCCAGGTGTTCTCTTTTACTAACACTTGGTATTCTTTAATAAATACTTAATGCCCAAAAACTGGTGCTAAAGCTTCTAATTTATAAGTAAACCCTAGCTAGTTTTCCCTACACTTGGGACAGGAATAAGGTGACCACACATTAAATTTTAAACATCACAGAACTAATAGTAAGTATCACACAGAAACAGTGTAGAGGTACATAATGAATGCAAACAGATTACAAAACATAACAAATCAAAGAATACAAAGAACAAGAAGAAAGGATGGTATCAAAGAAATGTGTAATAAAAAAAATTAGCTGGTCACATGGCAAAAGCAAGCAATAACTAATGGACTGTCTGTGTGCTCCACTGGCATCCTTGAGATGTCAAGAAAAAGTGGGGAAGCTTCTAAATATGTTGGGTGGATTCCCTATGACACAAGTCATGAGTCACACAAAATGGGCAGGTTAAAACTGGTTTCAATCCAGATCACTAGGGGAAACATTCATATCAATGAAAGCACAAATTCATTTAAATATTTGGTTATAAACAGCTAACAATGAGCAACTATAAAAACAGCGTAAGACTTTTTTCTTTTTTTTTTTTTTGCGGGGCAATGGGGGTTAAGTGACTTGCCCAGGGTCACACAGCTAGTAAGTGTCAAGTGTCCAAGGCCAGATTTGAACTCAGGTACTCCTGAATCTAGGGCCGGTACTTAATCCACTGCGCCACCTAGCCGCCCCCAGCATAAGACTTTTTTAACCAGAAGAAATCAGCATTTTAATGATGAGGAAATTATGGCCCAGGATGGTTCAAAGTGAACTGTTGAACTTCAGGTAACTTTAGCAAATATTTTGACAGCCAGATAGAGCCATCTGGGGTTGGAGTCAAAGATTATGTAAACCAAATTTTAAGAAATAACTCTCAGAATTATTAAGAAAATAATTATATAAAGTAAAATACAAGTAAAAAAGCTCAACAGATATTACTTTTACTATTTTATTGTCCTATGGAGGTAATTTCCGTTTAGTTAATGTTAGTTTTCTTATTTTTAATTTAATTGTTTATATTTTTATTATAAAACATAAGTATAAATAGTACTGATCTAATAATATGAAATGGTATTAATCAAATTCTACTGTGCCCAATTTTTTCTATGTCTAGGTTATATATTCAAAGTTACTAAAACAAAAAACATTAGGGGGCAGCTAGATGGCACAGTGGATAAAGCACTGGCCTTGGATTCAGGAGGACCTGAGTTCAAATCCAGCCTCAGACACTTGACACAACTAGCTGTGTGACCCTGGGCAAGTCACTTAACCCTTATTGCCCTGCAAAAACAAAAACAAAAACAAAAACACAAAACAATTACTTAGTTATCGTTAAAAAAAAATGAAGCCCACTTATAATAGCTGATAACTGAAAAATCTGAGGACTGAAGTAAAACTCTCAGCTAGGATCCAAGAATTGTCTGAAAATTTAAAGAGAACAAATAGCAGAAAGATCATAATGAGTTTTCCCCCCAAAGAGTTCTACAACTTGTTCTTTTAGCTCACTTTTGTATTTCAAGACTCTATGGTCAGTCTCAGATTCTAAATACATACCCAGTGAGGTTAGGACAGCATTTCATCTCCAAAAGACCAGTCTGATCCAATGCACATGCATAAATATCAATAACATGACCAGTTGTAGCAGCTCGATTAGCCAATGCTTCAAAATGCTAAAGACAAAATTTTTTAAAAAATTAAATCAAAACAGTGTATACATTTTACATTCATATATGTGTGTATTATATTCATAGCTAGGTCAAAATGTTGATAGTATGACATGGAGTAAATGCATTGGATTTGGAGTCAGAGAACCTAGGTTCAAAGTTTGTCACTTAGTACCTATGTGACCTTGAACAAATCACTTAACTTCTCTGGGCCCTAGTTTTCTAATATGTAAAATGAGTAGGCTGGATTAGACAGCCTCTAAGATCCTTTCTAAGCTTTAAATATATGATTCTATGAAAATTCAGGCAGACTGTAAAGGATTTGTGTTTTGCATTTAATATAGTTTTTACTTCCACAAATGTCTTATAAAATGATATCATTTCTGTAACTCTAATTTTCACATAAAGCTTTCCATAATGAGATCTGAATGGTGAAGCCAAAATAGCACTGAATAAATGACCTGAATTCTAGTCCCAGCTCTGTTTGTTTCCTCATCCATAAAATGAGGCTGCACCAGATCTATGAGAACCCTTTTGGCTTAAAGAGCCTAAATCCTAACTGGAAAGAACCCAGGGATTGACATAGGTCTAAAGGGAAGCAGCTAGGTGGCACAGAGGATAGAGTGCCAGCCCTGGAGTCAGGAAGAGTCATGTTGGAAAGTTAAAATTCAGCCTTAGACACTTACTAGCTGTGTGACCCTGGGCAAATCACTTAAACCTATTTGCCTCAATTTCCTCATGTGTAAAATGATCTGGAGAGGGAAATGGCAAATAGGTGAATTAAAGCATCAAACACAATTGAAAAACGAGTGAACAATAAAGGGAAGGAAAAGAGCTGGTATTTTAAGGCATACCAGAGACCAAACAATACGGTCTCCGCATGATAACTACTTTACTCTACCTGCAGTAAAGTAGAAACTGGATGTTCTAAAAATCAGATCTGAGGACAGGCAAAAGAGTTATCAAAAGCTATCAAAAACAAAAGAGAAATTAATTCCAAGGGGGAAAATGGGATACAGATCAGTTTCTAGAGAGGAGCAGACAGGTGAAACAGGCTAATTAACCCTACCATGTACTCTGAGATCCAGTGAAAATTAACAAATATAATCACCAATGTGAGTGGGATGAATTCAACCATAAAATGAAAGAGGAAAAGAGAACGAAACAAAGCAGATCCAAGAATATGTTGTTTACAAGAAGTCTATATTTGAAACACCAAGATTCAGATAGAATAAGGAGCCGCAGTAAAATTTATTATATTTCAGGAGAATTCCAAGCAAGGGTAGCAATCATGATGTCACATAGGGCAACAGTAAAAACAGATGTAGTTTAAAAAAGAAGCAGAGAGGGGCAGCTAGGTGGCGAAGTGGATAGAGCACTGGCCCTGGAGTCAGGAGTACCTGAGTTCAAATCCAGCCTCAGATACTTTACACTAACTAGCTGTGTGACCCTGGGCAAGTCACTTAACCCCAATTGCCTCTCTAAAAAAAAAAAGAAGCAGAGAAATATTCTGCTTAATAAATAATGAAATCAATAGATAATTAGACTACATCAATACTTAATATATATAAATGACATAACCTATAAGTATTTAAAGAAGTTAACAAAATTATAGAGAAAAACAATAAAACTATAATACTTGGGGACCTCAAAGTGTCCCCTTTTGGAAGATTATCAATATTTGAGAAAAAATAGCAACAAAGAACCAGAATATAATTTTGGATAAGTCAAACATGATAAATCTCAGCAATTACTGCAATGGAAGAGAAAGAAAAATAGATATTACTCAGCTGTAGAAGACACCTTTACAAAAACTGACCATGTGCTATGGAATTAAAACCTTATAAAAATGCAAAAACAAAAACAAAAAAAAGTCCAAGCCTCAACACAACCTTTTTTTGACCATGACACAATAAAAATTATAATCGATGAAGAGTTTTTGCAAAAAGGATTCTAACTTCAATGGAAACTAATCCTAAAGAATTAATAGGATAAATAACAAATCAAGAAAAAAGTAACTAATTTTATCAACAAAATGACTACAAAGAGATTGCATTGCTAAGACTCTGAGAGACCCCTAGGTGACACAGTGGATGGAGCACAAAGCCTGGAGTCAGGAAGACCTGAGTTCAAATCCAGCCTCAGATACTAACTGGGTGATCCACTAAGCAAATCACTTAATTTTTATATGCCTCAGTTTCCTCATCTGTAAAATGGAGATAGTAATAGCACCAGCCTCCCAGGGTTGTTTTGAGAATCAAATGAGAGATGTATGTGAAGTGCTTAACACAGTACCTGACACATAGTGGACACTTAATAAATCCGTTTGCTTCCTTATTATATAACATTTCTTAATCTCTATGCCAGTAAAACCCAACAGGATGAGATAGAAAAAGAAATTCCATTCAAAAGAGATGTACAATATACAAAATATTTAGGAGTTCACCTACCAAGATACACAAGAATTATTATGTTATTATATGAGTACAACTACAAAACACTCTTCACAGAAATACAGACCCCAATAATTAGAGAGATAGTAACTGTTCAAGATTGGTATGTACCAATATAATAAAATAATACTACTTCAATTAATTTACTTATTTATTACCGTAACAGTGAAACTTTAAAAGGATCACTTTTATAGAGTTAAGGAAGAGGGTGGGAAGGGGGGGGAAAGGTCAAGAATGTCAAAGGAAATAATGAAAAAAAATGGAAGGGAAGAGAACCTAACAGTAGGAGATCTGTAACTATTGTACAAGACAGTAATCATCAAAACTATCAGCACAACAGGAACAGTACAATATATAAAAGCCAATAAACATACCAGTATAGAGTTCAAATAAACCCTGAGGCTCCTAATCACTGCTATAAGGACTAACTATTCAATTAAAAACTACTGGAAAAACTTGCAAGTCACATGGCAAGAATTAGGGTAAGACCAACATCTCACACCAGAATACCACAATAAGCTCCAAATTGATACAGGACCTAAATATTAAACGCAAATAACAAACACAGCAAAGAAGCAGGGAAGGAGATATCTTTCTCAGTTATCAAGAAGGTAAGATTTATTAACCAGATAATGGATAGAAAGGATCATGGAATATAAAATGGACAATTTCAAATCAAAAAAATTTAAAAAGTGTTTTGCACAAATGGAAATTATGCAGTTAAAATTAAAAGGGAGGGGGGGGGCAGCTAGATGGCGCAGTGGATAAAGCACTGGCCTTGGATTCAGGAGGACCTGAGTTCAAATCCAGCCTCAGACACTTGACACTTAACTAGCTGTGTGACTCTGGGCAAGTCACTTAACCCTCATTGCCCTGCAAAAACAAAAACAATTAAAAGGGAGGGGGCAGCTAGGTGGCACAGTGGAAAAAGCACCAGCCCTGGATTCAGGAGGACATGAGTTCAAATCCAGTCTCAGACACTTAACACTTACTAGCTGTGTGACCCTGGGTAATTCACTTAACCCTCAGTGTCCCAACCAAAAAAAAATTAAATTAAAAGGGAAACAGTAAACTGGGGGAAAATATTCATAGCAAGTTTCTGTGGTGCAGATCTGATACCAAATAGATAGATATGTAGATAGAAAGATGAATGGATGATCAAAATAATCAAAGGATACGTACAGTTTACTCAAGGGAAGAAATCAAAGCCATCAACAATCATATAAAATGGTCCAAATCACTAATAATAAGAGAAATTCAAATAAAAACAATTCCAAGGTTCCATTTCAATCTCAGAAGATTAGCAAAGATGATGGAAAGGAAAAATGATGTTGTTGGAGAGGCACAGAAAAATAGATACACTGCTGTCCTTTAGATGGAGCTGTGAAGTAGTGTGGCCAATCTGGAAAACAATTTGATGCTATATCCAAATAGTAACTAAACTATACATACCCTTTGACTCAGTAATACCACTATTAGACATACCCTGTAAAAATCAAAGGAAGATGGAAAGGACCCACATATACAAAAACAATACTTGTAGTATTTTTTGTTGTAGCAAATCACTTGAAATAAAGAGGATGCCCATCAGAGAATGGATAAAAAAAAGAGAATGGATAAAGATATCATGGTACATTAATTTAATACAATATTTTTATGCCATAACAAATAATTAAAGGGATGAATTCAGAGGAATTGGGGAGCTTCTAGGAACTACAACAGAGTAAAGCTAGGAGAACCAGAACTACAATTTACATAACTTACATAACTTTACATTGTAAAGAAAATAAATTTCGAAGACATAAGAACTCTGATCAAGACAACCAATCAAGATTCTACAAGAGCAATGCTAAAGCATGCTACCCACTTTCTGACAAAGAGGTGATGAGCGTAAGGTGAAGAACCAGAAAACTCACTGTCAAACATTTCCAGTTTGGGTCTGTTTTGTTTGAGTGTGCTTATTTGTCATAAAGGAGGGTTTTGTTTATTTGTTTTTTTTAAATTGGGAGAGGAAGAAAGAGTTACTGATAATGATGCCCTCCCCCCAAAAAAGAAAGAATATAACTCAAGTATTTTTTCTAAATGCTGGACAGCTTTGAAACTCATGTGTTGGATTTATTACACTATTTTTAAAAATACAAGCTTGGTTTGATATGCATTCCTTTTTTTGTTCTCTCTATGTGGAAAAGTTCACATTTGTTGTCAAGTTGAGAAAAGCAAAAATACACATTGTTTTCAATTGGAATACCACAACAATCCAAGAGGTTTGTTAAATTTTCTAACCTCAAAAATCCAAAACAAAAAATTACATCTGAGTTACAGAAACACAGAAACACAGAATCTGACTTTTAAGAGACTCTGAGGGGCAGCTAGGTGGCGCAGTAGATAGAGTACCGGCCCTGGAGTCAGGAGGACCTGAGTTCAAATCCAGCCTCAGACACTTAACACTTACTAGCTGTGTGACCCTGGGCAAGTCACTTAACCCTCACTGCCCTGCAAAAAAAAAAGAGAGACACTTTGGAGTCATGTAGTCCAATCTGTATTTGGACAAGAATACCCAGTACAACATGAGCAACAAGTGATCCTGACTTTTCATATCAAACATACAAATTAAGTTAAGCTAAAGCAAATCCACTAGCCCCTTAAAGAGTATGTATTAGGTTAGTATGATTAAGGGAAAAAAAAAAGGTGAGCTCCTGACCTGATTAGAAATTTTCTAGACTTTATCCTTTCTACGCTAGGTAGCACTGGGCCTGCTATCAGAAGACCTGAGTTCAAATTTGGCCTCAGACACTTCCTAATTGTATGATGCTGGGCAAATCACTCAAGCTCTGTCTGCCTCAGTTTCCTCAACTGTAAAATGGGGATAACAGAATCTACCTCCCAGCACTGCTGTAAGGAATAAATGAGATAATAACTGTAAAGCACTTAGCACAGTGATTGGCACATAATAAGCACTATAAAAATGTTAGCTATTATTATTATCATATAACTCTTTATGCCACTATTTCATGTGCCCCTACTAAACTTTTCAAGAGAGATCTACTTCTGATGGAGACAGGTAGCATATCATTAAATAACTGTCTAAGGCCCAGCCTTCTCTCCATATAAGATATAGTCACTAAAGAATTATTTTAGGGAAAGTTGCAAACACAAACATTTCTGGTCTCATCAAGCCCAAGCACTCTAGTTTCAGGGAAAAAAAAAATCAGCAAATTCCAATTACCTTATATTGTTCATTTATTTTACCTTTTTTCCCTAAAATACTGTTTTCCAAGTCAACCTATATCTGTCCAAATTCAAATATAAAACTATGTGTCATATTTAGGGGAAAAAAGTCATAAAACCTTTGTTTTCTACCTCAACCATTAACTAAAATTAATAAAAAATGAAACTTACTTTAGTTCCCTTTTTAACATATTTGGCATTGTCTTTTTCAATGTCATGCCAGGATCTTATAGGTGTCTTTAGCTCATCTCCAACCACCATTCCAGGCCCCT
This sequence comes from Dromiciops gliroides, assembly GCF_019393635.1. Taxonomy (NCBI): domain Eukaryota; kingdom Metazoa; phylum Chordata; class Mammalia; order Microbiotheria; family Microbiotheriidae; genus Dromiciops; species Dromiciops gliroides. The sequence continues at coordinate 272,662,049 of NC_057862.1, forward strand.
GAGTAGCTGGACCACCAATGAACATCATAATACGAGCACCAGTGTTTGGGAAAGTGCACTATTAGAAGAAAGGAAAATGTCAAAAAAAAAAAAGATTATCATCTTTAATACTTCAAGGATTACAACAATTTTTTAATAAACAACAATTCAGAATTCTGACAAATGCAATGACCAGCAATGACTTCAGAAGGCCAATGCTAAGGCATGCCCTGCTGCCTCTCAGAAGACAGGGAACAGACCAGGAGGACAGAATAAAGTATATCGTTTCAATCATGGTCAATATATGTTGATTGCTGTACTTGACTATACTTATTTGTTATAAGAATGGCTGGGGGAAAGGAGGGATTGGGATCAGTGAGTAGTGAAAATAATAAATTACACAGGTAGGGGCAGCTAGGTGGCGCAGTGGATAGAGCACCGGCCGTGGAGTCAGGAGTACCTGAGTTCAAATCCGGCCTCAGACACTTAACACTTACTAGCTGTGTGACCCTGGGCAAGTCACTTAACCCCAATTGCCTCACTAAAAAAAAAAAAAAAAATTACACAGGTAAAAATAATTCAAGGGTCAATGATTTTATCATTACTGGTGTTTTCTTCACTGTCAAAGCTCAAAATATCTCTATAACTTAGAAACTTGTATTTATGAGCCGCTGTGGCCAAAAAAAGTCTTATGACTAATGATAGTCTCTGACCTTAGCCCAATTGATTCTTAAACAACAGAACTGAAAACCATTACCTAGTCAGTAAGTACTCAAAGACTTTCCAGGCTGGTAGACCTTGTCAAGAGCCTTATGCTCAGCTGACATGGCCTTCAAGAACACAATTTCACCTACATCCCACAATAAGCCATTGGAGTAAAATTTCAAAGGAAGAAAGAAAACATATACAAATAAAAACAGTTATAGATGTTTAGATTCTTTTGGGGGTCAAAAGGAATAATTTCTCCTTTTATATCTAAAATGCTACAAATCAAGCTTCCAAAAATGCAGTTTAAAAAAGGAAACAAGGGGGCAGCTAGGTGGCACAGTGGATAAAGCACCGGCCCTGGATTCAGGAGTACCCGAGTTCAAATCCAGCCGCAGACACTTGACACTTGCTAGCTTGTGACCCTGGGGAAGTAACTTAATCCCCATTGCCCTGCCAAAAAAAAAAAAAAAAGAAACAAACCCAAGTATTCCCTTTCCCAAAAAAAAAAAAAATCCTACTGTAAAAGAAAAAATAAGTCTCTTAACTTTAAAAATCTGCAAATATAAATGTAATCCCTTTACATTTATAATATAATTATTATATAAATATTATATCTAATTCCTTCCCTATCAACTAACTTTTATGCTTGTACAAGAAAGGGAAAGATGAGAGGTTACTTTATGTATTAAAAAGTTTTAAGACACAAACTTATAGAGTGAAAAAAGCAGAATCAGGAGAACAATTTTTATGGCAACCACAATAACTCAAAGGAAAACAACAATGAAAGACTTCAAAACTCTGATATATGTTTTGATCTGGTGTTTTGTTTTTGGTTTTTGGCTTAAAAATACTCATTTGTTACAAGTGATACTATTAGGGACGAGAGTAGGGAGTCATTGAAACTTGACAATTATGTGAAAAAAGAAAAAGCATCAATGGGAAAAAAGGCATAATCATTACCTCAAGCAGTCCTACAGCTATGGAAAGAGCCACCCCAGATGAACGCAAAGGTCTCTTGCCCTGGGGAACAGGCCATGGGTCTCGTTGGAGTTCTCCCAGAAGGTCTGTAAGATTCATGTCTATTTTCTGTACTGGCTGTAAAAATCTGCAAAACAAAATTAAATAAAGAAGACGCCATTTAATTTTTCCAACACCCAACCTAAAAGATAGATTGCTTTGTAAAACATATCTTAGTAGATTAAGCACAAAATTGACTTCAAGTCTTCATCTCTCACTTTTCTATTAAGTGAGATGTGGCATTGTTAGTTTCCCTATGAAAATAAGCAGTAACTGGCTATGTATAAAAGTCAAATTCAATAATATCCTTTTATATAATAAAATGCAATAAACATTATGTATATACACAAAGTCAGGCATCAAACACCAGCCAATTTAATTACACAAACATTTACTGACCACCTGCTAAGCAAGGAGTGAGATAAAAAGATGAACAAAGGGGTAGGCCTACATTCAATAAACTAACAACAATCTATTCAGGAGGTTACATATTCACAATGTAATTAAAAAGTAGAACTGTGAAAATGCATATAGGAGAGTTCAAAGGAAGAAAATATCACTTCTGAGAGGGAACAGAGGAAGGTAAAGTGGATTAGAGAAACCTTTACAGAGAAATACACTGCACAGACAGAATTAGTAAAACTTGTTAACTGATTGGGGGGGGGGAGGGGAAGAGGCATAAAATACCGTATGAAGATATCAAGGATTAGTTAACAGAATAATGGTAGCACCATTCACAAAAATCTGAGTCTGCAGAACTAAGAGATTGAGAGCAGGAGGCCAGGGGGACAGATATGTACCTATGTCATTTGAAGTATTGGTTAAGACTACCACAACTGGCAAGTAGTGACTTAAAATCTGGGTTTGGAACCCATCAAAGAGTTCTGAACTGAAAATAAAGATTTCGAAGTTAGCAACTAAACAAGTATAATACCTTTGACCCTGAACCACTCTTTCTATAACCACAAATGCTTTGATTCAAGGAAAAAAGTAAAGGATTATCTATATAAAAGTCTCTGGGTCATATTCAATTATTACCTGTTTGATGGAGGTGGTTGCTGCACTTGAGGACCACGAGCTGCCTGAGTAACAGGTACTTTGGAGAGTCCCAACATTTCCTATTGTAGAGGTGAAATCATTTACATAGGTGAAATCCATGTAATGAATCATAAAAGACAATGGTATCTCATAACTAGTTAAAACAAGTTACTGTACAACTTGTGCCAATATCTTGTTTTCTTCCAAGAACACTGAAGAAATCCATTCTTTATATACAATTCTAGGTTTTGCTTTTTATTTACCATGTAAAATGTTTCCTTTATTAATTTTCCTGTATTTTTAAACACTACTGAAATAAAAGAAAAACACTCTTTAGTATATATGAAGTATATAGTATATGTGAAGTATGAAATAAGCAACAGATCCATGACTTTATCAGTCTGGGGAGTTCAAGTATGAGAATCTCTCTACTGTGGAAAAGTTCTAGAAAATTGCACAAAAAAGGGATAGTGCCCAAAGTGACAGCTAGGAAGTGTCAGAGTCAATATCTGAACTCAGACATTCCTGACATCGAGCCCAGCAGTCAGTCCACTATTCAATGCTGCCTCTGTACTGATGTATATATTATAGAAAACACGTTTACTAATGGGAATTTCAAAGAAATGAAAAGAAGAATAAGGTGAAAAAGTTTTGAATAGAAAATATTAATGCTGTGCTTATAAATTCTAGCATTCAATTTAGTCAACTGGGAAATCTCCAACCTCTCCCCTGCCCCCATCTTTGGCTAGCATGTATCACCAAAAACTGCTGAATAACTCAGATTCATAAAGTCCTACAAATCAGGATAGACCTAGAACCAGATTTACAAGAACTATGCTTAGACAAATCTAGAAGCTTATCTCTAAAAACATCACTGTCAGGGCAGCTAGGTGGTGCAGTGGATAAAGTACTGGCCCTGGACTCAGGAGGACTGTGTTCAAATCCAGGCTCAGACATTTGACACTTACTAGCTGTGTGACCCTGGGCAAGTCACTTAACCCCAATTGCCTCACCAAAAAACAAACAAAAAACATCACTGTCAGAAAACCAATCCAATTTTGAAGAAAAGGAAATTACAGAAAGGAAAAAGAAAGCAGAACCAAGACAACAATATACAAAACAATGATTACAATAATGTAAAGGAAAACATCAAGACATGAGAATTCAAATTAACATAATGACCAATTTTGATTCCAGAGGACTGAGGATGAAACCCACTTCCTCTATACATAAAAGCAGTGGCTAGGAGTCCAGAATGTTTCATAAGCTGTCCTAGGTAGAGTTGGTCCATCCTATTTTAGCTCTAAAACCTTAACTAGGAAAGAATATATCTCAATCAACTGATCAAACAAAAGATCTTACCTAAGTGTGAAAAGATCTGAAAGTCACTAAATTGATGCCAGACACAAAGTCTGTTCCAAAATGCTAGAAAACTTGGTATTAGGGTCTTCAAGCATTGTCTATAATTTATCAAGCAAGTAGAAAAAGGAAAATTCCAGAAATAAGAGCATGTGACTTTTCAGCACATTTCTGAAAAGTGACTGATTGGGGAGGGGAGAGGAGGAGCCTTGTCTTTGTCCCTAGACATGTAAGTCTCCTTACCACCTCACTTTGATCAGAGAACCTTTTAGCTTCAAAGAATCCTGAGGATGTTGGGTTTTCTATCTTCCCCTAGCATCGTATCTGTAGGGATAGCAGCAGCTTGTATCTTCCCTCTGATGTCCTACAGCTGTTCCTGGATTAGCTGGTAGCAGTACCTGCATCACTGGGAGCCAATGTAGGGTTGGACTTATGTCTCCAGGCAGAGACTACACACTGAGTAAGGGGAACTTCTTGAGCACCACACAAATGATAGAAAAGGACTTCCAGCAACTAAGAGCTGTGTTACCCCTCTGCCACTCAAGTTCTATAAACCTGAAACCATTTTGCCCTGGAGTTCAAGTACTTGTAGAGAATGTCACATATTTTGGGGGAAATGCTTTATATCAACTATTCTCACTGTACTTCAGTAAATAGCTGTTCCTAAAAACTATTTAAGGTTGACTGATGAAATGAAACTCCAATGAGAGTGTTGGGGTGAAGCACACAAGTGGAAGCTGTAATGCCAATAGCTTTATAGAATTCCCTCTGATCCCTGAGTCCTCAGAGGGAAAAGTAACCTGCTAATTTCACATTGCTTTTCAAACTATCCTGCTTGTCTGTGCTTTCTTCTAAACTTCCTTCTGTTTTGTGAATTTTTTAGATGTTTTCATAGCCCTCTTTCTTGTTGCTAATGCTCCTCTATCTGTATTGCTTTTATCCTCCTTTTTCTTTTCCTTTGAAAAGCCTTCATAACAGAACCAATCTACCCCCAGGTCCAAAGTTTTTCTTACTTACTTTCCTTGATACCCTTTAAAGACATCAATGTTCTAAAAGGGCATTTTTTTCTTCTCCCCCATTACAGTGTTAGCCCCTTTCAGTTTTGCAAATAAATTTACCTACATTTATTTGAATTCTTGGATTGTATTTTAAAGTTCCTATTTGGCTTTGGTCTTTTCATCAGAAATATCTGAAAGTTCTTTATTCCTTTAAAGATCTTTTTTTCCATAGGATTATAATCAGTTTTTCAGGATAAGTTATTCTCAGTTGTAAATCTGTATCTGCTGTCTTTAAGAATATTGCAGTTTTGTTTTGTTTTGTTTTGTTTTGTTTTTGTGGGGCAATGAGGGTCAACTCAGGTCCTTCTGAATCCAGGGCTGGTGCCTTATCCACTGCGCCACCTAGCTGCCCCCAAGAATATTGTATTTCAAGATCTCTCATCTATGGTATAAACTCCCAAGTCTTATGTAATCCTAACTGGAGTTCTTTGGAACTTTACATGCTTCTTTCTCGGTGTTTGTAGTATTTTTTTCTTTAATGGGGGAGCTCTGGATTTTGGTCATAATATTTCTGGGTTCTTTTCCTTCTGAAGTACTTTTGATCATGTTATTAATGGATTCTTTCTATATGTACTGTGGCCTCTGGTTCTAGGTAGTTTTCATTTCTTATTTCATGAAATAGTGTCCAGGCTTTATAAAATTATGGTTTTCAGAGAGTCCAATGATTCTTTCAATTCTTCTTTAATAGTTTTCCAGATCAGTTATTTTTATATCATATATCTTATAGTTTCTTCTGTTTTTTCAATCATTTTATTTTGTTCTAATAATTCCTGCTGTTTCATGGAGTTACTGATTTGTTTGATCTATTCTAATTTTGGGTAAATTGACCATTGGGGTAAGATTTTCTACTTTTATCTTTTACACAATCTATTCTCCCTCCAATTCTTTCCTCCAGAGCTTTTATTTCATGTTTTAATTTCTTCTATAAACTTATTACTTATAGTCTGTCCATTTTTCTGATTTGCAGTTGTTATGAAATTACTTTTTTCTTCTTTTGTAGAATCTCTAAATCTATAATAACATTTGATACTGGTAGAGTTCCTTTCCATTTCTGGACAGAATGTATGCTTCTTTATTTATAGAGAGAGACTATCAGTCACACATGTAAAACTGAAATACTGATCATAGGACCAGATTGCCCAGAAGTAAAGCACAGACTCAAAAAGGGACTGCACCTCTAACTTTTCTGATATGAGAAAAAAGAAATTTCCTCTACCAATGCAGAACTGAAACCCAGACCCTTACTAGGCTTCCTAGAGCACTGACAGGTTAAGTAACTTGTCCAAGCTTAAACGGCCAAGATATGTCAGAGACAGAACTGGAGGCCCAGGTCTTACCTTGTTCCAAGGCCAAGCCCTGGCTCTCATTAGTGAAATATGACAACAGCAAAGTAGTAGGTATTTAATAATTACTGTTGCCTGATCAAAATTCTGAAGTTTGTAATATTAGACTCTAACATATGATTTTCATTCTAAACTTAAAATTTTTAAATTTTAAATATTGTAATTGCAAATGTAAAATACTGGGCAACTTAAGTTACTAAATTTCAATATTTTGAAACTACTGAAATCAGGCAAATGGAGAGAAAAGACTAGAACAGAAATATGCACAATAAAATGTTCATCATGTCATAATAACAATGATAAAACATAAAACCTTTTTCTGAAAAGTTATTTGAAGAAAGCATTAAGTGATAATCCTTGTTCATATACACACTTTGCATTACTACTCTTACCTACTTACCTGCAATTGTTTTGCAGTTAAATCTTTTGTTCCTCTGAAAACATAGCTTTTTGAAATGCCCTCACAACCAAGTTCATGAACCTGCACCATTCTCCCAAAGGTAATAAGTCCCACCAAAGCAGTAGATGGTAAAAGACTGAGTGACATCTGCATGGATTCTTTCAGGGCTTGTAAGTCTTCATCTTCCATACAAGTATCCACCACATACAGAAATATCAAAGGCATCTGAGGGCCACGCTTTAAAAAGACAAATGATCAGAATGAGGGGGGAAAATATGTTCTTGCTTTTTTAAAAACTATACTTTTTTTCCCCTTTGCACAGATTTACACATTCTTCTTTATTTTCAAAGCATTAGAACTGTGTCAGGATCAAAAAGGCTCACCTCAATCACTTGTGCTCTCTGTTAATACTAAGAAGGAAAACTATTATTTCTATATAAATACTTGGGCAAATAAATACACAGAGAGATAACAAAATGTCTGAGTTATACAAGGGACCAATTTATAAACAGTTTAATTAGGTCGTGTTTAACTAATTAACTGAAATTAAAGATGCCAACAAGCATTTAAAATCATTTTTTATGAATGAGTGAACTGAATCTTAGTAACATATCAAAATTGTTAATGTTTTGTTGATCACAATCAGAAATCCAAAAAAATAGACTTTGTCTTGTTACACTAGCCTTAAAAGGTTATGACTAAAATGCTAACAAATTCTTCTTATGGGGGAAAAAGGACTATGCCTTTACCAATGAAACATTAATTCATTCTAAGTTATTTTGTAATTATTGTAAAGGGAATTCATTTTTATTTGGACTTTGGATTAGATAACCCCTGGAGTCTCTTCCAATAGATTCTGTATTTCTGTGAAGTCACTGTGGGGCTGATTGTCCTAATTTGCAAAATGAGGGATTTGGAAAACATGAAGGAGCTGGCCTTCCAACCCTAAATCTTATGATCCCATAATGGTCTTTAAAGATGTGTCCTGATGGTCTTACCAGTACTACATATTCGATGCTTGAAAACTGAGGTAAAAGTTCAGCAGGTTGATTGAGTTCAGATATACCAGCATATGTAGGTGGAAACTACAGGGAGGAAAAAAAGTAAAATTTAAAACACTGTTCTCCAAAAAAGAATTAAGAAATTGAAAAGGTAAATATGTGTTTTCCTGATTGTTTAAATACCCAGAAAAGATGTCCATGGTTTTAAGCAAGCCATTACCCATACCTAGAAGAGAATCCCTCCATCTGTCTCCATCTATTTAAATCTCTTTCTTAACCTTTAGGTGCCAGCTCATGTCCTATATACCTCCAAAAAGCTTCCCCTCAGATAGAGGTAATTCTCCCCTGATCTCCACAACCTAAGTCTCTCATTCTCTGTTCAACTTCTTCTATGTATTTATCATATGTTCTTCTTTTCCACTGGAAGTTCCTTTGAGGGCAGGACTAGTTTTACTTCATCTTGATGGTACCAGGGCTTAGCACAGTACAATTCCACCAGGACACAGAAGCCTAGCCAGCAGAAACCTCTTGCCAGCTATCTGCCACTCGTTGGGTCTTATCACTAGGGAGGAACTAGGAGGAACTAGGAGAAACAACCCACCAAGCCCTAAACATTTTCCATCTCTTCAGGTTTGAGCCTCTCCCCTAAAGTGAGAGCCAGGTGCTCTGTACCCTCTGTAGATACTTGTAGGGATGGCCAGCCTCCCATCTGGGAGGTGAAGGAAAGAACATTCTCCCGATGAATCCTTTTCTCTCCCCAATTAGGCAGAGAATTCAGAGATGCCCCAAGCATAGCACAAAAGGGAATGGCCCCTGGGGTCCAGAGAACCCCATCTCAGAACAAGTCTAAACATTCATTCCCATGGCATCCCTTCAAACATTTGAAGACAACAACCATACCAATAGCCCATAGGCTATTGATTGGAAGGCAAAGAAAACCTCTTACTAGCTGGCCTTCAAACAATCACTCTCCAAGACTGAAGAACTCTGCTCCTGCCCATAACAGATACTTCAGAAAAGAATCAGAAAAAAGAAAAACCCTTCTTAGACCCTGTTCCACCACAGGGACCCAGGAATCCTGCCTCCCAGCCCAAGAGCCCCATATTCCAAGTTCCCCTGTTAAGGACACAGACCTCTTTAATCCATGGGTCGGTTCTACCTCAGAGACCCAAGCATCCCCTTTTCCCACTACCAGCTCCCCTCCTAGCAGTCGGATATACCTGCCCTATCCCCATAGTTCTGTTAAAATACCTGGCATGTCCTGCCTCATAGATTCTACTTACCTCCTGCCTCTCTAGCCCCACTTCTTTCAAAGCTCCCCTGTGAGGGTTTCTTTCTCAGCCCCTCCCTCACTTCAGATACCCTAGGATCTCCCCATCAACTCTCCCTGCTCCAAACCCAGTAATCTGAGATAACCCCACCTCAGTTCCCCCCTCTCTCGGCAGAGACTGTCTCCCAGTCTTAGCTTCCTTTGGTCTCCTCATCCCAGAGTCTTCACCACGCCCCAACTATTCCATCTTTGCTTGCATCCCCAAAGCCTAGTACAGTGGCTTAATTATGGTAGGGATTCATAAATGGTATTTTAAGTCAATAAGGATGTTCTTGTTCATTTAATTACTTTTAAACATAAATATTAATGTATTAATTCTGCCATAAAATCCTCCTAAATGGCTAAATAGTAGTAGATTTATCTTGCAAAATATGGATTTTCTTACCTGATTCCTTTGATAACAAAAGTTGCAAGCCCACAGCTTTGCTCGGTAATCCACTTGACTATTTTTTTAAAAAATATAAGAAATGGTGTATAATTATTCATTTTGTAATACTTCACCTTACTACACAGATCTTTACTTTAGTAAAAAGCATTTTTATAATTTTCAAAAACATTTTCTCAAATTATCAGAATAAAAATATTTCTATATTCAAAAAATAAAAACAGTAGAAACTGGTGACAAGGTGATTTTTTTAAAAAATAAGTCTCTGATTTCACATTCCACCAGGCATTTAAATATCATTCTATATTTAGCCCAACTCATTAACAACTTGTATAAATTAACATAAATATAAAATAAGACATATAGGCACATTTTAAATTATCATACTCCCCAAAACTTAGTATTGGCTATTACATAATGAACTGAATCTAAAGAACCATAACTAAGGGAGATGAAGCAGAAAATCAACAATTTCTATAACATAATAAACAGTTCAATCAAATGAAAAAAGTAATGTAGCAACTTTTCTGTTCTGCATCAAATGCCAAATGAAATTAAAAGGATAAATGGATCATAGATTTACAATTAGAAGGGCCCTTAGAAGTCACTAGTCCAACTTCCCCATTTTAGAGATTAGTTTCAGAAAACTGAAGCTATATCATGCAGAAGATAAACAGTAGAGCCACACCTGATCAAGCCCAGGTCCTTTGGGCTAAGAGGCATCTAAGTGACTCAGTGGATAGAGTGCTAGGCCTGGAATAAGGAAGATCTGATTTCAAATCCAGCCTCAGACACTTACTAGCTGTGCAACCTTGGACAAGTCACTTAACTTCTGTTTGCCTTAATCCACTGGAGAAGAAAATGGCAAACCACTCCAGTATCTTTGCCAAGAAAATCCCATGGTCGGCATTGGCATGATGCTGTCCACAGGGTCACAAAAAAATCAGACATGACTGAGTAACAATTTCCTGATAACTAAAGCATTGTTACAAAATCCAATTTTCTGTTGACAAGGTGACACCTTCCTTCTCTCAGTAAGGATATGAATGCTATGGCTATGGAATGCCATATCATATATACTGTGAGACAAGTCTGCTATGTCAGCTTAATTGGTTTGAAAGTTTTTCTTGTTCATAAGAATCACTCAATCAATGAGCATTTATTAAGTACTTACACAGTGCCAGTGCCAGACACTGTGAATATAAAACAAATGTAAAACAGGCCCTGCTCTGAAGGAACTTACATTCTAGTAGGAAGAGACAACACATGTTTATATAAGTACATACAAAACAGATAAAAGCAGCAGGTGAGGGAAACAGGAAAAGCCTGTTATAGAAGCTTGAGCCTTAAACCTTAAAGGAAATTAGGCATTATAAGATATCAAGGTGAGAAGGCAAGGTACTGGGGGGGGGGGGGGGCAGGTAGTACAAAGGCACTAACAAGGATAATGGAGTACCATGTGTGAGGAAAAGCTAGTAGGCCAGGTGCATAGATCAGTGTGCATGGAGGGGAATAAAAACAAAAAAGCCTGGAAAGGAAACATGAGGTCAGGCCTTTCCATTTAAAGGACTTTACATGGGAACTCACGGTTCAATAAAGAGTTAAAGGATAAATGACTGTGGTATAAAAACAAGAGGTAATAAATAAAACTTTCAAAGACATTCATGCTTAAATTGTTATATCCCAGTAAAGGATACAGTGTTTTTAACTGATTAACCTGTATGCAATAGGCCTGACTAGCACAAGAGAAAAAGTTAAGAAAAAGGTAGCTGAATACTACAATATCCAGCAGTAGTTACCATCTCATACTGTAAGAGGACAGTCTGGTGAAAAGCAATCACGGTAATTAAGTCTGGACAGATATTTCAATCCCTGGAGGGTTTAGAAACCTAATTACAATTCAAAATGAGTTATATAATAACATTATAATCAAGGTCTGAACATAAAGTATGACTATTAAGTAATGACATTTTTTTCTAGTACACACAAAAAAATTTCATCCAAATGAATGTTGGTCTCCAAATATCTAATCTCAAGATCCAAGGAAAAGCTTACACCAGGAAGTGGCATGAAGAGTGAACACTCCAAAAAAGGGACCCTTGGAACACTGAAGACAGACATTATTACCAGGTTGTTTAACCACTTTATTCACTAGATGTGCTTCTGAAGGATTCAGGGCTACTTTGAAAAATCAGATCTGCCCTCAAAATGACAAAAATTGATCAGAACCAATGAAATGATTCAAAATACAAAGCTAAAGACAATGCAAATTTTTAAATGTTTTAAGCAATGTGGTGATGATGGAAAAAATACATACATAGCCTTCCCAAGTGACTACTATGAGGAACACAATATTCATCTGAAGGTATAAGTTTTTGTGTGTCTGTTTAAAAAATAATCACTCTTTTTTTGTTTTTGTTTTCATTTTTGTTTTGTTTTGTTTTTTGGCGGGGCAATGAGGATTAAGTAACTTGCCCAGGGTCACAGGGCTAGTAAGTGTCAAGTGTCTGAGGCCGGATTTGAACTCGGGTCCTCCTGAATCCAGGGCCAGTAATTTATCCACTGCGCCACCTAGCTGCCCCCATAATCACTCTTTTTAAAAATGTTTATATATCCTATATTATCACATAAGATTTATGATGATGATAATTATTATTGATAAATGTTACAGTTAAATAAAACAGGCAGGTTATTATTTAGTTCTCTGAAAGCTGCTTAAAAGCATTATCTGAAATATTGGTTTTTAACTGTTTTAATGACAAAAAGCATTTTTGCTATAGAAAGGAATCAAAACTTTTAGATTTCAGTCTAGAGAACTTGAGCTGCTATGAGAATCTCCAAGATCCTATAAGCACTGCCTGGTACAGCAACAACAGTCCCATCCAATGTGAACATACAAACATAGCAAATGAAGCATTTTGAAAAGTTTAATCAACTGCTACATGGCTGAACCTGAAAAATTGAAACGTAAATTGACAGTATCATATTTATTGCAACAATATCCTATACAAGTTCCCAATATGGCATTATAATACCACTAACTACTCTTCAAGTTAGAATGATGCTGTTGCAAACTTTAAAACATAAAGATTTTTGTGATTAACTTAATTCAAAAAACAGATACTATAGAAGAAAAATGATTAACTGCTTTTTGCTTAAGAAAAAAAAAACCTACCATAAAGGATTCAGAACTGCCCTACATGTGGATCTGCTGCAGAGGACAGGTTCATATTGAATCGGAGGTAAATCAGGTCTCTCTTTCAGTGGCGTAAACAGGGATGCCACAGGAACGACCATTCTTGTAGCTTCAAGACGACTTGAAGGCCAAACATTCCAACTAAATCTAACTCCATCTCGATCTTCATTCTGCTGGATGAATTCCAGGAAGGTTGTCATTGTAAATGTTATTTATTTCTGTAACAAAATGAAAATAAATTAATATAAAATTCAGGCATTATTTTAAAAACAGATTATTCAACATGTGTGGCTTTCAAAAAAATTTATCAATTAAAAATAATCATGAAATGAAAATGAATGAGGAAAAAAAGGCCCCTTCAGCTTGCAAAACTAGTAACTGATTAATGCCACCAAATTCCCTACTGAATTTATTATATGCTTTTTTAAAAGCAAGCAACATGGATTAGTTACAATTTTATGTGCTTTTTCTATTCTGCTTTGTATATGGAAATGCTCATTTTTTGAGCATTCATTAAGTTTAGAATTTTTAAATTATTTAAATATAAAAGACAAAATCATTATTAAAATAAACTTTCAGTCTGAAATCAGTGGGATCCTCAGGTGAAATGCCTTCTTCTAAAGAAAGCTACTGTGGTCAAAGGATATAAAGACAGTCTTCAAAGGAAGACAGTTAAGCTATAGTCATATAAAAAAGTAATCCAAATCACTAATAATCAGAGAAATACAAATTAAAGTTACTCTGAGATTGCTAAAGTTGTCAAAAAAAGAAAACAACAAATGTTGGAGGGGGAAAACAGGTATATTGATGCAGAGGTGTCAAACTCACTGTCTAAACTAAGATTAAAATGCAATTGAAAAACAATTAACAAAATAAAAACACAATACAATATAGATCGTTTTAATTTGTGGCTTTCTATGTCAATATCCAGCCCTATTTGATATTTATTATGCTGCTTTTATTTTGAGTTTGATACCACTTTATTAATGTACTGTTGGTGCCAACATGAATTGGTCCAGCCACTCTAGTAAGAAATTCAGAAATATTTTCAAAAAGTCACTAAATTGTGAATATCCTTTGAGCTAATAACACCACTACTTGCCCTATGCCCACATGATATCAAATAAAAAGGAAAAGGACTCATATGTACAAAAATATTTATAATGGCTCTTTCTGTAGTGGTGAAGAACTGAAAACCTAAAGGTATGCCTATCAATTGGGCCGAACAAATTATGGTACATAAATGTAATGAAATGCTATTATGCTGTAAGAAATAATAGAAGGGGCAGTTTCGGAGGAACCTAGGAAGATTTATATGAAATGATATATAGTGAAGTGAGAAGATCAAGGTGAACAATTTATACAGTAACAGCAATATTGTAAAGATAAATGTGGAAGAACTTAAGAACTCTGATCAACACAATAATCATCCCCAATTCCAGTGGACCAATGATAAAGCATGCTATGCAACTCCTAACAGAGAAGTAATAGATTCAAGGCACAGAATGCTGCATTGATTTTTGAAAATGACCAAGGGAACAGTCTGACTGAATGTGCACATTTGTCATAAAAGTTTTGCTTTTATTTTCTTTTCCATTAGAGGAAAGATGAAAAGGAGAAAAAATAAAATTCTGCTCATTAAAAAAACTCAAAATATACTGTATATAATATTTTGACAGTTTATTAACATATGAGAAAGCAACATCATACAGTGGAGAGTGTAGGTTAGACTTGTGGTCTGGAGGAACCTGGGTTCAAATCCCACTTCTGAGACTTTACTAGCTGTGTAAACTTAACCTCTCAGTTTCTTATGTAAAATGAGGGTTGTGGACTACATTACTTCTAAGGTCCCTTTTGGCTATAAATCTATGATCCTGTGATCATATGACATCTTTCACTAAAGTTCTACTGAGATATTTTTAATGGAGATGACTGATCTCTCAAACTTAATTTCCATGGTACTAAAGCTATTAAAGGCACTACCAAGCTGGAAAGGTTAATAGTTGTATGTCCACTGATCAAAGATCTCCCTAGCAAAGTACAGAGAGGCTCACCACAAGACTGATGAAAAGATAAAGAATTTGGCTGTGGCAACACTCAAAGACCAAGTATCACTATTAGTGGAGAGAGTCTTCACAACAATGAAACTGCAGATCCTTGAAGTACTGAGCCAACTGTATCGCGGATTATTTTTTCCATGGCATAAGTTTTAATATTCCAAACAAAATTATAAAATGTATATAAATAAAATTGTTCTTAGTCCTGGACTGCATTCTAATATAACAATTCCCTCTAAATAGATTTGTTTTTGGGAGGGGTTGGGGGTTTTTTGTGGGGCAAGAGTGACTTGCCCAGGGTCACACAGCTAGTTAAGTGTCAAGTGTCTGAAGCCGGATTTGAACTCAGGTACTCCTGAATCCATGGCTGGTGCTTTATCCACTGTGCCACCTAGCTGCCCCAGCAGATTTGTTTTTTACTGGAAAAGTTCCTGCCCTAATGGAGTTTACATCCTATTAGGGAAAACGATATGTGCATTAGTATATAAAAGATATATGCAAAGCAAACGTAAGATAAATTTGTGGGAGGAGGAACCAACAATTGAGAGAATAAGGAAAGATTTAATGTAGCAAAAGTTTTGCTGGAGAAGGAAACAAGGGATTCTAAGGGTCAGGTGGAAATATATTCCAGTTGTAAAGCAGTGAGTGTAAAGGTTGGGAGATGGATCAAAGATCAAAACTCAATTATAATTTTCCTTCTGATTGGTCTCCCTGACTCAAGTTTCTCCCCTCTCAACAAACACAGTCTCACCATATCACTCCTCTAGTCAATAAATCCCAGTGGTTCCCAAATCTGGAATCCATTAACTTATTAAAAAGTATTGATAACTATATGCATATACTTTTATACAGTGTAAGCTCCATGAATATAGAGACTATTTCATTTTTTAGCTTTGTATCTCCAGCACAAGGCACACTGCCTGGCACATAAAAGCACTCAATCAATTGCCAGTGATTGATAGAATGACTATGACTTTAAACATGTTAAGTTACCATCTCCGGGACTGTTTTCTTATCAGTAAAATGTGGGAGGGAGGACAAGGAGGGAGGGAAAGAGTTTGAACTAAACAGTCTCTAAAAAGAGCCTGTTCTGTCTCCAATCCATCCTCTCCAGACACTGGTCAAAATGATCTTCCTAGGGGCAGTTAGGTGGCGCAGTGGATAGAGCACTGGCCCTGGATTCAGGAGGACCTGAGTTCAAATCTGGCCTCAGACACTTAACACTTACTAGCTGTGTCTGGGCAAGTCACTTAACCCCAATTGCCCCACCAAAAAAAAAAAAAAAATCTTCCTGACATATTGATCATATTATTCAATAACCTTCAGTGACTGCCCATTACTTCTACAATTAAATACAAACACATTAACTTGGCATCAAAGGTCCTCCACAATCTAACTTTAACCTACAATGATATGCAAAATAACTGAGACAAAGTAAAATAACTTTATTGCCTTACAAAATTATGCTTACAACTTTTTACATCTTCCAACAAAAAGCTTTTAGTATGCGCATGTCCTTCTTTTGCTCTAACCACTTGTTTTTACATCATTTAGAACTGAGTTCACAAGACTTTGACATATACTTCAAATTCTTCACTGTGAAACCACACACACTTATGCTAAGCATAGATATGGCAAACAGTCCATTTTTTTCAAGTCTAGCACCTTGATTACAATCAACTGCTTTTCAATGGGGTTTGAATCAGGCAAAACCAGACCACCAAAGTAATTTTCTCTCCATCTCTTAGATAAATTTCTTAATATTTCATGACACATGGTGTAGGATAAGGCCATGTTGGTGGTATTCCATTTCCACTGGGGAATTTCTGCAATTCTGGAACAATTTTGTTTCTTAATATGCCAACATATTTATTAGAATCCACTGTTCCCTCAATGAGGACAAGATTTCCTGGCCCTTGGGAAGTAAACATGCCTCAAAATATTTTGGAGAATAGATGCTTTACAGTATTTGTGAAGATGGATAGTTCATACAGGCTCATCTGGACTTCTAAAAACAATTTTGGTATAACCTTGAATGAAAAATTAGTTTCTTCAGCAAAAATTACCTCTCCCCAATCTTTAGTACTCCAGAGTTTGAATTGTATTACCTATGACAAGCATTCCTTCTTCGTGGCAGCAGTTAGCATCTATTTTGTTTTACTAATTTTTTTTTTTGTTCTTCCAACTTAAAGAAGCCAGTATTCCAAGGGTCAGCTTTTCTTTCTGAGGATTACTTAGGCTGCCTCACAGCAATAGTAATTTGTCAGTGTTGTTTTATTGGGTTTTTTTTTTAATCACACTTTCCTTTGTAGTGTAAAACCTATCCTGTTTCACTGTGGATTAAATGAATGCTTGAAATGACTGATTTCTCCACACCAACATTCACTGTCTGTTGTTTGTCCTTCACTCTGAAAGAGGACCATGGCATCAGAGCCATGTCATAACTTGCACTGAATTGGATTTCAGTGAGGGAGGGCTATGCAAGGTCACCAACCTCACTCTCTCCTCCAGAGCTATCTGGGTCCAGTGGCAAGATACACATCAGGATCACTGGAGATGGTCCTGGATGTTTAAATCGATCAGGGTTAAGTGACTTGCCCAGGATCACACAGCTAGTATGAGTCTGAGGTGAGATTTGAACTCAGGTGTTCCCAACTTCAAGGCCAGTGCTCTATCCACCACACCACCTATCTACCCCCAGTAATATCTTTTAAGAGCCACAACTTTTGCACATTTCCTTGGAGTAATAACTATTCTCAAAAACCACAGAATTTAGTATACAACCCAAAAAAAGCAATGAAAACATCTGTATGGTATGAAATTTTGCAATGAACTGACAGAGAACTAACTAAAAGTGGGGAAATCAGCTTAATCTGTTTTCTGAAGGTTGGACATAAAAATCAGCCTAGCATAAGCAGCCTCACCCACACAGGGAAGGACCATTGCTCTCACACTTGAAACAGTATCAAAATTCTTATTCCAAGTAATTAGCACCCTACTGTGCCTTTCCAGCCTTACTTGAAATTATTCTTTCCTAATACATCATGCCAAATTTGACATTCCATCTATATCTCCCTCTGTGCATTGCACAACAATAGTCCTCATCCCTGATTTTTCAGAATCATCATTATCTTCATAGCTAACATTTATATAGTGCTTACTATGTGGCAGGCATTACAATTATTATCTCATTTGATTCTCACAACAACCCTAAGAGGTAGGTGCTATTGTTATCCCCATTTTACAGATGATGAAACTGAGGCAAACCAGAGTGACTTGTCCAGGATCACACAGCTAGTAAGTGTCTGAAGCTGGATTTAAACTCAGGTCTTTCTGAACCGATTAGCTTCTGTCAAGGCTCCAATCAAATGCCACTTTGCAAGTAGAGCCTTTCTTGGATGCCCTCCTCACCCCATCCCCAACCAGACTAACAGATTTCTCTATCCTTAAAAACACCCTGAATTATGTGTACATGCTGTCACAAGTACAGGAATTGTTGTTTGGGGTTTGGTTTTGGTTTGGTTTTTGGGGGGAGGAGGTTGTCTTTGTATCCTTGGAGCAGGTCCTTAATAAATATCTGTTGCCAAAGTCAATGAATTTTGGGTCAGAATCCTGGCTCTGCTCTAAAAGATGTGACCCTGGGCAAGTCACTGAAACTTTCTGGTCCTCAGTGTCCTTATCTGTGAAATGAAAAGGTTGAACCCGATGATCTCTAAAACACCTTCCAGCTTTCTTCTCCCTCTCTACCAGGGATTCTACACCCCCATTTAAGTGACCTCTTTTTTTTTTTAACTGTACAACAATATTGTTGATTTCCTTTGTAATCTCATGTATTTTATTTTAAGCATTTTAAAAACATTGTTCTGAGAAGGGAAAAGTCCATGACACAGAAAAAGGTTAAAAATGCCTGCTCTGTACTATATTGCTTGGTGATCTCATGGGCTCCCCCTGGTCCAATGCAAATGATTCTCAGTTCTCTTTGTCCAGCCCTAATCTCCTTGGTGCTCCAACCCCAACACCCCCAACTGCCTCTTGGTCATGTCATACTGAACATCCCATTCCATCTCAAACTGAACATGTCCAAAACAAAACTCATCTTTCCCACCAACCCTCACCTCTTTCAAACTTCCCTATTACTGTCATGGGTATTTCCCAGGCACAGAGACTCACAACTTAACTTCTCACTCATCCTCATCTAGGATACCGCCTGTCACTGTTTTGTTTACAACATTTCTCCTTTACTTCTCCTCTTCACTCACGAAGCCCTCATCCTGGAGCAGGCCTTCAACACTTCATACCTGGATTACTACAATAACCTTCTAATTGTTGGTCTTCCAGCTTCGAGTATCTCCCCACTTCAGTCACTACTCAGATAGCAAAAGGAACTTCCCAAAAGTGCAAGTTTGACCATATCGCCACTCTATCAGGGTCTGTCTCCTCCAGAAGCCAATAAAAAACCCTGACTGGCCTTTAAAGCACTTCACAAGCTGGGCCCTTCCTACTTTTTCAGTCTCTTTAGACTTTCCTCCCCAGATGCAGCAACAGTGGCCCTCTTGCAGTTCCTTCCCCACAACACACCCATCTCCTTATTCTGCCTTCTCATTAGCTGTCCTCTGCACTCTCCCTCCTCACCTCCACCTGATAACTTCGTTTCCTTAAATCTCAGCTCAAAGACCACCTTTGCAGACCCTTCCCAGTTACAAAGTGCCTTCCACTTACCTTGAAATATATCCTGTAGTTACTTAAATGTCTTCCTCATTTAAAATGTAAGTTCCTTGAGGGCAAGAACTGTTTTTGGTCCTTTTTGTATCCCTAGGGATTAGTACAAGGCTGGAGGAGTCATTTATTAAGCCTAGAAAATGCTGGGGATACAAAAAGAAATCTTATGTCCTGCCCATAAGGAGCTTACAGTCTAATAGGTGAGACAACACGGCAACAACTAAATATAAACAAGATATATACAAGATAAATTGGAAATAATGTCATAGGAAAGTCCCTAGCACTAAGTGACATACAGTAAGGGCTTAATAAATGATAGTTGACTGACTAAATCAAAGGGTCTTATGATGTGTTCTGGCTCTAAAATTCTATAACTCAATTATTAAATTGAATCCCTCGGCTGAAAAACGAAGAATAAGACTATGTATGCTATTTAAATCAGTACTTTCTCGTTAAGGTAGTCTAAACAAATGGGATGGGGGGAGGGTGTCATTCCTGTGAAAAAGATCAACACATCAAATTGTTCTTCATTCAGCAAAAGATAGTAACATTTTTCCCATAAAGCTGCACCTTCCACACAAATGCTGGGAGGCACTTCACGCTCTCTACATCACCGAATAAATTTAGTCTTGTTTGGACATCAACCCATCCTGTATGTCCAAACGCAGACAGACCATCCCCCTTCCCTGCCCCCCACCACGGTCCCGCCGGGCTCCTGGTGATAGGTCACCCGGGTACAAAGTCTAGGGGGCCTGGGCAGGGCGGGGACGAGAGTCGAGCGCCGAGATCGGATACGAACCGGGGCTGGGGCCGCTCGATTGCGCCGCCCCGCGCCGCCGGCCCAGGCGGTCCGCGAGAAAACTCGTCCCCAAGCCCGAGCGAAGCTGCCCCAGGGGGGTGGGCAAGCGAGGACCGGCGAAGTTCCCAGCCGCCGCCAGGCCCTCCTCGGCTCCCCAACGTCCGCGGGGGCCCGCCACGCTTCTCCTCCCACCAGGTTCAGGGTCGCCCCTGAGGCCTGCCAGCCTGGGTTCGGCGTCTGGACACATGCCCATCCCTAAGTAAGTGGGAGCGAGGTCCGGCAAGGGGCGCCTACCTGCGCGCAGGGTCTGCTTCGCGTCTGCCGCAGCCTCCTCCGCAACCCAAAGCCAACTGCCCCGCCCCCAAGACGGCGCGGCCGCCCCGCCCCCCTCGCCTGAGCCGAGCCTCAGAACCCAAGCAACATGGCTGGTGCGGCCTCTGCCACGTAGAGAGGAGGGGCGCGGCGGGAGCGGGAGAGCACGGGAGAGCATACTCACTGCTTGCAGTCCCGAACTAGTCCGGTCCCGGGCGCCAAAGACAAACATGAGACGATCTCTGTTCTTAATGAGTTTTCGTTCTGTTGGGAAGACAACATATATGTGTGTGAATGTAAACGGAACACAAAAATATATACAGTATGTAGGTATATACGGTATCTTGAGTACAAGAGAGTTAAGGAGGAAAGGCACTAGCAATTTCGGGGATCGTTTAAGAGAGGGATTCTGCCAGGTAGAGGGGAGGGGAGGTAGGTGGTACTAGTGGAGTCAAGAAGACTTGATTTCAAATTCTTCCTCAAAATCCTGCCTTGATGGTTTACTAGCTGTGTTATCCTGGGCCAGTCATTTGACCTCTCTAAACCTTAGTTTCCTCATCTATAAAATGGGGGTGATGATGGCACCCACCTCACGGGGTTGTTTTAAGGAGCAAATGAGAATATGTGCAAACCTTAAAGTTCTATGTGTTATTCTAGGTATGGGTGCCAGACTGTGCAAAGACATGGAGACTGATATAAGGAATTATTATCCCCTTTCACGTGTTAACTAACAGTTGGGCACTGAAGGGGCACAGAGAAAGAATATTTGTTGTAAGGAAAACTGACAAAAATTCTTGTGTACACAAACACAGTTCCTTGAGTTAAAATATGAGGACAGAATTTATTTTAGAGCTTCGGTGGTCAGTGACAGTTTTTAAAACTCAAGAAATCCATTTTGTCAGGCATGAAACCAAAACTCCTTCTATAGTCCCCAAACAGTCACTTGATTTGTAATTTTGTCAGCTATAAACTTCAAAATTGTAAAAAGTCAAATGAGCTGATAGACCAAATGCCCCAAAGCTACCATATCTCATGTCATCACTCTGCTTTTAAAAATGTCTTCTCATAGTACATTCATCCAAGGGACAATTCTCTATCCCAGGTTCAGAACAGACTATTATCTCTCAGCTTGTTTCTTCACAAGTAGATTTTATCTATCTTCCCTATACAAATATTCATTCTCTGCCCCTTTTAGCAGCCAAACTGTTCATGTATGAAAGAGACAGTTCACAGGAAACAGTATTCTATGTGAGAAAGAGCAAGAGCACCAGTATGGTTAGCTGATAAAGTGCAGGAAGGGGAGTGATATAAAATAGGATTAGAATAAGGGCCTAAAAACAGAGAAATTTGCACTTGATAATTTGTATTTATATAATTTACAAATCTGTATAAAATTCGTGTAACATACAATGTGCATAAATTACAAATTGTATTTGTAACGGAATAGTAGAATGACAGACCTACGGGAGACTTTAGGAAGCTCATTTTGGTAGTTGAGTGGGGAGAGACTTTAAGCTGCACAAGGGAATGGAAGGAAAAGGAAGGGAAGGGAAAAGAATAAGCATTTATATAGTGCCTGTTATATGGCAGGCACTGGGCTAAGTACTTTATAAATATCTCATTTTATCTGAGCTGAGACACTAAGTAGGAGGAGGCTATTGCAATAATTCAGAAAAGTGATGAAGACCTGATAGTGTGATAGATATGTGAGTAGAAAGAAGATAGATATGTGAGAGATTTTGTGAACGCAGAAACAAGATTTGGCAGCTGATTAGATATGTAAGATAAGGGAGAATGAGAAGTTGGAGGTTGCAAACCTAGGTGATTGGAAGAATGATGGAAATTGGAAGAGAATGGCTTTGGGGAAAAGTTCATATATTAAATTTTGTTCTGTTATGGACATCTTGAGTTTGAGAGGCCTACAGAATAAATGTTTTAAAACGTCAAATAGGTATTTGGTGATGGGAGAGTGTAACTCAGAAGAGAAATAGGGCTGGATATATAAATACGGGAGTCATAAGTTTAGAGAGGATAATTAAACCTAGGGGAAATAATTAGGTTAACAAGAGAGAAAATTTAGAGAATAAAGAGGTGAAGCTTTGGGGATACAGAGATTGGAAATATTTGATGATCCAGAAAAGAAGCCAGGGAATGAAAGGTCAAACAGGTAGGAGTAGAGTCAAGCAAGAGCAGAGTCAGTAAAATCAAGAGAGGAAAGAGTATCCAGCAGGAAAACACACTCAACAGTGTTAATTAAGGATGAGGACTGAGAAAAGACCATTGGATTTGGCAATTAAGGGAGCATTAGTAACATCAGAGTAAATTCAGTTGAATGATGAGGTCAGGAGGCAGATTACTAAGGGTTGAGAAGTAAGCAAAAAGAGAAGTCAGGCAACAAGAATAAACAACTTTTTTAAGCATCTGACTGTGAAAGTAAAGGAGAAATATCAAGTGAGAATTTTTTATAGGATGAAAGAGGCCTGGCCACATTTTTAGGCAGCGAGGAAGGAAGGAATGAAAAAGCATTTCTTAAATACCTAATATGTTCCAGGCACAGTGATACAAATACAAAAGTGTTGTTTTTGTTCAGTCTACTCTCCACTATGTCTTGAAGTCTGTCCAAGTTCATGTTTGCTTCCATAATACTATCTCCTCTTCTGCCATTCCCTTTCCTTTTGCCTTCAATCTTTCCAATTAAGGTCTTTTCCAATGAGTCCCATCAGTCCTTGCCTTCAAGGAGTTTATAATCCAATAAGGAAATCCATTACATGGAGGAGAGTAGTAGCCAAGGAAGAGAGTTTTGGTGTAAGGAATCACAGGGCAATTTATTGTCACATTCTTTCCAGAAGCACTCATAATACTGTTTTGATTATTATACCCAAAGAAAGAGTTAGTTAAAAGGGGGAAGTGGAGGAATTTGGAAGAGGGAATGGAAATATAAATGCAATGACAGGACAGATGGCAAGATGCACAAGTTTCCTAGAAGATGTCTAAACAGATGTGAAGAATGGTCTGTGGATGGCTAGACACACCGTGTTAAGTGAGTTTGCATTCACCAGTCTCAGGGCAGAGGTTCCAAAGCTGTGTGCATTAATTCATAAGAGGAGAAGGAAAGGGGAGCATGGCCTCTGGAGGTCATGTTCTTGACCTGACTGCTCTCAAGTAAAAAAAAGAGAGCAGCCACAAAACAAACTACAATTAACAAACAAGTTCTGCATTTTCTGGAGGACAATTGGGACGAGCAGCATTTTTTTTTAAAGTTCCTTGACTAGTGTGTCCCCCTGCAGGGGAGGGTTTCATTGTAAAGACTCTGCATTCCCCACACTAAAAAGGTGCTTCATCCTTCTCTAGTCAGTCAAATCAGTCAACAAGTATTGTATTGAGCACTTGCTATGTGGCCAGGCACTGAGTGAGCTAAGTGCCAAAGATACAAAGACAAAAATAATTCCTGTCTTCATGACATTACATTCTAGTGGAAGGAAGTATAAACAAGCTATATGTCAGCTAGCATTTATATATGTACATATGTGGGTGTTAATATATATGTATTGCTTATTTACATATGTATACATATAGCACTTTAAGGTTTGTATAGCACTTCCATATATTTTATCATTTATCAAATGAGGTATATAAATAGTAAATTTATACCACTAAAGAGTAAATAGAAGACAATACTGAAGAAAAAGTCATTATCAACTAGGGGACCAGGAAAGGCCTCCTACAGAAGGTGCAATGAGTTAAGTCTTGAAGGAAGCTAAATAAACTAAAAGGTGTGTAGGTCCATGGAGTTGCCAATGCAAAGGAATGAAGATGGGAGATGGAATGTTGTGTTTATGGAACTACAAGTAACCCATGTTGCTGGACTGTAGAGTACATTATGGGGAGTACAAAAAGGATTGGAAAGGTAAGAAGGGGGCCAGGTTGTGAAGAGCTTTAAATGACAGAAGATGTTATATTTGATACTGAAGGTAAGCAGGAAGCCACTTGAGTTCATGGAGCAAGAGGGTAAAAGTCACACATACAGCTTCAGAAAAATCACTTTGGCTGCTGATGAAAGATCAGTTGGGGCTGGAAGAGGCTAGAAGACAGGAATCCAGTTGGAAAGCTATTACAGTAGTTCAGGGCAAGAGATGATAAAAGCCTGAACTAAGAGTAGGGTGAAAGGGACATATATGAAAAGTGTTATAACAGGGTAGAAAGGACTAGGAAATCAAAACAGAAAGAAAACTATAGACCAATAATCCAAATAAATGTCAATGAACATATTTTTAAATATAATATTAGCAAAGAGCTAGATGGGGAAAAATACGTTATGATCAGGTTGGATTTATACTAGGAATGAAGGATTTGTTCAATTTTAAGAAAACCATAAACACAATAGACCATATTAATAACAAGAACAAAAAATCATATGATTATGTCAATAGATACAAAGTTTTTGACAAAATGCCCATTTCTGTTTAAAGAAAAACACTAGTAAACATAAGAACAATATTTATCTAAAACCAAGAGTCAGCATTACATAAAATAGGAGGAAACTAGAGGCTTTCCAATAAGATCATAAGTGAACCACTGTTATTTAACATAGCGCTAGAGACATTACCTATTGAAACAAGAACAAAAAAACAATTGAGGATTAAGCATGGACACAGAGAAAACAAGGTTACCATTTTTTGCAAAAGATATGATGGTTTACTTAGAGGACCCTAGAGAATCAACTAAAAATTAACTGAAACAATAACTTCAGCAAAGTTATAGGATACATAATAAATCACCAGTATTTCTGTATATTACAATAAAACCCAAAAGGAAGAGATGTGTATAAAATATTTAGGAGTCCGCCTCTTAAGATTTAAAAGAACTACATGAATACAAGTATAAAACACTCTTTATATCAGGGATTCGTAACCTGTGGTCTGTTATTTTTTTGTTTTGTTTTGTTTTGTTTTGTTTTAGTGAGGCAATTGGGGTTAAGTGACTTGCCCAGGGTCACACAGCTAGTAAGTGTTAAGTGTCTTAGGCCACATTTGAACTCAGGTACTCCTGATGCCAGGGCTGATGCTCTATCCACTGCGCCCTGTGGTCTGTTATTTTTTAAAATATTTTGTATTTTGATAAATTTGTTTCTTAAATAATAATTTGTTTTGTGCATTCAAAAACATTCTGAAAAGGGACCCATTAGCATCACCAGTCTGCAAATATTCATTATTCATGGATAGGTCAAGCCAATATAATAAGCATGACAGTATGAAATTTATTTATTTATGCAGTAGCATACCAATCAGACTACCAAAGGATTGCCTTGTAGAGCTAGAAAAAAAAATTTATAAATTTATGTGAGGAACCTCAAGAATCTCAAGGCAAATATGAACACACACACAAAAAAGGTAAGAAATGAAGCTCAGGGGCAGCTAGGTGGCGTAGTGGATAGAACACCGGCCCTGGATTCAGGAGGACCTGAGTTCAAATCTGGCCTCAGACACTTAACACTTACTAGCTGTGTGACTCTGGGTCAGTCACTTAACCCCAATTGCCTCGCCAGAAACAAAAAAGAAAGAAATGAAGCTCAGCAATGCCAGATCTCAACTGATATGGCAAAACAGTAATCAACCAAATGATCTGGCACTGGCTTAAAAAAATCACATCATAAATCAGAGGAATCATAAATCAGATCTATGGAGAGGGAAAGAGTTCACAATGAAACAAGGGATAGAATCATATAAGAAAAAATGGACAATTTTCTCTTGACATAAACATAAACATTTTTGCACAAACAAAAACAATACAGTCAAAATAAGAAGGTAAAGAGTTAACTGGGGGAAAATGTAGCAGATTTCTCTGGTAAAGGTATAATTTCTAAGATATAATTGATTTACAATGCCCAGTTGGTAAATGATCAAAGGTTAAAAGGTAGTTTTCATTGAAATAAATACAAGCTAACTACAGCCATGTGAAAATGTTCCAGATCACTAATAATTTGAGAATTTTTACAATTACAAATTAAAACAATTCATAGGTGCCACCTTAGACATCAGATTAGTAAAGATGACAAAAAAAGGAAATGTTGAAGATGGCTTCAGGGGAAAACAGGAATAATTCACATTAATGAACCACTGGTGGAGCTGTGAATTTGTAGTCATTCTGGAGAGCAAGTTGGAACTATGCCCAAAAAGTCAATAAAGTGTGTATAACCTTTGACCCAGTGATATAACTACTAGGCCTAGATCACAAAGAGATCAAATAAAAAAGGATTTTTCCTTATGTCCCAAATGTACAAAAATAGTTATAGCTACTTTTTGTTGTTGTGGCAAACAGGAAACTCAGTGAGTATCCATTAAATGACAGAGGAAGAGAGTAATCCAGTTTTATGGGTAGACTGATATATTTGGATTATTTTGTCACTGTCACTCTAATGAGTAAATGTTATGATTATTCCTGCTTTTACTTTCTTGTTTAATAAATGTTTTATTTTTAGGAGTCAGTGAGTCATTATTAATAAATGGGAAACAATGGTAGAGGCTGACTATAGTGGCACATAGTAGGAGTATCAATAGAAATATACACACACATACAGGTTATCCTCTAGGATGCTGAGAAAGTTTGAGGAGGCATTGCCACCCACTCTAAGGACACTACCCTCAACCTGCCAGCATGGATGCAAGTAGGGTAAGAGAGCTAAGTCTTCAAGGAGAGTTGGGGGATGATGCCATGCCTGGGCTATACTTATGTATATAAATGTTATCTCCCCTAATAGAATGTCAGTTCTTTGAGGGCAGGACTGTTTCATTTTTGTCTACATATTTTCAGCATCTGGTACAATGCCTAAATGCTTTTTGATTAATTTATTGATTGAAGGACAAAAAGGGTTTTCCAAGTGCCCCTTAAACAGCACTTACATGGTGGCAACCTACTTGTAAAACCAGCCTTATGCTACTGACATGTGAGAAAATAATAGGGTTTTGGGAATGCCCAAAGGCCCCTACTCGAGGGGATTGATTGGTGTTCAGTGCATCTTAGAATTTTTCCTCATATCTTCCTCTTTCAAAGCTAATTAGACTAGGCTGCTAGACATATGATAATACTGATTAGTAAAGGACATGAAGCCATGCGAGGCTCACAGGAGTGACCTATTCACAGATTGTAAAAGGTGTGTCCCTTTCAGACTTTGACCAGGGTAAAAGTGACTTAAGTAACCTGAGAGACTTTTAACCCTTGAATGAAGCCAACGAACATAGGAAACATCTAGTGGTCAGATGAGAGAACCAGTCTTTCTTGGACTGTTGTAAAAAGGAAAGCTAGACAGCTCTGAAGAAAATCAAGAGCTCAGAAGATCTAGCAATAGAGATGTGAGATAGCTCTGAGGAAAGAACTTGACTGTTAATATATTGCATTTAACTTTTGCCTTCCACCTCTTCCAGAGTGAAGAGAGGGGTCAGAGAATTTCTTCCTCCCCCTCCATCATTGGCAATGGCATCTTGCAGCTGAGCAGCTTGCTCAGCAGGAATTTCCACGTCCAGTAGAAGATAAGCTCAGAGTCTAGCTGTGGAGTCAAGTTGGGCTGTGAAAAAGAGCAGATTGGGGAGTCCAGCAGACAGGCCTGTCCACCCAAGATTTTCCATGCAGGATGTCATCAAGGACACATTACTAAATTTGGCCTTGATCCAGACATATGATGGTGAAAAGTATTATTAATGTCATAACTGTTTCAACTCTGTATTGCATATGGATATAAGTATCCTAAAAGGGGGGGGAATGTAATATGCTATATGTATCAAGTTTAAATTTGTTCTATATGAGTTATATTTTGAAGAACTTTCATTATTTAATTTGAACATTTTAACAATGCTATACTAAAGATTAGTGAAGATCCAGCAGTTCAACAGCTAAAGAAATAAAAGTATCCAGAGACAACCAGAATCCAGACCAGAATCCAGATTCCCTGATGGTATCTTAATACTCAACGAAGATAAGATTTCAAGGACTTTAAATGAACATTTTTGTTTTTTCCTTCTGTTACTATATACACCATCTGTATATGTATTTTCTGCAGAGGCCTCCCCTCTGTAGACATTGTCAAAGCGCGAGTCCATGAGGGATTGCCCCTCTGGACAAAATTTTCCCTTTCTCCCTTTCCTATATTGTTATTAGCATATTGTTTGTTAGCATAGGTTATGATATTCTGTTATTTTACTGCTTCATCAAGGAAACACTTTGTGTTTCTTGTCGAAGCAAAGTGGGAAATGTAAGAATTGGTTTGGGAACCCCCATATTTGGCTAAAAATTAGAAAGCCTCAGGGGCTCCCCACACAGCTCCCCCCCCCCAACCCCACCCCCACCCCGGCAAGCTTCAGGTGCATCATGGCCCAAGTTTCTCCACCCAGCAGAGATATGCATAGAAACCCCTGAGCTCCAGGTGTACTCTGCACAGGGAGCTCCATGCCCCAGCTGGCCTTGGGCCTCCCCTGGGGGTGCCAACTAATTAGCTTGGGGTGTATGTGCGATTGGCCCGAGTAACCTGAGAGAGAAGGGTTTTTTAAGAGGAGAAGGGAATAGTGAAGGGGGGTAGGTAAAAGGAGTGAAGGGAACTTAGACAGTAGACGAGAGGGGAGCGATCAGAGAAGGAGACATAGGGAAAAGAAATGAGAGGAAGTCGCAGCAGCGGCCAGCCATGCCCACAGGCAAGAGACGAGGGAGGAGATTTCACAGTGGCAGGTGAGAAAGTTAAATGCAGACAGGTCATATGTCCTACTTTTCTTTATCTTTATCTCTAAATTTATTCTTATCAATAAACCCTGTTTTTTGCTTTTATTGAAAGGAGGCTTTTTTTGTGTGGGGCAGTGAGGGTTAAGTGACTTGCCCAGGGTCACACAGCTAGTAAGTGTCAAGTGTCTGAGACCAAATTTGAACTCAAGTCCTCCTGAATCCAGGGCAGTTGCTTTATCCACTGTGCCACCTAGCTGCCCCTGAAAGGAAGCTTTTTAATCTTGTTTCTTGTTAGTCTGGGAGAAGCAGTTGGGGAGGGGGCAGACCCTTACAGATTGGCCCATACAGGGTTTAACGAACCTGGGGGACTTTTAAAAACCCCCTTACAGATTGGAAGCTCCAGCCAGCCAGGAGTTTACAGACTAGAGAGGCAGATAGGAGCGTACAAGGAGGACAGTATAAAATGAGAAAAGATATCAAAGACTGTGAAGTGCCTGGAGTGGGAGTTGCCTTGACTACATGTTTACATATATATATGCCTCTCTACTAATGAACTCTGCCCACTTTTCCTACTGATGCTGCCTGTATTTGTGGGAGACTATGACCCAGGTCTACAGAATAAATATTTTGTTACTATCATTGCTGTACCATTTCAGTAAATGCCTTTGCTTTGAGCTAATTGTGTCAACTAACTATTAAAGCCATAAATAAAAGGGACCATGAACAATAGTTTTAGAAATTCAGACATACAAAGTGCTGTGAATCTGGGATAGTCGCCCCCAGAGGCCCTAACCTAAGGACAAAATTTTGGTGGGGGAAAGAGGTAGCACAGAGGGAGTATTACTATTTCCATTGACAAAGGATATACAATGTCATCCACCTGAGAACTCTCCCAATGTGCAAACTGCAACTATTCCATACTTTAGTGGATGGTTTCAGAAGTTGCTGTAGTCAGGAAATTCATCATTTTTTGGTGTTCAGCCTTTCTAATATTTAACTAAGCTCTTCTTCATACCCAGAGAGCCCCACTCTCCAGGAAAGATTGTACTTAGGATGTGACTGTTCTCTTTGCCCTACTCTCCCCACACAGTCTGCACATCAGCCCATCAACTGCATTTGCCTCATGAACTTCCAGTTAGCATAGCTCTGGCTAGTTAGAGGTCTAGGTTTTCCCTTCATGTCCATAGACATCAGTCATCAACCAACAGTAGTATTAGAATCAGTGAGAGACAGAAATGATTTCTAATACTTGTTCAACTAGCCAGCCACACTCAACATCCAAAAATTATATTCTTGTTAGCCATTTGTAGTCATTGACTAGCCAGACCATTTCACCAATAGTCTGGATACTCATACAAGTACACAATGAAATCCTTTAATTAGCCTTTAGGTCATTTACAGTAACCAGTAAAAGCAAACCATCATCAGTTGTCTTTCTGAATTTTGTAAACTAAATTTACCTTACCACCCCTCTGTCATATACTACTACTATAACATTTATGCTCTCTCAGTACTTGAATCAGAATCATGTCAAATTTTCAGAACTGCTAATTCATTTAAATAAATTGCTACTTACCTCCTCTTCTTTTGAAAAATAATTAATTATTATTGCTTGGGAAAACAAGTCCTCCAGTCTGACCACTTTTTTTTCTTTTTCCTGTGAACCATATGTTTTCCCACATACTGCACAGATTCCATTGTTAGTTCAA
The DNA here is from genome assembly GCF_019393635.1 of Dromiciops gliroides. Classification (NCBI taxonomy): domain Eukaryota; kingdom Metazoa; phylum Chordata; class Mammalia; order Microbiotheria; family Microbiotheriidae; genus Dromiciops; species Dromiciops gliroides. The sequence goes on from NC_057862.1 coordinate 272,693,165, forward strand.
TAGTCACTGTATATTGTAGTTAGTCTTGAAAATAGATAATCCTCTTTGCTTTTTCCTAGTTTCCAATGAGGGGAAAAGAAAAAAATATATACTAATATATTATTCAGTGCTGGAAAAAATGCACTTTAAAATGTCAAGAAAAAAAACATCATGACTGAATCTGGCTGTACTTCATTGTCAAAAAGTTTAGGACTTTTTCCCCTTTATTTCTTCTCTCTCAAATTTATGCTGACAGAAAATTCATGGACATTCTCCTAAATTGGCTACCTAGGTTTATTGTAGTTAGGCTCTCTCTACAGAGCTCAGCTGTCTAGTTACTGCTTCTAAGTACTATTTCATCATCTCTCAATGTAAAGGCTAATGATTACATCCGGGCTCTGGAGTCAAGTTTTTGCCAGCTAAATCCACTGTAAAACAAACAAAAGCCTGGAAAAACAAAGGCCAATATTTGTTCTGAAAGACTCAAAGATAATAGTACTTCTGCAGCACCCTTTCCATGCTAATTCTCCCAATTCACACTAGACTAGCAGATTAGGTTACCCAGAAAGCAATGTCAGGAGAGGCAGCTAAGGCAGATATTGAAGGAATAAAGAAGCAGATGAAGTCCCCTACTTGTTAAAGCAAATCTTTAATGTAGATGAAATTGGCCCATTTTTATCAAATATCTCTAACATATACCTCAGTGGAAGAAAAAATTATGCTGGAACATAAAGTTTCAAAATAGAGTTCCTCTTCTGCTTGGAGGGCAGGTGTCTAGGACTTGCAAATTAAAGCCTGCTCACATGCACCACTCAGAAAATCCCAGAGCATTGAAAATGATGTGGGCTGAATTTAGGGTCAAATTGATCGTGAGTTGTCCCAAAAGAATTACAAGACTCAGTGACTCAGATTCCCAAGTTTTATTGCAATACTGTGGGTGACCACAGGGAGAGAACCAGAAAAGTGGGACGGTATCTCTCAAATAGGGAAAGAAATTGATTATCAGTCTCATTATAATAATCTCCATCTTTGGGAGGTACAGGGGAGGGCCTATCCTAATTTGGAGTTCCTGGAGTCTTAAGCCAACCCCCGAGGCAGGTACCTTTTTCCACGGAGGTGTGTTTTTGGGGTTTACACGTCATAAGGTGAATCTAGGGGCAAATTTGGCCTTTTCTGTGCATGTCTCTTTCTGGTTCCCATGCTTAGTTTCAAAACATCTTCATTTATCATTTATTTCTAGTTTGAGTTTCTTTAGCCTGTCAATTTTATCATTGTTATAGTCTTAGGCCTTCATGGCCTAGATCCCTCTGTTCCCATTATGGGTACTGATTACTGTGAGTAAGAGAACTTAGCATCCTGACTTGTAAGTTATCCAAGAGGGGTCTGAATCCCTCTTAGAACTCATATCTGAATTAGAGCTTGGGTCTTAGGTTTTTCTATTAACCCCTTTTCCACCTCTTATATCAATACTATTTTAGGACTAAAACCTATTTTGGATAAAAAAAGAAGTGAGAATGTAACCCTGAACCCCAAAAGCCATTGGTATGGGACTCTCTCACTGTGGAGATCAATGCCCTAAGAACATGTGAGGGCCAGTTGTAGAGAGGGGAGAAAAAAGAGGGCTTCAGTTTCTTCTTACTTGTAGCTTCCAGTGTAGAGAGAGAAGACATATGAGGACCTGTCTTCAAGACCATGAAGGAAGGAAGACTCTGGCAAGAAGGTGCTTTGATCATGTCCTCATTCCCAGCTTGTTACACTATAGACTTTGGGAAATTACCTCTTTGGGTGATATCTGGAACTCTACTGGTTGAGCAGAATTATCTTGCTTCCAGTTGGAGAGCTTCTTCAATTTGTATTATCTAGTATATATTCTCAAAAGTATACATTCAATGGTTTGTGTTTTCTATCCACTTGAATAATAGGGTGGGTTTTTTGTTTTGGGGGGGGGTTGTTTTTTGGGGTTGTTTTTGCTATTTGCCGTGTGGCATTCCTTATGGAACAGGTTTTTGGTGGGGAAAGGGTCAAGTCTTGGATATAAAACTTGGGGTCCTTCTTTCCCCATTAATGAATAGCAATTAGGAATTTAGCTTGAACCTAAAAGTTTCATTTCCTAGACTAATAATATTTAATGGAGTAGACAAATTAAATTTTAGCCCGGTATTCCCTCTTTCTGAGGAAAGCAGAGTAATAGGGCTGTGCTCCTCCAACCTCCTGCTTCACTCTGTGGCAAGAATTGAAATCTCCCTTGGAGAAAAGTGGAGAGGAAGAGCCTTTGGAGATATATTTATTCTAGCTGCCCTGTGAGCCAAATCAAGTCTGCCTCATTACATAAATATTTCTGATACAATTTATTTAAATAAAAATATTTTATTTGGGAGCACATAGAATTTCTAACAAGTCTTTTCACTATCGATAGCACGATCACCACATTTGGACCTCCATAACACTGTCCTGAATGTGTTTATAGATGAAGAGGAAATGGCAAGGAAGAAAGCAAAGATGGAAAAAAAATTCCACACATGAAGGAAAAATAAAGCAAATACTTTATTAAAGCAGATCTTACCATTCAGCAAGTGAGTTACCTTCAAATAATAGCTTATGAAATTGTCAAGTAACCCAGGAAACTATCAAGTGCTCATTAAAAACACACACAGGGGCAGCTAGGTGGCGTAGTGGATAGAGCACCGGCCCTGGAGTCAGGAGTACCTGAGTTCAAATCCGGCCTCAGACACTTAACACTTACTAGCTGTGTGACCCTGGGCAAGTCACTTAACCCCAATTGCCTCACTAAAAAAAAAAAACAAAAAAACACACGCACAAACTGCTTTTTTAGTGGTACTAAGTTCACCACAGCATATGCCATTTCAATACACAATAGATTTGTGATTACACTGGTGTGGGGACTCTCTTTACCACTCGAACTCTTGTACAAGTTAATAGTCCATCTTCAAAAATTGCTATGGCCCCAAAATTCATATCATTACTCAACAACCTAGTAATGCCATGAATCTAGTTTGGCTGGACATCAGACAAAAAATACAGTCTATCAGTGGGTCTTTCCAGTTTAGTAGGACCTACTTGAGCTTGTATTACACTGAAATAATTAAGAATAGCTATTATAATAATATAAATTATAACACCTACCATGTGCTATGCACTGTGCTAAATGCTTTACAAATATTATCTCATTTCATATTCACAGCAACCCTGTGAGGTAAATGCTATTATTTTCCCTGATTTAGGCTGAGGAAGCTGAGGCAAAGAGAGGTTGAATGAATTGCCCAATGTCACACAGCTAGTAAACGTCTAAGGCTGATTTGAATTCAAGTCTTCCTAACTCCAGGCCAAGCACGCTATAATAATGGCTAACCCTTTCCCCCATAAAATAAGTGTAATAGTTCTTTCTCTTCCCCTTTTTAAATTTCACATTCTTCTCAACTCCAATTCCAACATCCTTGTCTTCCATGAGAATTCCCAGAAAAGACCATATACTAAGACCACAGATTTGGAGCTGTAGTGACTTAAAGAGCTTTCTGGTCCAATCCCCTCATTTTACAGGTGACCTGCTGCCTTCTCACTTCCTCTATCAGAAATGCATCAGGGACGGCTAGCTGGCCCAATGGATAAAGCACCAGCCCTGGATTCAGGAGAACCTGAGTTCAAATCTGGCCTCAGACACTTGACACTTACTAGCTGTGTGACCCTGGGCAAGTCACTTAACCCTCATTTCCCCACAAAAGAGAGAGAGAGAGAGAGAGAGAGAGAGAAATGCATCAGTAACTTTATGTGCAATATGTTACATAGAGCATCACTGTCATCCCTTTTCTGGGAACTCTGGGCTTGTACAGATCTGGAAACAATGGGGGAAGAAGTAGGGATGTGGGGGTGTAATTTTTGCTCTCAATCTTGCTCTACCTTCAGCTCAATGGAATCCCAGAATAAAAAAAAAACATCTAAAACAAAGCTTTGGTATGGTTCATGTCTAGGTTCTCCCCAAACTGTGAATAACAGGCTACCTTCTAGAAAAGGTACTCAATGTACAACATAGATACCAAGTATAATATGGTGATTATTTCTTCCATCATAAAAAATACTTAAGATACAAAGGATTCAAAAGTATACATGAGGACGGCTAGGTGGCGCAGTGGATAAAGCACCGGCCCTGGATTCAGGAGTACCTGAGTTCAAATCCGGCCTCAGACACTTGACACTTACTAGCTGTGTGACTCTGGGCAAGTCACTTAACCCCCATTGCCCTGCAAAAAAAAAAAAAAAGTATACATGAGGGGCAGCTAGGTGGCGCAGTGGATAAAGCACCAGCCCTTGATTCAGGAGTTCCTGAGTTCAAATCCGGCCTCAGACACTTGACGCTTACTATCTGTGTGACCTTGGGCAAGTCACTTAACCCCCATTGCCCCACCAAAAAACAAAAACAAAAGTATACATGAAAAAATATAGAAAATATAATCCATTCGATTAGTCCATTATATGCATTATTCTCCCCCAGAAAGGTAAAGACAACTTTGTAGGGTTTTGAAGCAAATATACTTTCACCTCAGATTTCCATTGTCCAAGCAACTCACAAAGTCTAGGTATAATGGCCAGCCAGGACATGGCTTGAATTTCCATTAGCCCTATACAGAAGAATGGTCCTGACAATACCCATTTTCTATTCTATAAAGCTGTCCTCTGATCAGCTGATACCTGAATCTCAAACTTGGGAACTCTATCCAAGAGGTGGCTGGAAATGTCCATTTCTCAGGCTTGCTAATTCGTACTTAGGAAAGAAAATAGCACTGGAACAGTACAGTAGAAAGAGCATTGGTTCTGGAGTTAGAAAATCTGGGTTCAAATCGCACATCTGGTACTTATTATCAGTCTGACCTTAAGCAAGTCAAACATTTAATCTCCCTGGGCTGAAGCCCAGGAAATTGAAATTTCCTTTATCTGTCAAATGAAGGGGTTACAATAAAAGGCTTCTGAGGTCCATTCGAGATGTATGATCCTTTTAACTGGCTCAGCTAGGCCAACACATGTTCTTATGGCCACATTCTTGTGGCCACCACTGCAACTTGGGGTGAAGGAAAAAGATCTTCCCTCTCTGTTCTTTATTGCAAATCCATGGAAGGGAAAGAATCCTACCAGAGAAGGGCCCAAAAGAATGAGGAACACTCTATCCACAGCTTTACAATATAACTACTCTATCCTTATTGACCCTCAAAGTACAATTACTGTCAACACAAGCCCTATCTGTGGGACCTAAAGAGGAACTGGGCTATCCCACCCCAACAGGGAACCAGGAAGAAATCCTGAGTAGTGGGAGGCCCAGGTAGGGGAGGGGCACAGGCTTGTCGTAAGCTAAGAACCACAGCACACATAATTCTGCTGGCTGGTTAATTAGCAAGTTGTCTTGAGGTTATCTTTGGACCAGAGAACAGGCCAAGGGAGAGAAAAACCTGTTCTCCCTCAAACCAAAACACCTGGGACCCTCTGAAGCTTGGGACAGTGTAGCTTGGAAGTAGGGCCCCACTGTAAGAGGGAGTTAAAAGTCAAATAAAACACAGAAAGATGAGCAAGCAAAGAAAGTTGAGAACTACTGAAAATTTCTTTAGGGACAAGGAAGATTGAGGTGCACACTCAGAAGAGGATAGCAACCTCAGGGTCCCTACATCCAAAGCTTCCAAGAAAAATACGAATTGGTCTCAGGCCATGAAAGCACTCAAAAGGGACTTTGAAGAGAAAGTAGGAGAGATAGAAGGAAGATTTAGAGAGGTGGAGGAAAGAATGGAAAGAGAAATGAGAGCAATGTAGGAGAGTCATAAGAAAAAGGTCAACAGCTTGAAAAGCAAAATGGAAAAAGAGATAAAAAAGCTCTCTGAAAAAAATTTTTGCCTAAGAATTAGGATTGAACAAATGGAAGCTAGTGACTTTATGAGAAACCAAGACACAGTAAACCAAATCCAAATGAATAAAAAAATAGAGGGCAATCTGAAATATCTCCTTGGAAAAACAGCTGATCTGGAAAATAGATACAGGAGAGATCATTTGAAAACCATGACCAAAATGAGTTTAGACAGCATCTTCCAAGAGATTGTCAGGGAAAATTACCCTAATATTCTAGAAGCAGAAGATAAAATAGAAATTGAAAGAAGCCACCAACCACCTCCTGAAAGAGATCCCAAAAGGAAAACCTCCAGGAATATTATAGCCAAATTCCAGAGCTCACAGATGAAGGAGAAAATATTGCAAGCACCTAGAAAAAAGGAATATAATACTGTGGAGCTACAATAAGGATAAAACAGGATCTAGCAGCATCTACATTAAAGGACTGGAGGGCATGGAATATGATATTCCAGAGGGCAAAGGAACATACCCAGCAAAAGTGAGTATAATCTTTCAGAGGAAAAAATGGGACTTCAATGAAAAAAGAGGACTTTCAGGCATTTGTGATGAAAACACCTGAACTGAATAGAAAATTTGACTTTCAAATACAAGACCCTAGAGAAACATAAAAAGGTAAACAGGAAAAAGAAATCATGAGGGATATTAAAAGATTAAACTGTTTACATTCCTACATGGGAAGATAATACTTCTAACTCATAAGCACTTTCTCAGTATGAGGGTAGCTGAAAGGAATACACAGAGGACACAGGTCTGAACTGAATATGAAGGGACTATATCTGTAAATAATTTATTTTTTGTTTATCCTTGTTCTTTGTGGGGCAAACAGGGAGGGGTGTCTTATGTCTGAGGCTGGATTTGGGCTCAGGGCCTCCTGGGTCCAGGTCTGGTGCTTTGTCCACTGTGCCACATAGCTAACCCATGATGACATCTTTAAAATAGGGCTGAGGGGTAGAAGAAATGGAATGGGTGAGGGAGAAGGGGAGAGGTGGACTGGGGAGAGGTAGTTCACATGAAGGAAACAAGAAAAAAAAAGCTTACGGAGGGGAGGGGAAGAGGGGGAAGGAGTGGGGAAATGAGTTAACCTTACTATCATCAGAATTGGCTCAAAGAGGGAATACTGTACATATTCAAGTGGGTATAGTAATATATTTTTGTCCTGAGGGATGGGAAGGAGATGGGGGGGGGGCGGGGAGAAGAGTGGAAGGAGGGAAGGGCAGTTTGGGGGAGGGAGAACGAAAAAGGAAAACATTTTCAGGGAAGGTGAAGATGTTCTGCATAATTGCACATGTATGACATATTGAATTGCTTGATTTCATAGGGAGGGTTGAGGAGCAAGGGAGGAAAAAAAAATTTAGAACACAGAATTAGCTCAAAGACCTTAATCTCATCAGAGTGAGCTCAAGGAGGGAATAACATTCACACCCAATTGAGAGGAGTAATCTATTTAATCCTACAGGAAAGTAGGAGAGGAAGAGGATAAAGAAGGAAGGGTGAAAGAAGGGAGGGCAGAGCGGGGTAGGAGGCAGTCAGAAGCAAAACACTTTTGAGGAAAAATAGGGTAAAAGAAGATAGAAAATAGAGTAAATATCATGGGAAGGGAATAAGATGGAGGGAAATAGTTATGATGATTGACAATAATGGCAAAATAAATGTATGGTACCTATTTTGCTGGGCTATTGTGAATAAAATTCCTTGTCAAGTTTAAGGTACTATATAAAAGCTATGATGAACAGGATGCTATCTACATGAACTGAAGCAGAGTGAAATGTACTGTATACAAAATAGTATAAGATGATCTGCTGGGAAGCATGTGGTTATTTTCAGCAAGGCAATGATCCAATATAACCCTGAAGGACTTATGAAAATTGCAATCGATCTACAGAGAAAGAACTGATGGTATCTGAAAACAGATTGAAACTTTTTTTTTTTGACAATTCCTTAATCTGAAGTTTTGTTTTTTATCTGTTTTCTCTTACAACCTAGCTAATGTGGGGTTGTTTTCCATGACTACTCATGTATAACATATTGAATTGCTTGAGTTCTTGGGGATGGGGAGTGGGAAGGGAGGGAGGAAGAAAAGTTGGAACACAAAGTTTTAAAAAATTGATGTCAAAATTTGTTTTTACATATATTTTGGAAAATAAAATTTTAAACAGAAAAAAAATTCCAGACAGCACAAGAACTATATTTTACTACAAATTAAATACTTCCTCATTAAAAAAAAAAAAAAAGAATCAGGGTGGCCATCACACACCAAAGTTGTTTCACTACATTCTTTGCAAGAGGCTGTGACACTTTCTCCATCAGGACCTAGACTGAACTTTACACGAGTAGTTTCAATTCCTCCTGAGACTTGATCCAGTAAAGCCAAGACAGAGATCATAGCTCTTCCTGTTCCCATTGCTACAATATGAATATATAATTGACTAATGAAGGTTTACTTAAACCTTGACTACTTGTTCTTTGTTTTGTAATTATGACAAAAATATAAGAAACCCAAATCTAGAGAATTCAGATAGTGTCACACCTGAGATTTTAACCCAGTTCCTCTAAATATAGAGCCTGTTTTCTTTCCACTGTATCATATATCTTCATCCAGGATAAAGCAATCAGAATACCTTGCAGATAATCTAATCAGAACCCAGATCTTCTAACTACAAATCTAGTGCTATTCCCATTAACATCATGCTGATTCCTAGTGAGATGTTGTCCAGGTAATAAGCACTTAAATACATTTTTCATTCATTTGTCCATGTTCTTCTTAATTCACATCATTATTCCTCTGAAGTAGGCACACTTTTAAAACCCCAGCTTCAAGGCCCATTTGCGTAAGACTTGGTTCACTGGTGGAGTTTGCTTACTCAATGTTCCATGTCTGCCACAAAGGGCAGATTTGGTCAAAGCTTCAGAGTAAGAACCTCCTCTTCTGGCTTCCAGGTTTGGGAGGGAAGATACTTGGTTCCTGAATGTCTTCAAAGAGAGGTACCTGAAGAGTGAGAAGAACCCTAAGAAGGACTTCAAGGATCTGACACCTTGATCCTGTCCTTATCCCAATCTTATCACACTAGAGACTCCTGGGAATTTCCCCTTGGGTGAGATCTTAAACTATTTCTCTCTTTGTTGAGCTCTCTCTCTCCGAGTGGGAGAACTCATTCATTTACTCTGGGTGTTGTCTAGATCCTCTGTATACCTTCTCTGATTTTTATTTGCTTTCAGCTTGGATAAAAGGGCTTATTTGCTATTTTTAGGCGTAGTCTTTGTGAAACTGGCATTTAATGCAAAGACCAGCCTTGGAGATAGAGATAGGGATTAAATATATATGTCAAACTTAGAAACAGATAAATGGATAGTTTATACATATGGGATGTATGTGTCACATATACATGCACACATGTATGTCAGGCCTTAGGGATATATTGAATAGTATGTGTATACATATAGTAGCTTAAGGCTATATGTATGTATATGTGTGTATGTATGTGTTTATATGTATGTATGTATGTATATGTGTATGTATATATATACATATATGTGAGGAAAAAATCATCCTCTTCTCAATAATTCTCAGGAACTCAACAGGGATGTGACAAAGGCTCTTTATTTTCTTCTCGTGAGAAGGAGGCACCCTGGTGTACAGCTAGTGGGTACCCAGAAAGGGGGCTCAGAGGACCTGTTTTATACCCTAGTCCCTAACTCGAATGGACCCTCCCCTTTTTTTATCACTGGTCTGATTACTCAAGGGTTACAATCTAGCTAATCAGAATGCAGTGTTCCGACCCCTCTTCCTTATATGGATACAACTCTGGAGCGGACCTTATTGAGACCAGGGCTCCTTGAACCATGTGATTTTGTTAACTTGAGGGGGAGGAGGGGATCTGAGACCTTTGTCCTACAAACAGGTCAGGAGGAGTATGACTGACTGTTATATCCACATTGAGATGAGACAACTACCCATTTTCTCACTATATATATAAACACCTGAGCTATATGTATGCACATTTATTTGTGTATATGTAGCTTAGGGATATATATGTATATGTATATATGTATGAGGCAGCTAGGTGGCATAGTAGAGTGCCAGCCTGAGAATGTGACACTAGTTGTGTGACCCTAGACAAGTCACTTCAACACTATTTGTCTTTAATTAACAGTAATTAAATTTGCTCTGTAAAATGAGTTGGAGAAGGAAATGGCAAACCACTCCAGTATCTTTGCCAAGAAAACTCCAAGTGAAGTCCCAAAGAGCCGGCCACAAGGAAACACAACATAGCACTGACATAATCTGAAGCTGTATCCCCTCTTTCTGAGCAGCGTGGCCGGCCTCTGGTAACAATCTCACGGCAGGAATTAGTCTCCCTGGGAGGAAAAGTGAGTACGAGATACTGGAGATAGCTATTCCTGCCTCGCTGTGGACACACTTTCAAGTACCAGTCCCCAAGCATTGTAAAGAATGTAACCCGCTTCGCTTAAAGTCTATTGTAACAGTGATAGCTGGAACCTACCTAAAATCACGCCTGGGGGAATGGGCAAAAGAGAGAAGGGGGAAGGGAAGCGGAACGAGCTATTCTAAGCGCATGCGCTAGGCCTGTACGTTGCGCGTGTGCAGAGAGGAGCTTGCCTGGCCTTATCCCACAACTCAGCTCGGCCACATCCCCGAGGTCGAGGCACTATGGAGTCGGCCGTGGAGGAGCTGATGCCCCGCCTCTTACCTGTGGAACCCTGCGACTTGGCAGAAGACTTCGACCCCTCCGTGCCACCTCGGACGCCCCAGGAGTACTTGAAACGGGTCCAGTGAGTGGCGTGGCTCGGAGCCTTGGGCCTCAAGCGCGTCCCCCCTCCCCCACTCAGGACGGGGTGTGGGTGGAGTCTTCCTAACCCCGGCTCCCCCTCACGCGCCCGCCTGCCCTCGCCGACGTGGCGGGGGCGGCTCGCGGGGGCGGGGGGCGCCACGTCCTAAGCCCCGGGCCTCCTTCTTGAGCCGAGGAGCCGCGGCCCTAGGGCGGCTGCTGGGCGCGCCCGGCCTGGGGGTCAGAGTCCCTCGGTTGCTGGGAGGCCGGGTTTATTGCAGAGCGAATTTCCCCAAACCCATCCTCCAATTAAAAATGCAATCAGGGAACGAATTAATTCTGAAACGAAAAGTTTAAAAAAAAAATTCACTCGTAGGCTTGAAGCAGCACAATGTCCAGATGTTGTGGTGGCACACATTGACCCAAAGAAGTTGAAAAGGAAACAAACAGTGAATGTTTCGGTGGGTTTTACGAAATGTGTTATTAAGCGTTTTTTCCGGTTAAGTAGTGGAAACGTCTTCCCTTAGAGATTCGCAGCTTAATTAAATATTAGACCTTTTATGCGTTCATTTTAAAGCCTTCAGAATAATCAGGTCCGAGAGTTTATTCAGGTATCCTCAGAGATGACAGTTCATCTTGGTAGCTGTATTTATATGTATATAATGCCACCCTTGAAGTCTCCACTATGCAAGTGTATAAACTTGTGCCGGGAAGATTTATAACTGGAGTCAGAAGTCAAATTAAGCCTTTACATATTTGGTGGCAGGCACTGTGCTAAGGTTCTGGGGATACAGAGAAAGGTAAAAACAGCCCCTGTTCTCAAGGAACTCACAGTTTTTAAGTCCCTGGCTCTGCCATGATTTCATCAGCTGTAATATTATTGGCCTTTTTTTAAGGGTTCATTCCAGTTGTAAAATTGTCATTCAGTGGATTAAGTCCTTTGAGGCAGCTGGGACCAACCTAGAGTCAAGAAGACCTAAGTTCAAATCTACTCTCAGACACTATATGTAATCCTGGGCAAATCACTTAACCTTGGTCTACCTCACTTTCCTTATTTGTAAAATGAGGATAATAGAACCTACTTTATTTTTTGTCAGCTATATTAGCAAAAAACTGTAAATACTAGCTATCATTACCATTATTATGTGCATATATCATTCATATTATCTTGAATGGTATCCAACTAGGTTTAATTACTAGAAGTGCTAGAATAATAATAATAATTATACACACACTTTACAAGCTCTGAGGCAAGTAGCAAGGTAGATAAGTTTCGACTACATTAGTGGTATTGCCTTTGGCACATACCCCTACTTTTTCTTAGGATTGTAGATCTAGATATGCAAGGGACCTTGGAGACTTCTAATCCATCCCTCCTTTTACAGGTAAGGAAATTGAGGCCCAGAGAAGTTATGTGATTTGTTCAGAATCACAGCTAGTAATTGGCAGAACTGGAATTTGAATTCAGATCCTGTGACTCTTTAGTGCCGTTTCCACTGTAAGACACTGAAGAGAGCAGCTTCAAAAGTCTTTTAACCCTCAGAAACATTTTGCTCTGATCTACAGTGAAAATTTGTCCAACTCCGAGTGTTGGGCTTAAATGCATTTTATGTGTGTATTTTTAAAGTAATTTCTTTTGTATCTTCAGTAACTATTTTGAGGATGGTTTTTCATTTAACAAACATTTATGAAATACCTCCTTTGCGCAATCTACTTGAACTAGGCATAGATACAGAAATAAATAAAACATAATCTTTACCTTCCAGGATGATTTATAATTATATTTGCAGCAGACACAGCAGAATGGCAAGCTTTTCTCCCAAAAGAATAAGCCAATTTTGAGAATTAAAACTTTTGTCTTATTAAGACTATATACTCCTGAATAAAGCACTGGCCCTGGGTTCAGGAGGACCTGAGTTCAAATCGAGCCTCAAATACCTGACACTATCTGTGTGACCCTGGGCAAGTCACTTAACCATCATTGCCCCAGGAAAAAAAAAACAAAAAACAAAACACAAAGACTATATGCTCTAGTATGGGTAAGCCAGCTTTTGTTTCCTATTGTCATATAATATATGGCAATATAGAAGTAGTGACTAATAATTTGTAGAAGAAATAGAGTTCTAGAAAAAGCATTGATTATGGAGTCAGAAGGCTGCTATTTAAATTCCAGTCCTACTACTTTACCTGTGTGAACTTGGGCATTCTTGGGACCTATTTTCTTAGTTAAAACAAGGTTAGACCACATGATCTCTAAGGTCCCTTTTAGCTATGTAATAATGGTATGGGGCTTTTCACTTAAACTTTATGTGGATAGTAGGTAAAGTATATATTGTGAGTGTTGATTTTTGAAATCAGTACTATAAATACTCTTTGAATTTTAAAATATCTGTTAAGCATCTGCTATGTCCAAGGCATTGTGGCAAGCACTAGGAGAACAAACACAAAAAATAGTCCCTGTCCTCAAGGACTTACATTTTTAGTGATTGTTTATTGGCTGAAAGATGTTATTAGTAGGCATTTCACAGAATTTGATCAAAAAGACATTTAGTTATGTAGTCTGACTCTTTAACAGTATGCCATCTTATATAATTATGTCATTTTATTAGCAACAGGAACCCCCCCCCCAAGTATCTTAAGATAACCTCTTGTCACTTTAAACAAGTTCCTTATGTGTGTATTTTAATCCAAGATAGCCTACAATTTCTTTTCAAAAGACAGTAGTGGACAATAGTGAGTTAGCATGCTGATCTACCCTGTTAAGTGGGGGTGCTTCATTTCAAATAAATTCTCTAAATAATTGTATGAACTATTTCTATGCTCCATCAGAATAACAGACTAATGACAATAGAGGTTTTTTTTTTAACTAAACCTATGATTTCATTATTGTAGGGTACTCCTGGGTGAGGAATCCCCCTTATCAATCAATGTAGGTATGCAACTTTAACTTTACAGTCTTTAACTTTATAGTCTAAAAGAGTCACCCTGGGGACAGTGAGAGGTTAAGTAGTTTGCCCAGTCACAAAGCCAGTTTGTGTCAGAGGTAGGGATTTGAACCTAGATCTTCCTGATAAGGCCAGCTCTCTTTCCACTAAACCACACTATACCTTACTAAGTAGAAGGTTAACATTTAAAGTCATTTTCAATATGTTGGATTAAATTTAGGGCATTTATTATTAATACTAGATCTTGGGATTGGGGGAGCTTAGAAACAACTCAAGAGGTCATGTAATGTAGACTATTTCTCTACTTCTAGGTAAGCACCTAAATGTAAGCCCTTATATGCTTTCTTTTAAACATCTTTTCCTGCCATATGTTGGACTTGTACCGTTTTTTTTAAAGTGCCTCTTAAAAATCCAGACAGTAGCTGTCATCCAGAGACCAGCCAAAGTTTGTTTATCAAAGGTTGGCTACCAAGTGTTTTTTGGATTTGGGGTCTGTCTCCTTCCTTCCTTCTTTCCTTCCTTCCTTCCTTCCTTCCTTCCTTCCTTCCTTCCTTCCTTCCTTCCTTCCTTCCTTCCTTCCTTCCTTCCTTCCTCCTTCCCTCCCTCCCTCCTTTCTTCTTTTCTTCCATTCTTTCTTCCTTCCTGCCTTTCTTCCTTCCTTCCTTCCTTCCTTCCTTCCTTTCTTTCTTGTTTTTTTGCCATAACAACCAATCAGATGATCTATGAAAGAAGACATTAAGGTTTAACACAGTTAATAACTTAATGGATTCCTGAAATATAGAAACATAAATATTTACTTAGGGTAGTGGAGAGAATGCTACATTTGAAAGTCAGAGGACCAGGATTTAAATCTTAGCTTGGCCCCTTACTATGTACCTGACAAGTCACTTAACCTTTCTGACCCTTAGTTTCCTCATCTGGAAAATAAGTGACTTGTATTAGATGGCCTCTAAAGTACCTTTTCACTTTCCATTTATGATCCAATCTTAATTTCTTATTTTTCCTTCTATATAGCTATATATAGATTTTTTTTAATAGATCTATATCCTTCCCTTTTACCTATGCTCCTTCATCCTTAACCTTCATTTGATCCTGCCATCCATGCTATTTCTCTTTCCTTTGTGGCTTAAACTCCTTGAGAAAATCATCTACATTAAGTTCCTCCGCTTTTCTTTTACTCTCTTCTAAACCCTCAGCAACCTAACTTCTGACCTCATCAGTCAATTTAAACTGCCCTCTCCAAAGTTATCAGTGATCTCTGCATTGCCAAATCTAATGACATTTTCTAAATCCTAATCCTTCTTCACCTCTCTGAAGCATTGACATTGTTGATCACCTTTTATTCCTAGATACTCCTCAAGGTTTTCATGACATTGCTGTTTCCTGGTTCTCCTCCTGTCTGAACACTCCTCAGTTTTCTTTGCTGGTTCTTCCTGTCATACCCACTAACCTTGGGTATTTCCTAAGACTGTCCTGAGTTCTACCCTTTTTTTCACTCTATAATATTTTACTTGGTTATCTCATCAGCTCCCATGGGTTCAATTGCTATTTCTATGCAGATGATTCTCATATCTATATTTCTTGCTCTAGTCTTTCACCAATTACAGTCCCACTTCACTTTCTGCACATCTTCAACTGAATGTCCCATAACATCCCAGATTCAGCATGTCCAAAACAGAACTCATTATCTTTTCTCTCAAACCTTTGCCCCTTCTGAGCTTTTCTATTAGTCAAAGGCAGCACCAACCTTCAGTCACCCAAGACACCATAGTATCATCCTCAACACCTCCCTCCACACATCTAATTTCATCATTTCTGTCTTTACAACTCATATATGCTGTCTTCCCACTATTAACAGTCACAACTCTAGTTCTGCTCCCCTATCATCTCTCATTTCAACTACAGTAATAGCCTTGTAATTAGTCTTCTGCCTTGTCTCTCCCCACTCTAATCTATCTTCCATTCAGCTGTCAAAGTGATTTTTTTTTTCCTAAAACATGGGTCTGAGCATGTCATCCTACTCCTCCCCCCTCCCCCACCATCCTCCACTGTGTATTCCTGTGGCTCCCTCCAGGAGCCTCCAGGATCAAATAAAAATTCCTTGTTATCATTTAAAGCTCTTTATAACCTGGCCTGTACCTTCTTTTCTCCTCTCCACACTCTGTGATCCATCTACGCTGGCCTTTTTAGAACTTCTCAAACATGAAATTCCATCTCTATCCCTTTGTACTACCTGCATTTTTCCTCTCCTGCTTCCCCAACTCCCATACTCCCATGCTCTGCCTCTTCACCTCTACCCTTGATTTCCATGGCTTCCTTTTAAGACTCTGTTCATCCTACCTTCTGTAGGAAACCTTTTCCTGGTTCTTCCCCCAAACCTCACCCCCACCACTTCCAAGTCCCTTCCCCTCTCAGGTTACCTTCCCATCTGAACATTGTATATACCTTGTATGTATGTAGTTATTAACATGTTGATTTCTCCATTCAGATGTATTCTTATTGAGGGCAGGAACTATTCTTACCTTTCTTTGTATCTTTAGCACTTAGCACAGCACCTGGCACATGATAAGTACTTAATAAATACATACTGGCTGTGTAATATTCTTGGAGTTATCAGATTCTTGTTATGACATTATTGGTGTAACATTTTTGGGCTATGTTTTCTAGCTTTCAGGATGCCAGCCTGCTCCTGAAGGATATTCCCCAACACTTAAATGGCAGCAGCAACAAGTAGCACAATTTTCAACTATTCGCCAGGTAATTTTAGTTAATTGTCCGAGTAAACTCTCCCCTCAGATATATTTCTTCTTTATACTCAATTAGAAAAATAGGATTCATAACTTTTAAATCTAAAGGTCATTGTTTTATTTATAAATTAGATGCTAAATAGTTATAGAATTACAAGATATTATAAGCTATGCAAGCAAGTTTTACTACTAACTGTTAGTACTCTTCTTCCCTCCTCAAATTATCTTAGATTTACTTTTATCTCTTTGCATATGGTTTATTTTTTTTTCTTTTTTTTTTGGTGAGGCAGTTGGGGTTAAGTGACTTGTCCAGGGTCACTCACACAGCTAGTAAGTGTTAAGTGTCTGAGGCCGGATTTGAACTCAGGTCCTCCTGACTCCAGGGCCCATGCTCTATCCACTGCGCCACCTAGCTGCCCCGTGCATATGGTTTCTTCCAATAGAATATAAACTCCCTCGACAGCAAGAAATGCTCTTTTTTGGGGGGGGGGATCCCCATGGCCAAATATAGTCTCTTAGACACAGTAGGCACCTAACAAATACTGGATTTAATTACTAGTGTTTTTGTAAAACTTAATTTTTTTATTATATGTAGTCAGTTCCTTCATGTGTACCTATTTTGTTTGACTAGCATTAAATAAGTTAAAAAAGAAAATTTTAATTGTCATTTTTTTCCTCTCTTAGAGTGTGAACAAACATAGAAATCACTGGAAATCACAACATTTGGATAGCAATGTCACCATGGTATGTGGTTCTCTCAGTATTCTCTTATTATATGTTAATTTGTATTTATTACCAACCATGGGAAAAAAATTGACTTTTTTTGGGGGGGGGTGAGGCAATTAGGGTTAAGTGACTTGCCCAGGGTCACACAGCTAGTAAGTGTCAAATGTCTGAGGCCGGATTTGAACTCAGATACTCCTGACTCCAGGGCCGGTGCTCTATCCACTGCGCCACCTAGCTGCCCCCAAGAATTGACTTTTGCAAAATTTTCACTCTCTTCCCTTATATACCATTGTCATTCTCTGTGTCTATAAATTGCAAGCATCAGTAATCTGAAAAAATAAAGGATCGGTGATGTGGTATAGTATTTTAATCCATGGCTTCCCCCACCCCCAGCCCAAAGTCTTTAAACCTTGAAGTTGATGGGTCTTTCCTCATGTTTATGGACTCTTAGTTTGGCATTATTTTGAGATGTGAAATATGTCTTCAGCAT
The DNA here is from genome assembly GCF_019393635.1 of Dromiciops gliroides. Lineage (NCBI taxonomy): Eukaryota > Metazoa > Chordata > Mammalia > Microbiotheria > Microbiotheriidae > Dromiciops > Dromiciops gliroides. The sequence continues at coordinate 272,710,743 of NC_057862.1, forward strand.
TTAGAGAGGCCTTAAAATAAGCTTCTTAGGTTTTGCTATTGAGTAAATTTTTGAAATTTCAATAATAGTGCCATAAAGAAGAACCAGGTGTTCTAACCAGTACCTTTGTAAAGCTTAGCATGTAGATTAGGAAGAGACACTTCTCCAACCCTGTCACCAAAACAGGGGTCCAATGCTATTTGGCATATGCCTTACATTCATAAAAGGATAGAATGAAGGGAGAAGTTTGAGAGGCTTCAATGAAGGAAACTTAGGCTTTAGCATCTCAGTTTGAGTATGAGAAATGGGTTTATGGTAAATTTTCAAACTATTTTACAGTAAGGTATATTCTATCTTGCAAAATTCTGAAGGTTGTTAGTATGCCCAGTAACTTGCTAAAAGTAAACTTTTTCCACATCTTTCAGCCAAAATCTGAAGATGAAGAAGGTTGGAAAAAATTTTGTCTGGGTGAAAGATTATATGCTGAAGTGTCTGTTGCAACAGCTACAGGTGAAAATCCAGGAATAGATTATGTGCAGGTAGGTGATGTATTTAAGATGGCATAATCATGATGGCCCTAATTTCTGTTTTATTTTCTAAACAAGAACACTTTTTTAAAAATTTAATAAGTAACATAATGAGCCACTTCAGGGTGTCCTGAAGCAGCAAGTTGGTTTAGTGGATAGAGCACTAGACCTGCAGTCAAGAAGACCTGAGTTCAAATCTAGCCTCAGATACTCACTATCTTCATGATCTTAGGCAAGTAAATTAACCTTTGGCCATGTTTCCTCAACTGAAAAATGTGGATAATAACAGCACCTCTGACAGTAATTGAAATAACTAACTCCTAATAGTAACATGCAGCATACATATAACTCTTTTTTAAATTGTTTTCAGTCTCTTGTTTCATCTTTACAATATTCATATGAAGTTGATAGGGTTACTTGACAGAATTCTTGTTTCTTTAAAACATAGAATGATTAATTAACATGACTTGGTCAAACAGTATTATCAGTAGAGAAGAAACCAAAAAATCCAGTTTACCTATTATAGGACCTAATGCTTTTTTCATCATATTGTCTTCTACTGAGTTTCATGTCTACATATATAAAAATAAAAAATCTAATTAAAGCAACATATTCAGATCCACATAAGTCAATATGACTACACCATTTAATTAGGATCATATAATATTTTTCCTTTCTTACATATTTAATAAATCCTTAGAATCAGAATTACAGAAGAAACCTCAAAGGCTGTCTTGCCCAAAATAATTCATGAGTTAGTTCCAGTCTGACTGCCATTACATGTTTATGTAGATTTGAGCTATTATAATTTTTTTTTTTTTTGGTGGGGCAATGGGGGTTAAGTGACTTGCCCAGGGTCACACAGCCAGTAAGTGTCAAGTGTCTGAGGCCGTATTTGAACTCAGGAACTCCTGAATCCGGGCCGGTACTTTATCTACTACACCACCTAGCCACCCGGCTATTATAAATCTTAAAGAGTAGCATACTATATGATTGACCTATTAACAAGAAGTAAATGGGAGTACCTTCTCTGTGCTAAGCACTCAATAAATACAAAAAATATATAAAATATATTCCCTTCTCCCCAGAAGCAACAATATATTTGGAGAGACAAGTTTAAAACAGGAGAAATGACTTAAAGAACAATTATACTATAGAATGTATGTGACAGAATATTTATGCTTATTTGAAAAGTTACCATTGATAAAACCAAGCTGCTTACTACTGAAAAACCTATTTGGAAAAACAAGACAGAAAAATAATGCTATTTATTTTTTACACTTCATAATTTTGCTGTTAATATATTTTGTGTTTTTTATTTAATTTTTCAGAACACTTCCACATCTTTTATCTAATGGTAGTGCTTGGAATTAAGATAAATAAGTATTTATTTTCATTTTACAGTGAAGAAACGGAAAAATAGCAGGGTCATGACTTGCCTAGGATTATAGAGCAAGTTAGTGGTAAAGCATGGCTGGATCTTTTCACAACTCCACCAACAGTGGATTAGCATCCCAGCTTTCCTACATCTCCTCCAACATCCAATATTTCCTTTTTTGTTATATTTGCTACTCTGATAGGTGTGAGGTGATACCTCAGGAGTTGTTTTAATTTGCATTTCTCTGATCAGTAGTGATCTAGAGCATTTTTTCATATGATTATAGATAGCTTTGATTTCTTGGTCTGAAAACTATCTGTTTATATCCTTTGACCATTTATCAATTGTGGAATGACTTGTATTTTTATAAATTTGACTCGGTTCTCTATATATTTGAGAAATGAGGCCTTTATCAGAGATGATTGTTTCAAAAATGCTTTCCCAGTTTTCTGTTTCCCTTGTAATCTTGGTTACATTATTTTTGTTTGTGCAAAAACTTCTTAATTTTATTTAATCAAAATGATTTATTTTACATTTTGTAATGCTCTCCCTATCTTCTTTGATCTATAAATCTGACAGATAAACGATTCCATACTCTCTTAATTTGCTTATGGTATCATCCTTTAATGTGTAAATCATGTATCCATTTTGACGTTATTTTAGTATATGGTATGAGATGTTGGTATATACCTAGTTTCTGCCATACTATTTTCCAGTTTGCCCAGCAGTTTTTAATACCTTTTTTTTTTTGGGGTGAGACTATTGGGGTTAAGTGACTTGCCCAGGGTCACACAGCTAGTAAGTGTTAAGTGTCTGAAGCCGGATTTGAACTCAGGTCCTCCTGACTCCAGGGCCAGTGCTCTATCCACTGCGCCACCTAGCTGCCCCAATGCCCAGCAGTTTTTGTCAAATAATGAGCTTTTGTTCCAAAAACTTGAATCTTTGGGTTTATCATATGCTAGATTATTATAGGCATTTACTATAGTGTAATTTTTACCTATGCTATACTTGAAGCCTTCTTGATTGAATCTAACCTTCTTCTATCATAGGGTTTTTGTGAAAAAAGCACTTTATAAATCCAAAACAAAGCTATGATGTGAGCCATTATTGAGTATGAAATATAAACTTTATGTAATATATATATAAAGAGGAGGAAAGTATGCACCTGATATAAAATAAAGATATCACAGCTTTTCTAAGGGCAAGTTGGGTTTTTTTGTTTTGTTTTTTTGGGGTTTTTTGTTTTTTGCTGGGCAATGGGGGTTAAGTGACTTGCCCAGGGTCACACAGCTAGTAAGTCAAGTGTCTGAGGCCGGATTTGAACTCAGGTACTCCTGAATCCAAGGCCGGTGCTTTATCCACTGCGCCACCTAGCCGCCCCGGCAAGTTGGTTTTTTTAATTGAATTATTAAAATACAGAAGTATTGCTTTTCAAAAGAATATTCCATTTTTGTCTCCACACGTTGCTATTTTTGGCTACTAGAAAGATACTGCATTTTTAAACAAATGCTTAATTTTTGAGAGGTCATTGTTTTCTTATGCATCATTAGCATGTTGTAATAGACTAAAAATCAAGAGTATGAAAAACATTTTTTACATTTTTCATTATTTCTATGTATAGAAAGTTCCCCAGTAAAAACAAAAACTTTATATTGTCATTCATCATATTTTATTGCTGTCTTTTTTTTTCCCCCCCCCACAGATCGGCTTTCCTCCCTTGCTTAGTATTGTTAGCAGGATGAATCAGGTAAAACTCATCTTAATTTAAGATAAATGAAATCTTTCTTACAATAAAATGTGTTTTTATACACATGTATGTATATACACATGTTTGCAATATATATGTAGTACTGGGTAAAAACATGGTTCAATTAAATTTTAACTTTATGACTTAGAACTGAGCCATAGAAACAAAGCCTTAAGAATTAAGTATTTACATATACATATGTGTATACACACACACACACATATGTTTATATAAGTGAATGTTAAGATGACACAATATGACAGCTAACCTTGTAGCCAAGTTCAAGGCTGCCTCTAACACACAATAGATATGTGACCCTGGCCAAGTCATTTAACATTCTCAGTGGTCCAGGCAACTCTCTACATGGGTAAGGGGAGTTTCCTTACCTGGGGTTTTCCTACACTAATAAAACTACATGCCCAGACCAAAATAAATAAATATTCACATGAATGTGTGTTTATTTTATACATATGTGTCTATGGATTACATTTCACTTATAATTATTTATAGTTTCTACATTAATAAAAGAAAAGCTGATTCTTTGGTTCTCAAATTTTTCATAAACTGATGTTCCTTTTTTATTTTTTTAACTACTAAGCTATATCCAATAATAATTTTACTTTTATTTTCATTACCCATTAGTATTAAGTACAATAAGGAGAAAGAAATTGAAAAAAGGAAATAAACCATTCTGTTAAATGTAATTCATAGTAACAGCTTTAACTTTTTTTTAGTTTGAATGAAATTTTCTAGGAGTGCTTAGGAAACTCGAGATCAAATACTTCTTGTTGTAAACAGTAGTTGAAAATTATATAATAGCAAATACTGAATGCTTTAATGTTTGCAAAGATTTTACAAATACTATCTCATTTATTCCTCAAAGCCCTGGGAGCTAGGTACTGTTATTATCTCCCATTTTACAGATGGGGAAACTGAGGCAACAGTTAAGTGACTTGCCTGGTGCCACACAACTAGTAAGTGTCTGAGGATGGATTTCAGATCAGGTCACTCTGCCTACAGGTTCAGCACTGTAACTACTTTGCCACCTAATTGCCTCAAAAAACTCTAGCTCCATACATATTGCAGAGACTTACTTTCCTATTATGTTGTGGGTTTATTCCTTGATATTGGACTCATGTCCAAGTCCCATGTATATCATTCCAGCCTTGTAAAAAATGTTCTTTCAAGAAAAAAAAAATTAGTACGTGTCATAAAGCATTATCTTCAATAGTATTTAATGAATTCTAGCTTTTATATTTTTAAAGACTAATGAAACTATTTCATCATTAAAAGTTTGATCAACTTGAATTGGAGTAATCGATAAGTCTAAGGTATTTTTTCAAAGGTGTCTTTTTACTTCCCTTCTTACCCCCCATTGACATAGATTTCTTTAGATATCTCTATATTCATCTTTACAGAGTATGAAACTTAAGCCTAAATAATAGTTGAAAACTGGAACAATGAATATATCATTGACGGATTCTCTTGAGCCTAGTCCTTATGTAATCATCTAATCCAAACTAGTTATAGTACAGATGCTGTCTTCCTGTGAAGTGCATAAAGAAATAATATATAGGGGCGGCTAGGTGGCACCGGCCCTGGATTCAGGAATTCCTGAGTTCAAATCCGGCCTCAGACACTTGACACTTACTAGCTGTGTGACCCTGGGCAAGTCACTTAACCCCCATTGCCCCACAAAAAAGAAAAAGAAAGAAAGAAAGAATATATATTCCACATAAAAAATACTGACAACTAAAAAACTTAGATGCTAAAAATGTCTCAGATATTCAATATTTTTTCACTGATAAAATTTCTTGTTTTTAAAAGGCAACAATAACTAGTGTCCTAGAGTACCTGATTAACTGGTTTGGAGAAAAAGACTTTACTCCTGAATTGGTATTATTTTTTCTTTCTATTTTCATAATGTAGATTAATTTTAGTTACATGTCTTTATGCTCATATTATGTCTATATTGCCTGTGTGCCTAGTACAAGTGTAAAATAATTTGGGTATTTTAAAAACAGAACAATTCCAAATGAAGTGTCATCCTTCAAAATAGTTTCAAAGGACACTGCATTATTTTAAACATTTCTGGATTTCCTCTTATGGAATTGCCTTTAGAGCCAGTTTATGTAAGATACTCAAGAAAAGTCAGATATTTTATTTTAATTTATGCCTTGGGTTTTTTTTACTGAAAATAAAGTCACCTACTTTATTCACCTCAATACACTTCGAATAACTTTGAATTGTTTACAAAAATCAAAAAAGAAAAGTTTAGCAAAGTGTCATGGCTTTAGTGCTAGGGCCTCAGATCATCTAGTCCACTTCACTTTACAGATGAGAACACTAAAGCCCAGAGAAGTGAATGATTTGCCCAATAATACCCATTTGATAAATCACACAGCCACAATTTAAACCCAGTTTCTTTGACTCCAAATCCAATACTCTTCCAGTGTTGCCTTTAGGATTGTACCATAAAAGACTATCTAGTACAACCCATACTTGAATGCAAAGTTCTTCTGCAGTGTACCCACAAGAAGCCTTTGTTTAAAGACCTCTAGCAAGATGGGATCCACTGCATTTTTTAGTACAGTGGAAAGAGTACTGGTTCTGGAGTCAAGAAGACCTGAATTGATGTCCTCCCTCTAAACCTTATGCTTGTGTGAACTTGGGCACTGCCCCCTGGGCCTCAAGAGGAGGAAAGGTTTCTGAGTGATGGTAATAAAGAGAGTCTGGAAGTGACAATGATGAGTAAGGATTTTGACTGCCCTTCTAGAGCTAGTGATTTGGGGAGCATGAGAAGAGGTCTAACTAGTACTAGAAAGGATGACCAGGAAGGGGAGCAATAGTCTTTTTAATTGTTAAACCTAATGGCCTCTTCTCAATCCAGATCCTTTTTGACCTTAGTGCAGTATTTTAGACAATTGATTCTGGAGCATCCCTACATTTCAGTCTACCCTCCACACAGTTGAGAAGTTAATTTTGCCAAGATCTGATCATGTCACCCACTTTCCTTCCTATGTATTCGATACTGTTTTTGTTACATTATCCTTGTGTCTCCTAGTTGTCCCCTCAGTGTCCTTTGCCACTAACTGTCTTCCACTAACTGTTGGGATATTCAAAAGCTCTGTCCTTGGACCTTCTCTTTTATCTTTATGCTATTAGTCAGTGACCTTATATTCATGTACTTGTTTATCATTTCTATGCAGATAACTTCCAGATATATATAAATCCTAGCCTCCTGAACTTCAGTCCCACACAGGATGTCTTAAAGGCATTATAAACTCAATGGATCTGAAACTGAACTCATTTATCTTCCCTCCCTAGCCCCTAAACTCACTCCCTTTCCAAACTTTCCTATTTCTGTTTCAGCCACCACCACTTCTCTGGTCAGCCAGGTTCAAAATAGAATCTGAGACACCAAAGTAAGAACTAAAGAGGAGCATAGAAGCACATGGTGGATATGAGCAGGGTGCAATATATAACCAAAAATAATCTTTCTTATTAAAAAGTTTTAAATGATGTCATCAAGGAAATTTAACAACAGAGAAGATGGGTTGTTCACATGGCAAAAATGAGGGATGCCAAGTGGACAGCCAGAGAGTTCCACGTGAGAAAGTGAAGCAGGGCTCCACTACATTGGGTGGATCCCCTGTGGCAAATTTGGGGGGGTACATGGATTTGAGTCATAGGATGAACAAACAGTCATGGATAGGTTGTGGTATGCATCACTAGAGGGTACATCAGAATTCATGAGCTTATAGATCTGAGCATTTGTTCTTGCAAAAGACCACAAGATTTCCTTTTATTAATTTTGTTGCAGAGTTATAGGGTGCCTGCATATTTAAGACAGTAAAATAAATTGAAAAGATGGCTCTTTGCTGTTATGGGCTGTTTGGGGTCAGTAAAAATGCTTTACGGTTTTCCCAAAAGCAATTCAATTTGATCTTGAAAAGCTTGGGAAAATATTTAACTAGGCAGAGTTACCCAAGAGCATTCAGGGATAAAAACTTAAAAAGAAGACCACATAGAGCACCAGCCCTGGATTCAGGAGGACCTGAGTTCAAATCCGACCTCAGACACTTAAGACTTACTAGCTGTGTGACCCTAGGGAAGTCACTTAACCCCAATTGCTTCACCAAAAAAAAAAAAAGACCACAAACTATTATAACTGATTTGTCATATCAAGTTCCATAGAACTATCACACTTGGACCCTAAACATCACAGTCCCTGAGGTACTTAGAAAAGAAGTAAGAAATGCCACTGGAGAGAAGCTGGATTGACCAGCACCAAAGCACCTGGATTACATCAAGTATATTTAGAGATCTGTGTCAAAGGCAATTGAGGGAACTCTATGAGACATCTAAAAGAGAAGATACCAAAGATGTAGGGGAAAATCTCCAACCTTGCTGATACTTCATTTCAGCAACTACCAGCCTACATGCCAGTTCTCCCATCTATAAAAAAATTTCAGTGAGGTCATTTATATAAGTAAAATAAAATTTTTTTTAAAAATAAGGGTAGGAGTTTTTTAATCCACTGTGATAAATCACAAAAAGATCAATCAAGAGTATTAAATAAATTAGGCCTGATGTATACTGTATATGGAAAGGACTTATTGGGACAAATATAGAAAATGCTTTTTCCAGCATTTATGGTACACATAATAATCCATTGTATTAAGCCTCAAAACAAGCAGAATACTAATGTATTTCAGAACATAATGCAACAAAATTAGTAATAAATAATATTGTAGTGAACAAAAGGTATAGGCTTCTCTGGAAGTTAAATAACCTATTAAATATCTGAGTATAAGTGGAATTTTTTTGTGTGGGGTAATGAGGGCTAAGTGACTTGCCCAGGGTCTAGTAAGTGTCAAGTGTCTGAAGCTAGATTTGAACTGAGGTCCTCCTGAATCCAGGCCAGTGCTTTATCCACTTCGACACCTGGCTGCCCCCTATAAGTGGAAATTATAAAAAAACAGTAACCAGTAATATAGATGTAGCCAATGTGGTATATATGTTTATATTACCTTCCCCCAAGAAAATGTAAGCTCCTTGAGAGCAACAACTTTTAATTCTTTGATGCTATACTTAGCACAGTTATAGTAGACAAATGCTTGTTGATTGATTTATAATAAAAGTGGTATGATATCAAGCTTAAAACAAGTACTATAAACTTATAAATGAGGAAAAATAAAGACATGATCATATTCAAAGAAAGCCTTTGACAAAATGTAACACTTTTGTTTGGAAATATTATAAAGGAATAATGTTTATAAGTTCATGTTTGAAATTAAAAGGTAATATTCTATACAATAGAGAAATACTAAAACCATTCCTACCTTCTCACCACTCCTCTTTAACAGTTTTAGGGCCCTTAACAATTTATAAGGCATGAAGAGGAAAGGAACAGTTATTGGCAGCAAAATTTAAATATCTCTTCAAATTTCTCCATGATTGCAGATCACAACCCATCCGTAGTCAATCACCTTTTGCAACTTTTATCTGTTACCCAATACTCTCTGCTGATGGAGGTGTTCACTCAATGTGCCAAGGGGAAGGGCCTCGGTCATGAGGTTTCTGAACTCAGTAAATTTTTTTTATAATTTTCAATATAATCTGTTTGTTTTTATAGTCCTGTGTATGTTTTTAAAAAAATTTATCCTAAGAAAGGTACGAAATGATACAAAAAAGATAATGCCCTGCCCCTAAATAGCTTGACACTGAATGTTTAGTTATCTGAGTAGTAAGGAAGAGGCTATAAGTTATTTCTCACTTTTTGTATCAGCCCTAATTCTGTTTTTTTGGGGGGGTCACATTTCTCTAATGACATAATTTCCTGTCATTTAACAAGCATTTGTTTACTATGTGCCAGGCACTGTGCTACAAAGTAAGGTTAAAACAACCCATCAGGGCAGCTAGGTGGTGACGTGGATAGAGGAGGACCTGAGTTCAAATTCGACCTCAGACACTTAACAATTACTGGCTGTGTGACCCTGGGCAAGTCACTTAACCCCAATTGCCCACACACACACACACACACAGACCCATCAGCATGCAAATAACTGGGTACATAAGAGAGTGTGAGTGTAGATTGTAAGCTGAAAAGGGGAGGAATTGGAAACCAGAAAAAGTTTCCTGCATAAGGGTCAACTTGAGCTGAGTCTAGAAAGAAGCCATGAAAACCAGGAGGAAGGAGGAAGGCGGCACTGAAGAGGTGAAGGGACACAAGTACAAAAGCAGAGTTGAAATAGGATGTTCCAAGAACTGTAAGCTAGCTAGTGTAGGCAGACCATAGAGTATGTGAAGGGGAGTACAAAGTGTAGTACAACTGGAAAGGTAGGAAGGGTCTAGGTTATTAAAGAGCTTTAAATGCCCTATAGGAGTTTATATTTGAACCTGGTAATAAGAAACCATTGGAGCTCATGGCAGGTGGGGGGGAAGTATGTTCAGATCATATGACTCAGGAAAGTCAATTTCTCAGTCCTCCAGGCTACTAAGCCTACATATTACTGATAAGGTACCAGTCTATACAGGTAGATAGTTTCCTTCTTAGGGAGTTTTTTAAGCCAGTAAAATCAGAGGCCCATTCCCTATCTCCTATGATTTATTTGCAGCAAAAAACATTGTTTATTATTTTTACCACATTGTTCAAGCTGGAAGAAACCTTAGAGAAAATCTGAAATGACCCTTTCCCTCTCCCTTCTATCCCTTCACTAAATTTTGCAGATGAAGAAGCTGAGGTTGAAGGAGGTAGTGATTTACCAATTCCGGGACCTTTGGTTAGACCACAGATCTTTATAAAAGGCTCAGCAATTATAGTGTCTTTCTCCACCACCCCCAATTTTATAATAAGATAACAGAGTTCAAGGAGATTGTGGTTCATGCAAGGTTACACAGCAAATAAGTAGAAATTAGGATTTAAATTAAAATATTCTGATTCTAAGACCAGCATTCCACCCAGTGTACCATAGGAAACATATCCCTGAAGTAGTGAAACACATGTTAAGAACTTGTAGATAGTAGATGGTGGAGGAAAGACATTAAACGCACAGAGCTCCTGATACAGTTACCCCAAAAACAGCAATAAAAGAACCCCATGAGCAGAAAAGCCCACAAAAATATGGGCTGAGATTATTTTCCAGCCATAGATAGATTAAACGGGGTTGTGCTGAGCTGTGAGTTAAAGCCCAAACCCGCGATCACTCCAACTGAGACCCCAGGCATGCTGCACCAGAGGAACTTAACCCCATAGCCTCTGAATCAGCTGCAGCACCAGTGTCTTCTGGAACTGAGCTTGCAGTCAGGTGAGAGGGCTGAACGGCTGGCCGGGGGGAAAAGTGCAAGGGTGTTAGCGGGACCTAGGGAGGAATTAGGCTGTCCCACCCCAGTGGAGAACCAGGAGGAAATCTTAAGTGGTGGGAGGCCCAGGTGGGGGTGAGGCACAGGCTCGTAGAAACTAAAAACCACCACAGTGCTCTGCTGGCTGGTTAACTAGCAAGTTGGCTTGAGATTTTTGGACCAGAGAGAGGAAAAAAAAAAAAAAAACCTGCCCTCAATCCAAAACACCTGGGACCCTCTGAAGCTGGGGACAGTAGTGTAGCCTAGGAGCAGGGCCCCCCCAGTGGGGAGTTAAAAGTCAAGTAAAATATGGCAAGATGAGCAAGCAAAGAAAGTTAAGAACTATAGGGGAAAAAAAGAACTTATATAGTACTTTATTAAATACTTATGTATACACATGCATGCAAACTATAACTAAATTTTAATTCATTCAGGGAAGATGGCTGTATGCTTTGTTAGCTTGTCTTGAAAAACCATTATTACCTGAAGCTCATTCATTAATTAGGCAACTTGCAAGAAGATGCTCTGAAGTGAGATTTTTAGTGGTGAGTAACAACTTTCTATTTCAAATGATGTCTTAAATTTGTGTATTGCTTTAGTTTGTAGAGCACTTTGATGTATTTTATATTATCAGAAAACCACTAATTAATTTACCCTAGATGCTGATGGAAAGTTTAAATGAAAAAATAAATTGAAGTATACACTGAATTATGTGAGTTTTTCCTAATTCATAATTTCACTGGCTTAGCTATTTCAGTGTTCTTTAGTGAAGAATTGAACTAGATGTTTGACATGTATAAAAATCTTAGTGTCAATCCTCCTAATGCATAAATAACAACATTTATACTTGAACTACTATACTCAACATCATTATGAATCATCTTTCCCTAGTCTGCCTTGTTAAGAAGAAAATCTTCTAAGTTCTCTCATGTGCTCTTCCAATTAAGTATCATGCTATATAAACTAGGACAAACCCTTAGAATCTAGGGGCTTCTAATCCAGGTTTTCAGTTTTCATGATTATGAATCTTCTTCATCCACTGACCTTCATGATATAGGTGACACAAAATTTATTAGGATATGGGTTTTAAGTTATATCTCCTTAGCAAGAGGCTAGAGAAATATCTTCCAAGCTTTCAGGTCCAGAATTGTTTTTATCAGTAAGATTTCCTTTAGGACCCTTTCAAACAAGACATTGACTCAGCAGTATTATCTTTCCCCTTCAAGGATTTTCCCCTATCCTGTAATAGCATAAACAGTAACTTCTTCTGAATGCTTTTTTGCGTTTTGGGGGGGGGGGGTTGTGTTTGTTTTTGCTGGACAATGAGGGTTAAGTGACTTGCCCAGGGTCACACAGCTAGTAAGTATCAAGTGTCCGAGACCAGCCACCTAGCTGCCCCTGAATGTTTCTTTTTATCTTAAAGAGGAAATTTGGCGCAACTCAGAAAACAGAAATAAAAGATATTTTTATTTTCCTCTTTTTTCTAGGAGAGTAAAGAAGATGAACGAGTACCTGCTTTGAATTTATTAATCTGTTTGGTGAGCAGGTATAGTGAAAGCTTTTTGTTTTTCATTTTGTACGTTGTAAAAGTGCTATAAATGATTATTCATATGTGTGTACACATGTATTAAACATGTCTGTATTCTATTTTTTAAACATGTGTTGGCTATGTGATCATTTTAAAGAAGCTCAAATGTTAAGAAAGTTTAATTAATAGTAAATTGGGAAATCATAAAATGGCATGCCTGTTATATACTTTCTTAGCAAACATTTTGTTGAGTTTTAAAAGAAATACCTTTTGTAATTAGATTGTCAACTTGAAAGTCTAGAATATATACGTACTTTGAGAGTACAAAATTATCCTAGTCCTTTAAACAAGTTTAAGATACCAGCTTGTTGTGGTCACTAGTGATTTTTATGTCATTGCTTTGTGTGATGGTTATCATCATCTACATTTTTCTCCATGAGTCCTAAAATTTATCTTAATAGGTATTTTGATCAGCGTGACCTGGCTGATGAACCATCTTGATATAAAAGCAATCTTCAACAATAGAATACTTACAATGGAACAGAAACAAGCAACGTTACCTCTGTGCAAGCCAAACAGCCCCCGTGAAGACAGGTTTCATCAAAATTTCAGTGTTGTGTAAGAATCTTAAATTTGATATCTGTTACTGAAATTGATGTCTATAGCAAGAGTGATGTGTTTTAAAAGACTAAATTGGCTGAGCACTGTCACACAGCAATTAGTTTTGTTTAAAAGTGTCTCCCCATTACAAACCTTTCAGAAAGATTAAAATCATTCAATAAGTGAAATGCCTTGTATAAGAACTTTTTTAAAGTAATAAAATATTTTATTAAGTTCTTAAATAATGAACGCTAAAAGATAATTGATGGAAATAAGTTTTAAAAGTCCTTTTGCTGAAAGTGAGATTTGGACACTAAGACCTCATTGAGGGGCAGCTAGGTGGCACAGTGGATAAAGCACCAGCCCTGGATTCAGGAGGACCTGAGTTCAAATCTGGTCTCAGGCACAACACTTACTAGCTGTTTGACCCTGGGCAGACCCCATTGCCCCGCCCCACCCCCCAAAAGCTCATTGACCAAAATAAAGTCAAAAAGTAAAACCAGAAGTGATTTATAAAGATAAGACATGGGGTTAAAATAACCTGGATTTAAAGTAAAAATACATCAACATTAAGAAATCAAACAATATTTATTGTATACCACTGGTAAACCCATGGGGGATACTTAATATAAAAGCAATATTAACATGTGCGACATGTTTAATATTATCAGAACTCAATATTCCTGTTACCTAGTATGGTTGAAGAATGGACATGACGCGAATGTAGTGAAACTGACTTGGACAAGTAACTTTTCCATGTGAAGAGTCTTCCTGATTGGTCTCATGTATTTTTAGAGATAGAGTCCATTTATCTTAATTTCCTTCATCTGATTTCTTTTAAACATTTACCTCCCTTCTTTCCACCCTTGTTGATTCCAGAAATCCTCTTCCAGTCTTCGTTTTTGTAGTGCCATGACCAGATTTAAAATACAAAGCTTCTTCATACAAATATGAAAATTTCTCATTTTTACATATACTTCCATTTTTTTTCTGGACATGAAAAAATTAGGTATAAATGATAACTTTTTCCTCTCTGTTAATTCAGCAAGGCTTCAGTTTCTCCCTCCTTTTTAATGCCAAATAATTATCACAAACCAGACCAGCAGAAGCACAAAAAAATGTTGTTACTTGGTTGCTGTGCTTATTTAATTTGTTTTAATGCAATAAAGTTGAATTTGGTATACTATAATATATAGCTCCAGCATAGTGTATAGTGTCTCAGTAAAATTTTCTCTGATACTCTCCCCTGTTCCATCAGATGTTATATATACTATGCTATGGCAATCTTATTTGAGAGTGCATATTATACCATCTAATAAATTAAATTTACACATAGCTTACACGAATCAATGTACTGTAGAAACTTATGACAATGCCAGTAAGTCAAAAGTTACTACTAAAATATTTTTATACATGAATAATTTAATCTCTTTACATTGTAGAAGCATCTGAGTACATGCTACATCTTCTGTATCATCACTTGAAATTTACCTACAAAAAAAGAAACATTTATTGAACAGTACACTCTGAAACGAAGAAAACAAGCCTGGACACCAATCTTTCTAAATTTTTGATCCTACTCCTTTTTTAGCAGCTCTGACAATTGGTTTCTTAGAAGAGATACTTTTTAAAAAATCTGCTCAGAAATCATCATCTTAAATGGAAAAGGAATTTACCCTATAAAGGAATAGCATAGAAAAAAAAATCTTTCTGTAAAATGAAGAACTATTCCCTAACCTGTTTTCTAGTTTGCACTTTTATACTGAATTTCACTAAATTCAGTATTCATAGGAGTTCTCAAAATTTAAACACTGAATTCAGAATCAAATCCTGGCTCGGCCATTTATGAACTTGTGTGACTTTGGGCAAATCTCTTGAGCTCTTTTGGCTTCTAGTTCCTAATCTGTAAAATGGAAATAGTAGTATTTTCATTACTTATACCTTGCAAGGTAGCTAGAAGAATCAAATGAGAATGTTGAAAGAACTGACAATATTTAGCCTGAAGAAGAAAAGATTTAGGGGGAAACGCTTTTGTTCTTCTTGATCCCAGAGGGCAGAACTAGGAATAATGAGTACAAGTTGCAAAGAGGCAAAATTTAGATTTGCCGTAAGAAGAGATTTCCTAACTATTAAATCTACCCCAAATTAGGATGAACTGCCTTAGGAGATAGTGGATTCCCCCTCACCAGAGGTCTTTAAATAAAAAGTTCCAGAAGGGATTCTTTTCAAATATTGGTTGGTTACCTAGTTCCCTTCCAAACCTAGTATTCTGTTGGTGATGTGAAAGAACTTTGTAAATTGTAAAGCATATACAACCGCTAAAAATAAAATCAAACTGTTTTAGAAGTTTAAATTTCCCCAGAAACAAATTGGAGAAATACATACCCTTGTATTACAGCTTATTAGACTGGATTTTTGAGACTCCCATTTAAAGACAATTATACCCATAAGTATAAAAATTAAACTTAAAATTAAACTCTTAAGTCCTCATTTCTTCTTTACTTTTACCTATTATGGTATAATTCTATATTGGCTAAAAATGTTCATATAGCATATGTTTATACTACATATATATTTTTATCAAATACAGTAAATCTTTCATGAAAAATACACTCTTACAAAAAAGAGAGAGGAACTTTACTTACATGCTGGCATTGCTGACACTTCAGCTGTCACAATACTTTTTATCCCCAAATTTGATAAGCCACCTCTGATTAAGCCACATGTAAATGCTAAATACTAAAAAATAATAATAATAATAATAATTGTGAGAAATTATTCAAGCCATGGTAAATTTATATACTAATAATGTTTTAATTTTCTTGTAGAAGAGTTGAGAAACTGTAGATTTATGTTACTACAGTCTAATTATAACTGCATGTGACTAGAGTCTCTCACCCATTTTGATTAAAATTTATCCCGATCATTTTTGCTTAGGATCTGAGGACCAAAAAAAAGTATGCTTGAGTAAAACCAGACTCGAGAATTAAAAGCTAAGCATGACTTCTTTGTCATACGACCAACAAAATTATGAACTAGGTATTTCCCCTAGTCCCCACTAAAACACTCAAAAAAGCGGAGGGGATTATGTTCAGTTGTAAAACAATTACAGGTGAATCAAAAGGACCAGAAAGAACCCCAACAAGATAGCCTTATGAATTGAAACCTTAAATGCTAAACCTTAAAGCATTCAGCATCCCTCCTATACTGGCCTCCATATATCAACCAAATTGCAGATTTGTGCCTTAGACCCACACTGGTAGCCTTTCCTGCTGCAGAGACTTGTTGGCATACTCTACAAAGGCAGACATTAATTTGCCCAGCCACATGAGGAAGAGAAAGGGGGTTAGGGCAAAAGTTAGGCTGTCTTCCGCCTAGGGTGGCCTCTTGGTTAGGGAGCTCTCAAGGCTTCAGAAACTCTTCAGAACACCCTCCGTGCCCCTAACCCTGAAAGAGGGGCACACTGACCCAACCAGAAAAGAAAACTATCAGAACCAGAAAGAACAGAGAGAAGTAGCAACTCGGAGTAGTTACAACAGGACTTAAGGAAAGGGGTCCAAAACCCAACTGGCACCAGTTATGTCACCCTAGATGCTACTTATGGCATGGATCAAGACTAGTGAAACATAAAGCCTCCAATATGGGTAATAGATGAGGCAGATTTGCAGTTTGGTCCTGAGGATAATCCATCCACCTGTAAAGGGGGAAGAGTCAGAAAGTGAGTAATGGGTGAACAGAAGGCTGAAACACCAAACATTTAAAGAGGAAAAAAATTCAATTAAAAACCTAGAGCACAAGCAGATACACCAGCAGTGGATCCTAAAATGAGGAGAAAAGATAAAATATTAAACCCTCAAAGACAGCACAAAGCTCTTAAGTATACAAGACAAAAGTAAAGTGACCCAACTCATGGTCAAACATAGGACCCTATAGAATCCCAAGGGAGCATGGGACCACAGCAGGATGTTCCTGAATGGTTCAAAGGAGAAATAAAACCTCTATGAGAAAATATTAGTAAAGAACAAAATTCCCAGCAGTGGTGGATTTCTCCAAAGAAGTGAAAGAAAAGAACTAAGCTGAAATACAAAAATACTTAGAGGAAATTTTGTGAGAAGAGAATCAAAATGTGCAATCATGTTAAAGAACATGAACACTTTGAAAGCAAAAGCCATTAAACTCAATATGATATTCAGAGAACCTGTGGGTCATAAATCTCACAGAAGTAAATGATAAATAGAAAAACATAAACTTAATACTGTTGGAAATAGTAATCTAACTTTTATGGAGGTAACAGTCCCATAAAATGGCGTGAAAGTAAAAAATATTAATGTTGATAGGCTCCCTTGACCACTAAAACCTGTAATCTTTCATTAGAGATTGCTAAAATTACTATTTTTAACAAAAGTTAGCCCCCTACTTTCTATACTGTTTTCTGCCATGACCCCAAGATGAATACCTTCCCTTCACCCCTTTCCAGTTCCCTTTTACTTATTTTCTCATTGGAATTTAAGCTCCTTGAGGGCAGAGCCTATCTTGCCTTTTGCTTGTATTTTTATTCCTATCACTTAACACCATGTCTGATATACTTAATAAATATCTTTTCTATGCTATGGAATCTTGTGAGCCCAGTATGTATTACGATTTTATTGCAGTATGATTTGTAAAGGTTGTGTTTAGAATTCCTGCCTTCAGGGGGCAGCTAGGTGACCCAGTGGATAAAGCACTGGCCTTGGATTCAGGAGGACCTGAGTTCAAATCCAGCATCAGACACTTGACACTTACTAGCTGTGTGACCCTGGGCAAGTCACTTAACCCTCACTGCCCTGGGCAAAAAAATAATAATAATTCCTGCCTTCAAAAAAAAAAAAAACAAAACCCATTTATTTCTAATTTCTGTGGATAAAGCACCGGCCCTGAATTCAGAAGGACCTGAGGTCAAATCCAGCATCAGACACTTGATACTTACTAGCTGTGTGACCCTGGGCAAGTCACTTAACCCACCTGGCTCCTCAAAAAAAAAAAAAAAGTAATATAATTTCTGTTTCCTAATCTACTTTTTATAAAGGTTTTATGTGATGATAAGATATATTTATATAATGTTCTTGTTCAGAGGACTCCATGAGACATGCATCATGCTTTCAGGACATAACTGCAACAGAACTTGAGTTTTAAAGACAAACAATAAAAATATGCAATGAATGCACAAGGAGCGCTTTACTCTAAAAAAAGGTAAGGTGAATTACACCAATGTAATGCCTAATAGGATACCAGCTGCCCCACAAACTTGGTACATCGCACCTCTCACTTTTTCTCTACTGCACATAGCCATAAATGTTTGTAGCTGTCAACCCAAAAGTGAAAATAAGGTTACTAATAAAATTATATGAATGTTTGAAGTCACAAAAGTTAACAATAGGAATGTTAAGGATTGACTGTAAGAAAACTGTACAGAACTTCTGAATACAGAAAAGAGCTATGATCAAAAGAAACCACATATCAACACCCAGAAGGGAAAAAAAACAACTATGCTTCACACTCCAAGACACACAATTGTTAAATTTAACAATTCTTAATGACAAAAAATGAAATTCTACAAGGTAAAAAGATCTTCAAATATAGAGGAAGGAAATTCTAATAATAATAAGCAATTCCACACCCACTGGAAACCACAGAAAGGAATGGAACAATATATTCCAAAAGGCAAAGAAGCTCAAGTTGCAACCCAAAATGGCATAAGTTAAAAATCTGAACTTAATCAGCAGTTTTTTACAAAATGTACTTTAAACATAAAGAAGTGCCTTTGAGGCATGCCTACGGGGAAAAACTGACAGAAAAATAATATTTCACTTGCAAACACTCCCCCAAATTAAAGAAACACAATAAAGGTAATAAGTATAATTACTACAGAATAAGTAATGAAATCCCATTTCTAGAGGTTACTTTTTAAAGAGAAAGAAAAAGACTGGCCTATTAGGTAAAAGAAATCATTAATTTTTAAAAAGTATACAAAGGGATAAAACTGTAAGATGAATTTAAAGATATAGAAGCAAAACTGCACTCTAAAATGGACAAGAAAAATGTTGAAGGGGCTGGCTAGGTGGCGCAGTGGATAAAGCACCAGCCCTGGATTCAGGAGTACCTGAGTTCAAATCTGGCCTCAGACACTTGATACTTACTAGCTGTGTGACCCTGGGCAAGTCACTTAACCCCCATTGCCCCGCCAAAAAAAAAAAAAAGAAAAGAAATATGTTGACACTTCAGCTACCACAAAACTTTTTAATCTCCAAATTAGATAAACTCTGATTAAACCATATGTACTAGGGGGCGGCTAGGTGGCGCAGTGGATAAAACACCGGCCCTGGATTCAGGAGTACCTGAGTTCAAATCTGGCCTCAGACACTTGACACTTACTAGCTGTGTGACCCTGGGCAAGTCACTTAACCCCCATTGCCCTCAAAACAAAACAAAATAAAACATATGTACTATGTACTAAATCCCAGAAGGGACATATATGGGTATAGGGAAGGCACAGGGCAGAAAAATTTGTGGTGTACCCTTATCAAGTTTTAGGACAGAGAAGTATGTGATATACCCTTATCAAGTCTTAGGATTCATAACTCAAAAAGGGAAGCTGTAGGAGAATGGCAAGTATTGAAACTGGAGAAATGAAAAGGGGAAGTCTCAACCTAACAGGGCAGGAAGGCCCTAGTGAATAGCACTCCTAGGAGTAAAAAGGCATATACCTGTGATGAGAGATGAAGACCTTATGGTAGATTTAGTCTACATGGGAAGATGGTTGTGCCTCCATAGATAATAGAAGGGAAACTGGAGATAAGATAACCAAAGGAAAGGAAAATGATCAAGGGCAAGGCAGGGGTAGAATTCAATCACACAATTTGGAAAAGAAGGTAACATCTACTAAGGGTATTGCTTCTATCCACCTTACTTCCCCTTGTTTGATATGTGAGGGCCAAAATTTGATAAATAATTTTTACCACAGATACTTGCATAGTGAGGCAGAACAGAATGGGTCAATAACAGAATTTGGTTAGGACAGAGCAAAACCCTGGTGTTTAAGAAGCTTTACCTCCGTGAGGAGCACAAAGAGATTAAAGAATAAAGATATAAAACATGAATCAGAAAAAAAATTCAGGACAGAAAGAGAAAAGAATAAAGGAAGGAAATTCTTAGAAAAAGCTAGACATATAGAAGAGTAAATAAAGAGTAAAAGTGGAAATAGAAAGGCTAGGGCTAAACAAAGACAGAAAGTCAGAATAATAACAGGGAAAGTAAAAGCAAGTAGACCAGGAATTTTTTTTTCTGGCAAAAAAGCTCTGTTATTCCTTAAACAAGCATTTTTAACAAGCCACCTATGCATGAGGCACTATGAGTTCAAGGACAAAATGCAAAACAGTCCCTGCTCTCAAGGAATTTATATCCTATTGAGGGAATACAATATTTAAAGGTAAGTACCTGATTTGAGAAGGAAGATTGTATCAACAGCTATGGAAACAATTTCCATAGATTATAGACCTATAAAGAAGATAAAAATTCTAAACAGGTGAGATGAAGAAAATACAAAGTTGATCACAGACTTAAGGCAAACTTACTCTTTTCCAAGCCTGGCATTTGAATGCTCAGTTTGGGAAATAGTAGGTAGTTCAGCTTGGCTAGAACATAGAATAACATGTATACTAATTGGTACTTAGAAGTGAAATGAAGTAAAAAAAAAAAAGTAACTTGAAACGAATTGTGGTAGATGAACACAACAAACTATTATAGCACCATAAGAAATCACAAAAACTACAAATTCAGAGAATCATGGGAAGACTTATATGAACTGAGCAAAAGTATAATGAAGAATACAAAATATAGGATTGTAATGATGTAAAAATAAAAGTTACAATATGGCAATGTTTTACATAATTGCACATGTATAACCCCTCAGGGAAGGGGGTGGGGAAGGAGAGATAAAATTTAGAACTCAAAACTATAAATAAAAATTTATTTTTAAAAAATAAAAATAAAAGTCACACAAAAAGGCAACTGAACTTGAATTAACTGCATTGGCCAATCTTGGTTCTGGAAAACAGGTGGCTATTACAGGTATAGAATTATGTTAGACAAAGTTGTTTTTTCAGTTGGGTTTTGCTTGATTTTTTCTTTATTACAGGACACAATTACTGGGGAAGGTATATTGGAAATTACTGTATTATATGAAAAGCTATCAATAAAATTTTAAGTTAATTCATAATAATCCTATAAGTGTCAATTAATCATCAAGTTGTACTATTTATTTCGAATTTTAATCAGGTATACTGACAAAAAATTATATTCATTGCGAGGCCTGAATTTTAGTGGTTCTCAAAATTGGAACTTGACTTTACTGCAAAGGAGCAAAGATATCATTAAAGACTACTCTGACATCAGGTCTATGTAGTACTTTGGGGTTTTTTTTCATTTATAATTGTTTTTATTCTGAACTTAAACACTACATGAACATTTCCATACATAAAGGATAGAGAGGATTGTCCATGAAACTAGGAATCTAAGCTGTTCAGCTTCTTTCCTTTCTCCTACCTCTTTTTGTTCTCTTCTGTACATTTCAAGTTCTGTACATAACAAGAGCTGTTATGTCCTGAAAAATTCATTATCTATTAGTCAGCCTACAGGTTATGTGTCTGTGTCAATTTGGCTAGCCTAGCCTTTAGATATCTAATATTCAATCCAAGTTCCAGACCTGTACTCAAGAACTTCCTGGCTTGGTGAAGACCTGCCAGAGTTTGCTCTCCACTAACATTTACTTTGAGAATCCAGGATTACATCAATATCATAACTATACTTTAGACCTGGGGTCAGTGGAAAGAAAATTTAATTTGTAGTCAGAGGGTTTGACTATTGACCCTGCTATCTTTCATTAGATTCCTCTGGGCCTCTGTTTCCTCATATCTAAAATGTGAGCTCTAAAGAGAGCTCTAATCATGTATCACAAGTTTTTAAATCATTTCATAAAAAAAAATTTTAATTAAATTTTCAAAGAACATGTTTCTCAGAAAACTAGTTCTTATGTAAGTAGTAACAAGCATTTGCCCTTTTACTTAATTTTACACTTGTGCCTGGGATTTAAATTCTTTTTTTTTGTTTTTTGTTGTTTTGGTGAGGCAATTGGGGTTAAGTGACTTGCCCAGGGTCACACAGCTAGTAAGTGTTAAGTGTCTGAGGCAGGGTTTGAACTCAGGTCTTCCTGAATCCAAGGCCAGTGCTCTATCAACTGCACCACCTAGCTGCCCCTGAGATTTAAATTCTAAGAAGACTCCAGAAATTGTTATTTTATGCAGCATCATGAAAAGTTCTGATAATTAATGCCAGACCTCCCAAGTTAAACCCAGTGGTGAATCCTTTTTTTAAAGCAAAATATTTTTCAATGAACAACCCCTTTAAATTATAATTTTTCCAAGGCATCTTTATCCTATTTTAAACTCACAAATGTACCATGATTAGCACTGAACTTGTCCATTCAATTGTAATATTTTTTTTCTTCAACAGAAATCCCCAGTCTTCTATGAATTACCTTAGGAGCATGATCTAAATACTGTTTTCCTGCAGACATCTGAGTCAGGAGTCGAAATTTGTTGTCTTGAAGCACATAGATGCCCTGTCACCAAAACACAAGAGAAACTCTGGTTATTTTTTTTAAATTCTTTCAGAATTCTCAACTATACAATAAATAATTGTCATACTTTTAAAAAGTTTAAGAAACCACTTTCTATTAAAAAAATCTGCTAATAAAATAAATTTGTTGCACAAGAGCAAGTCAGAGAATATCAACTGCCTGATTGAAAGCAGTGAATTCACCAGATCAGACTAGCTACTTATGATTACACACAGTATCAGTGCTAAATTTCCACATAAATTTAATTTTATTTTTGGTTTGGACCTTTAATTTCAATGGTATCAAGTATTCCCAATATGGAAACTCCCTCCAATGATACAAACTGACAATTCAGTTCTATCTTATAAGTTGTAGAATGTTGCCTGGCACACAAAGTGGTTGGGTGATTTGCACATGGTCACACAGCTAATATGGCTTCAAGTTCTCTGGGCAGCATTTGAACCCAGTCCTTCCTGACTCCAAAGTTGGCTGGACTTCCACCCAAGGTAAAGCTCACTCTTATACATAAAACTAGTCTTGAAGTATCACTTAATGCTGATCAAATTATTTTGTAGAGGCATATTCAAGACACATCTCCCTTTTCAATTTAAAGTTAAATGTATGAAAATACAATTGAAGATTTGGAAGTAGTAGGCAATATTTAATGATAGAATATTAATGTGTTCTAATACCTGCTACGCATACTACTATAACTTTTAAGATAACTGGTTACATAAATTTACTGTTTAATAATTCTTAAGTTTCATGAAAAATAGCATGAGTTTATTTTAAATGGAGACACAATCTTGCTTTGTCATATATAGTTAATAGCTACAGTAACAAAGCTTGGTGAACAGAAAATGAATATGATTATTTTAAAGTCTTCCTTAATATTCTCTACCTTACTAATCAACTTTTTATAAAATATTCCTAAGATGAAAAATGTTATGTATTAAAACATAATAAGGGGGCAGCTAGGTGGCGAAGTGGATAAAGCACCAGCCTTGGATTCAGGAGGAACTGAGTTCAAATCTGGCCTCAGACACTTGATGTTGACTATCTCTGTGACCCTGGGCAAGTCACTCAACCCTCACTGCCCCACAAAAAACAAAAACAAACCCTACACACACACACACACACACACACACACACACACACACACACACACACACACACATAAAAGATAGGGGGGAAAGCCTCTGAATCAAAGTGAAACCTTCATCAATTATCTCCCCTTCCACACCCCTCCACAATATTTCACTTATGAGAATGGAAGCAGAAAATTTAAGATGTGTTAAAATGTTTTCCAGTGATTCTACTTCCCTACCCCTAAATATGAAACATTCTTCACCTATAAAAATGATATCTAAACTATGTCTAACTAAGCTATTAACTCATATTATTGCCCTTTAAGGTTTACACATTGCTCCTCATTTTATTTTGAGGAAACTGAGGCTCAGTGAGATTAAATGACCTACCCATGGTTGGGTTCTGAACTCAAGGCCAGCAACTCTTTTAACTCTATCATGTTTCTCTCTCAGGTCTCTTCTAGGCCTGAAATTTTAAGATTCTTATTTGAGGTTTTACATATTACCAACACTGACACAATGACTAAGCAATAAAACATCTTAACACCAAAAATAATTCTGACAATGAACTTGAATGCATTTTTAAAGTATTGTTTTTAAACAGGTTTTTACTGATATCAGTTGTTTTTACATTGCCTAGATTTCTCCCTATATCCTTTCCTCTGACCCCTCCAAGAGAGATATCTTATATAAGAATTTTTTATAAAAGGTAAAAAAGAAAAAGAGAACAAAGTTAACAAAACCAATCAATAAGTTGAAAAAAAAATTGACATTACAAGTAATGTTTCACACCTGTGAACCATCCCCACTACTCAGAAAATATGCAGGGAAAGGTATTATTTTCAATTTTTTTTAAATACCTAGTTGTCATTGTTAGTGATTTTCCCTTTGATCTTTATTCAGTGCTTATGACAAAAATCATGACTCATTAAATCTGTCATCAAGTGAAAAAAACACAATCTCAAAGTTAGAAACAAATCTTTAAGACATCATTTAACATTTTATTAATCAAAATAAACAGCAGAAATAAGTTTACTTTATCAAAGTAAAGCGACATGTAAAGCAAGTCTTAATTTGTACAATACCTGATGATTTGTCCTTAGATTATCAATTTGTTTCTTGAAAACAGTGGTCCAAAAATCTTTGCAAATGAACTTCATGATATCTAATTCATCCTTGAATCTTGCAGTGTCCTTTGTAAACCTAAAAAGATCAAAAGAAAGTAATAACTTTACAGTATTTTCCTCCAAAGAAAGCCACAAATCTAATTTCCAAAGGGCAAAAATGTGTATATTATTTAAATTGTTATAATTGTATACTTAGTTATAATTCTTCATAATGTAATATTTCAAATGTCACAGGTGATATATAGCAGATAAAATGAATTTATATCATGATCCTAACTTATTTTGCAATTAAAATTTTAATGATATGACTGAAATTTTGAAAATAGGAAGCCAAATGTGTTTTTAAATCATGCTGTATTGATTTTGTAGCTTAAACTATGTGACATTCAGCTATTATTTATTCCTGGGTATATTTAATATTAAAATGTTTAGAAGAACAACAGAATTGAGATATGAAGTATACTATAAAAATTAACTAGTGATAAATATCAAAGAGAGATTATGAAACATAATTATAATTAGAAAAATAGCAGTGTATTGCAAAACCTTGATAAAAATTTATTTTAAAACTCTAAGAATCTGTTATATGTAGAATGTTTCATAAAGTATTTTTGATTCTCTGGACTTTAAACAAATTTCAAACAAGTTAAAAAGCACTAAAACTATGAGAACTTACATATATATTTAGGTTTAAAGAAGTTATTAGAGGAAAAAATATACACAATTTCAGCTAACTGGACCAACTTTGAGAAAAATATCTAGGGGCAGCTAGGTAGTGCAGTGGATAGATCACCAGCCCTGGATTCAGGAGGACCTGAGTTCAAATCTGGCCTCAGACCCTTAATACTTACTAGCTGTGTGACCCTGGGCAAGTCACTTAACCCCAATTGTCTCACCAAAAAAAAAAAAAATCAAAGAAACAATTAGGAGTCAAAGCAATGAGAAAAATATCCAAACTAAAAAAATCACACAAAATTTCAGCTCACAGTGAAAACTTTACTAAGTAGAAGAAATGCAAGATTTAAGTAGAACTAAAGTTTCGTGGCAGCCCTCCAACAGTGCCCTCTTTTTAAAATATGAGTCATTTTAATTTATAACTTAACTGGTAACAAAAAAGACAATCAGCACTGTGACACTGGAGGTTCAAATCCTGCCTTTTATTGACTATATGAACATGGACATACCATTTCAACTTTCTGATCCTGTTTTCTCATGTATAAAATGAGTATAATATTTAGTAATAATATCTGTAGTACGCACCTCAGAGGGCTGTTGTGAGGATCAAATTAAATCGGGTAAGGGACTCTGAAAACCTAAAAGCACTATATAAAATATCAACTATTATTATTACTATTATCATTATTATCCAAACTGAGCTTACCTTTCTATCAATCCTTGTCCCACTCTAAAACCCATGTTCTCCAGCTTAGTAATGCATCTTCCATTTTCCTATAAAATATAAAAAAGCCTTCTGAATCTTAATAAAAATCTAATTTCCAAGCTTCAGAAGGCCAGAACTTTGAACTAATCTCCAAAAATAAAAATGTTGATTAATCCCTTCCAAAACTTATAAAAGTTGCCCAGTATCTACAAAACTATGAGCAAGTTACTAATTTTTCCTTCTCAATTAAAAAAAAATGAACCTAGTTATAGAAAATTATCAGAAAGGGATTTTCTATTATTCACATTGCCAATATTTTTCATTAGTCACTGACATACAAAGTGTACCTATACTCAATACTTAACATTTCTGAACTATTAAATTCTACTATAACTACCAAGAGAATTAATTCATTCCCCTTCCCTACTTTACCATTTCTGTCAACAGTTCTTTCCTAACTCCCAAATGAAAAAATATTTAATTAGGAGAGATAAAGAGGGAAACTACATTTTGCTGAAAGGTAACACAGACAATAAATTAATTTCAATACTTAACATATATGAACCTAAAGGTATTGCTTCAAATACTTAAAAAACTAAATAAATTAAAAGGAGAAATAGTAAAATGATATGAGTGGGGGACCTCAATTTACTCATCAGCCCTATATAAATCTAATGAAAAAATAAACAAGAAACAAGTGAATAGAATTTTAGGAAAATTAGATATGATAGCCTTCTCATGATTGGTGAATGGAAATATAGAGAAGTATATATAGATATATTTCTCAGCTATGCGTAGTATCTTTACCAAAATTGGTCATATCTGCAGATGCAAAACTCTCAAAAACAAATGCAGATGGCCGGCTAGGTGGCACAGTGGATAAAGCACCGGCCCTGGATTCAGGAGTACCCGAGTTCAAATCCAGCCTCAGACACTTGACACTTACTAGCTGTGTGACTCTGGGCAGGTCATTTAACCCCCATTGCCGCCCCCCCCCCCAAAAAAATGCAGAAAAGCTGAAATATCATACACATCCCTTACTGATCACAATGCAATATTAATTGTTAAATAAAGGGTCACTGCAAAATGTTTTTAAATCAACTTTAGACTAAATAATTTAATACTAAAGAAGTGGTGGGTCAAAGAATAAATCAGAGAAACTATAGCTAATTTCATTAAAGACAATGACAACAATGAGACAACATACCAAGATTTTGGGGATGCAACCAAAGCAGTCCTTACGGAAAATTTTTTTATTTCTAAACACTTTCATTAATGAAAAAGAGAAAGAACAGATCAATGAATTGGAACTGCAACTAAAAAATACTAAAAAATGAACAAATTAAAAAACATTAAACACCAAAATAGAAATCTTAAAAAAACAAAGATGAGATTAACAAAATTAACAACCCCAAAACCCCCCACTAACTGTGAGTATATCCAAGGTTCTGTCCTGAGCCCTCTTCGAATTTCTTTCTACACTATCTCTCTCTTAATGACCTCATTAACTCCCCTGGGTTTAATGATCATCTCTATGCTAATAACTACTAAATCTATATAAACCCTAGACTCTGTCCTGAGAGTTCCAGTGGCACATCTATAGCTGCCTACTTAGACATTTTAAACACAAAACTCATTATCTTCCTCCTCCTCCCACCCTTATTCCCAACCCTCTAACTCATTCCCTATTTCTGTAGAGTACTACCATCTAGTCACCCAGATTTACAACTTTGTTGTCATCCTCAATCTCACATATCCAATCAGTGGCCACGTTGTCCTTTCTACCGCTCTACATCTCTCAAATATATCCTTCTCTCTACTTATATGTATCATCTTAATTCAGGGACTCATCAACTCTGGCACTATATATAGATATATCGTACTATATATAATTCAATAAAATTTTAATGTATTTGACTACAATTATTTATTAACTTAATTATTTGTTAACTAAACTTTACTTCAAAAGATAAAAACCTTTCAAAATGAGTCTCAAAATACCATTTTTTGAGACATCAAGATGTGCCTGGTCACCTCTGAAATATCCTGTATGCGTGACTATGACAGGGATACAAAAACAAAAATGAACCTGTCCCTACCCTCAGGAAACTTACAAAAGGAGACAACATATATGTCCAATTATAAATATATACAACATATATAGAAATAAATATATGCTATGTGTGTATAAATATATCTAATTGTAATATATACAGAATACAAGGTAATTTTGTACTAGCATCTAGATGGATCAAGAAAGCCTTCAAGTAGAATGCTTAAACAGAGTTTATAAGAAACAAAGGATTATATTACCTCCATATTTCACAATAAGAAGTATATTCTGGTGACAGGGCACAGTCAATTCAAAGGCATGGAAACTAGAGATGCAATGTGATATAAGAAGACCAGTAAAATGGCCCCTATGGACATAGAGTGCTAGAAGGGGAATAATGTTGAATGAAACAGGAAAGCTGGCTTGAGGCCAGATTGTGGAGGGCCTTACATGACAAAGTTTATACTTGGTTCTCATGGTAATAGGAGACCTTGAAGTTTACTGAGTAGGAGAAGAACATGGTCACACTTACACTGTAGTAGTTGTGTGGAGGACATATTGGAAAGAAGAGAGATCTGAGGCAGGGGTATAAATATGGAGACTATTGCAATACTTCAGGAAAGAGATCATGAACTAAAATAGTGGCTGTATAAAAAGAAGAGGACTTCCTGCCTTTTCAGTGAATGTCCACCATTCTTGAAATACTATCCCTCCTTATTTCTGATTCCCAGACTCCTTCAAGTCAAATCCTTGTTTTTCTGAGGTCTTTCCAAATCTGTCTCAGTGCTAGTACCGTCCCTCTGAGATTGTGTCCAATCTACCATATCTGTATCTATCTTTCTAGCTAGATTATATCCAATCTACTGCATCTCTCTCCTTTCTCTCTATATGTGTGTGTATATATATGTGTGTGTGTGTGTGTGTGTGTGTGTATATATATATGTATATATATAAATATATTACATATACATTGTTGTTTGCATGTTGTCTCCCCCATTAGTATGTGAACTCCTCAAGGGAAGCATCTTTTTTTGTCTTTCTTTGTATCTCCAACACTTGGCACATAGGAGGTACTTGATAAATGACTGCTGATGGACTAGAAAGTACTATTTATAAGAGCCCAATAAACCAGTGGTGGCAATGTTATTCAAAAGAGTCGGTGGGCATGCATGTCAAGAATGGACCGAAGTTTCACTAAAAAAAAAAGGGGGGGGGGCACCTAGGTGTCGCAGTGGATAGAGCACCAGCCCTGGAGTCAAGAGTACCTGAGTTCAAATCCGGCCTCAGACACTTAACACTTACTAGCTGTGTGACCCTGGGCAAGTCACTTAACCCCAATTGCCTCACTAAAAAAAAAAAAAAAAAAAAAAAGAATGGACCAAAGTAAAGTGCACAAGAGGAAACCATCAGTCAGTTAACTGGACTGTATTCGTGCTATTAAGTGCTGGGGTACAAATTAAAGCAAAAAACAGTCCCCGCTCTCAAAGAGCTCAGAGACAACAGGCAGACAACACGGAAACAAGTACAAACAAGTACATGGAAACGTGTACAAACAAGATACATACCAGAAAACAGGGGGCAGTCTCAGAAAAAAGAAATCAAGATTAAGAAGAAGCTGAAAAAGCTTCCCATAAAATTGTAAGTTTTAGTAGCGATTTGAAGGAAGCCTGCCAGACAAGCCAGGAAGAGGAGATGAAGAGAGAGAGTCCCAGGCATAGAGGACAATAAAAATGACTGGACTTGGAGACAGAGGAAGAAAGAAAGTAGGTACAGGGGACTGAGGAGTAATAAGACTGGAGAGGTAGGAAGAGGCGACATTGAGGGGTTTTAAAAGCCAAGCACTTTACATTTGATACTGGAGGTAATCACGGGAATTTCCTGAATAGAGGCAGGGGAGGTGACACGGCCAGACCTGAGATGACAGCTTAATCTGACAGCTGAGTGGAGCATCCTTGGACTGCAGTGAGAGGCAAGGAGACCAACTAGCAGGTGACGAGGGGCCCGCACACACCACGGCGGTGGCGGGGTCGGAGTTCTCGAGAAAGGGTACCAGGGTGGGAATTTTAGGACTCGACAACTGATTGATAATGGGGCGGGGGAAGGGGTGAGGAGTCGAGGATGGAACTGGGAGGACGGGGGAAGAGACTTTGTGTGAAGTTTGCGGGCTGGACGGGAAATGAGAACAAAATGGAGAGGAGTAAAAAAGGGCGACGGAGGAGAAGGGGGGACGCCTGAAAGGAGAGGGGCCTGGAGGGGAAAGAAGGACACTGGGCCAGGGCAGCGGTCACTCACCACCTCCCCCTGATCCGCGGACTTGTAGACGCCCGTCACCATCTCGTTGTGGAGAAGCAAGAAAAGCGCCTCGTCTGCCATTTCCTGTTTCTCCTGGGCTCCGGGGACCCCGGGAGGGCGGAGGTCAAGACCCGAGCACGGCCGCCGCCGCGATGGATGCAGCCGCCTCCGGGGCCGCCGCCTCCGGGGCCGCCGCCCAGCCCCACTGCGCCAGAGCCCGGTTTCACAGGCGGCCGGAAGGCTGGGGTTTCACCGCGATCTCCGAGGCGCCAGCACCCAGGCAGTGAGCCGAGCCGCAGGCGCGGCCGCGACCCGAAGCACAGGCAAAACCACCCAGCACCAAACCCCTCCGGCCGGACCGACCCCGCCCGAAAGAGGAGAACAACTTCCGGTGCCTCTAGCCCCATATTCCGCCGGCTCTATGGTCGGCGGCGGAAGTGCTCCCTTGCTTTCTGTTTTCCTCAGCTATTTTCCATTTTGTTGTTATTTTCATCTATTCCTCCCCCCCCCCCCCCGCATCAAGCATTATTTTCATTCCCTCCTCACCCATACGGGGTCATGAGTTGGACACGACTAAACAACAACCACCTCTCTCCTGACCTCCAGTGTCACATTTCCAACTCCCTATTGGACATCTTTAGCTGGATGTTTTATAGAAATCCTAAACTCAACATGTATGGGACGGGGACCCCAAGAAACCCAAAGACCCCAACCCCCTAGGAATCTTTAAACTTTTCCAAGGAAACAAAAGCGATAGATAGATATAGATATAGTTACAGATATAGATTTATAGATATATATGTACACACAAAGGATGTGTGTGTGTGCATATTTGCAAAGATGATATATTGATATGGATGGGTACTATTCAAACTCCAGGCACTCCCTTCCCAGTTGCTTTGCCCCTCCCAGATGCTTCACATACCCTCCCAATTGTTTAGACAGCTTTGTTTGTAAATATATAAAGAGACCAGCTCTTTTCTTACTCAGTGAAACATTCTCCATAGTGACACTGTCTCCTGGCCATATATTCCTCTCTCCTAATAAATCTTTTTATTTTACTAGATTCACTATGAGCCTCCAATTCTTTGGTTAACCTACTCTGCCCTCCCACCCCACCCCCCCATCCAAGTTGCAAGTTCCCAATAAACATGTCCAAAACAGAAATTATTGTTCACTGCCTCCTGCAACCCTCCCCTCTTCCAATATTCCCTATTGTGGAGAGTACTACCATCCTTCCAGTCACTCAAGCTTGAAACCTACCAGTCATGCTTGATTCCTCCCACAAGTCCTGTTGTTTCTGCCTTAGTAATATCTCTTCCCATGTGCCCCCTTCTCTTCTCTGACACTGCAGAACCTCATCACTTCATACCTGGACTATTGCAATATCCTGCTGGTTGGTCTCCCCCCCACTTGTGACTTCCCCAATCCAATCCATCTTTCCCCAGCTGTTAGCTACATTGATTTTCCTAAAAGTTAGGTTCTGTCTATAACATGCCCCCAGATTCAATAAGCTCCAAAAGCTCCCTATTACTTCCAGTATCAAATATAAAATACTATGTTTGGCTTTTAAAGCCCTCCATATCCTGTTCCCTTCTTACGCTTCCAGTTTTATTATACTTTACTCCCATCAATGTACTCTGTGATCTAGTGACAGCAGACTGTCCAAGTTCAGGCATTTTCAGTGGCCAAATTCTATGCCTGGAAATTTTCTCTTCATCTCCACCTCCTGACTTCCCTGGCTCCCTACAAGTCTCAGGGAAAGACCTACCATCTGCAAGAAGTCTTTCCCAATCCTCCTTAATCTTAATGCCTTTATTCTTAAATTATCTCCAATTTTCCCTGTATCTTTTTTTATCATTTTATAAATTTTGTTGTCTTTTACAAAAACTAGCTGTTTTGTGGTTTACTTTAATTTTTTAAATTTTCAATTCCATTTAATTCTAATTTTCCAAATATCCTGTTTTGCAATAGTTTGGGATAATATTATATGGCTGCTGTTATTATTTAACATCTCTCTAGGTTGCTTTCCTAAAGGATAGACACTACCCTCAGATTCAAGGGTATATTCTGAGGATCTGCAGTCTTGAATTTATAGCTTATGATACCCCTGGTAATCCATTAGACACAGTTGTTTCAAAGGAAAGACATTTGCTAAGACTGCATAGTAAAAGCAGTGGCTACAAAACATTCCCAGTTCCGTGAGCTTGAAACACACTCTCCCACAAATACAAGCTGCATCTGTAGGAAGACTTATTACAAACTTACAAACTCAGAGTAAAATGGTGGGGAATACATGTGACTAAGGCAACTCATTCCTCTGGTATAGCAGGACTTCAATGTCCCTTCTCTCCTAATGAAGTCTTCAAGCTGAACCGCAGCTGGGTGCAGCATCGCTTCTGGGCAGGTTACTTTACTGAAGTTCCTTAATCTGCTCCTCTCAGGAAGTCAGCTCCCATGAGCAAGAACTAATTTTCCCTTGAACCTGTGGTTGGCTGTCTTCTGACTGTCCTGATTATTAGTGTTTCCTTCCATGAGTCGCTGCCTTTCTGGAGACCATGTGTTTCTCTTCTTAATGGTTGCAATGGGTCCTACTGATTGAGTAGCTCTCCTTCAAAGCACCACTACAGAAGGCAGGGGAGGAGAGAAAACCACTCCTCCCTTCCCCACCCCTGGGATAACAAACCACAAAGCTTCTCCTGTCCTGAACCTTCTCAGAGCTGGACAGCTCAACCTTTTAATGGCTATCATGGATATGGCGAACCCATGGGCCTTTCTAATTCAGGGAAGGAAAACCACACTTCATAAAGGGATGACCAGATGTTTTGTGTATTAACATATCTTTGCACTTCATTAAAGTATAAGTACCTCAATATCTCAGCTACCTACTCTTTTTTACTTTGATTACATTAACTGGGATGGGTGATAGTAATTGGAAGGGCTTCAAAATTGAATAGTAAATTCAATACTCATATCTCTTTCTTTTTTCATAATATAAGTAATCAGAAAAACATAAATTATCCCTTAAGGACTATTTTAGCTGCATCCTATAAATTGTGGCTTGTAATCTCATTCAGAATTATAATTTTTTTAGACAAAATGTTTACTGTTTCTGTGTTTAAGATTTCAGTTTTATTCTCCATTTAGGTCAACAATTTTTTTCATATTACATTTTTGATTAAATTTTTATTGTTATGGTCTGTAAAGGATATGTTTAAGATTTCTGCTTATCTGAATTCTTATGTGAGTTCTTTGTTCCCTAGAGTGTGGTCATTTTTCATGTATGTCCCATGGGAACCTATACTACATCCATATTCTCCAAAATTCAGAAGACACTGGAGATATATAAGATTATTTATAGGTTTAACAAATCCAGAAGTTGGGGTTGTTTGGGGGTATTTTTAAAACACTTTGTTCTTGTCTGTAATGTCAACAATCACAACTTCATGAAACTTTTGTGAAAAATTAAATTTATTACAAGAGAAATGAACATGCATGTGGAACCCTAAGCAAGTATAAAGAGTTGATGGTCCAAACAGAAGCTTGCATGAAACTGCGACAGAGAAGAGAAGAATCCTTAACAATAATTTATTTTTTATTTATATTTTGTAAAGAATTAATTGTTATTTGAGGTTTTTATGCCTCAGTGCACACTGGCCTGGGGCTCCGCAACCCGCACGGTGCTCCACCCACTGGTTGTAGCCGTTGCCAGGGCTCTGGCACCTCATGTCATCACCACTCACTGATGCCTACATGGGCCTGGCAAAATTATGATTGGAAGCCTAGTGAGGGCAGTCATGTGACTGTCAGAGAGGCCATCCCATTGGCTGGGACTGTGCGGGGTGTTTCTAGGGTTGGGGGAGGAGAATTGGGCATTCTAGGTGGAAGCTGGAAAGCGACAGGCGTTCTGCTGCGTATTTTCAGCTGATTCCTGGGCGGTGGTATTTTTCAGGTATTATAATTTCCCTTTCCCCATTTTTATTTCCTTTCCCTTGATCCTACTGATCCTGTTTGTGTTTGTTTGTTTTTATTTCGTTCTTGTTAAAATAAATCTTGTTCTGTTTTGAGGGAGGCTGCCGGTTTCCTTCCTTGCCACAATATTGTGGCAAGCCGCTTAGCAAGCACTCCCCAATTAAAATTTGGTCCCCACAGTTTCTATTAGATACGTTAATCTTTGTCAGAGGAACATTGTTACCTAGAATTTTTCTCCCTAGAATTTGTGTTTTCCTATCTTTGTGTCCTCAGTTTCCTTATAAGCACCAAGTTTACAAGGCATAGAATATAGAACATGCTATATAACAGAGTATACACAAAGGACTTATACCCAAGTCCATAGACAGTCAAAAATGCTTTCACTTCAGAAGAACTCCATTCTGTCCAGAAGAATCATCCCAGACTTATAGAGCTACCCTTACATTAAAGTCTATCACTAGCAGGTAGAAAACTCAGAGTTATTAGGAAGTCAAGCAATGAACTCCTAGAGTAAACCTCTCTTTCTCCAGGGCCCAATAAAATTGTTCCAGACTTATAGCATCACCCTAGAATTGTGTCTCTCTCCAACTCCACTAAGAGAAACAGAAATTTGTTTTATTTTGTTTTGTTTGCAAGGCAATGAGGGTTAAGTGACTTGTCCAGGGTCAC
Source organism: Dromiciops gliroides (assembly GCF_019393635.1). Lineage (NCBI taxonomy): Eukaryota > Metazoa > Chordata > Mammalia > Microbiotheria > Microbiotheriidae > Dromiciops > Dromiciops gliroides. Next base: position 272,746,080 of record NC_057862.1, read on the forward strand.
ACAGCTAGTAAGTGTTGACTGTCTGAGGCTGGATTTGAACTCAGGTCCTCCTGAATCCAGCGCCAGTGCTTTATCCATTGCACCACCTGACTGCCCCTCAGGAATTTGTTTTTAATGGAGAGCTGGTCAATAAGGGTTCAGTCCTATGAGCATTCCACAGGATTCCCACACAATTATTTGATGACTTTGCTTCTGAAAGTTCATGATGACATAGCAATGAGGGGCTTCCATTTCAAAGAGTGTGCAGGTATTCTCTGTTTCCTGTTCACTTACTTTCTGGTTTTATAATTGGCTACTGCAGCAGAACTGTGAGTACATATAAAAGACCCCAAGAGAAAAATGTGGTCTCTTTCCTTCCTGATGGCCACTAGCTATAAGGATGATTCTCTGAGATATGGAGTGCTGGCTCTAGAGGAGTTGAAAGGGAAAGGGGAAATGTGATCCACTCCTCCAGGTCTGTACAATTAATTAATAGTTATCCCATATAACTCTTTCTCTCCACTCACATAGCTACCATATTCGTTCAAGCTCTCATTACTTCTTTGCCTAAATTATAACAAAATTTGCTAATTACTGTCTTCACTGCCCTCCCTACCCATTTTGGGTGGGGGTGTGGTGCTAGCTGTAGTTTTCAGATTCCTGTTCTAGGCCATTTATAATTTCTATGTAGTTTTCAGATTCCTTTTCTAGGCCATTTATAATACCTATGAAGGAAATGTTCCAAGCTTGCTTCTCCTTATCATGGCTTTGTGCCTCCTTACCCCTTGGCTGTGACACACCTTTCCACTTCTCTACCCAGAATTTCCTACATCCATTCAATGACACCACTCCCATCTATTTTCCTGATGCTGCCACTGCCACTGCTTCCTCAGGGATTCCACATGTCTTTTAGAATGAAAAAATGTAGGTCAACATTCCTTAGTATTCGCCCAAAATTTTCCAGCTTTTTTGTTGGTCAAATTCACAACCATTCCAGGCAGGTGCCTTAGGCAGTTTTGAACATTTCTTCCCAACCTACTGACTTGTTCCTAACTACTAGCTCAACTTGAGTGACTTGGTTCCATTTACCTCTTCTCTATCTCAGAGCTTAGGAAATGTTCCTCCATGTAATTGACTCCTCTCTCAGGAAAACATTCATTCCCTTTGCTGCTCTGTCTCATGTCATCCCCCCTAGTCAGAATCTCAGAGAGCTTCAAGACAATAAGACCATTAGAAAAGGATGGACAACTGTTGCGAGAGCAAATGCTCTTGTCCTTCTCACACAGGAAACCTAGGAACATGTATATCCCCCACTCCTATTCCCCTCACCCACTTTCCTCCTCTTGTTCTGGCAATTAATATCAGATTAATACTATCATTTCTTTACTACCAAATTGACTGTTCCATTGTTCTACTTTAGTATCTTTGACTTGCCACCTCTCCCTTAATTTTGATTTTGCCCCCTATTAGAACATTAGCTTCTTGATGTCAAGGATTGTATGTCTTACTTTTGTATTTGTGTCTCCAGTGTTTAGCATAGTATCTAGTACATAGTAAATTATTTAATAATAAATTTAATAAATACTTTTTTATTCATTCATTCATTCCTCAAAATACTAAAACCTACTTCCCATTTGCAAGCACACAGTTCCAAATATTACAGAGGAAAGTTTTATTAAAGGGGGAGAAATGAAATAGAAAGCATGAAATCAGCAACCATTAGTCCCCCAAATGTATGTAAATCCCCAATGTTTTTAAATTCATGCATCTACTGCTTATTAAACTCTCCTTCTCTCCCTCTCAGGTGCTAGCTGCACAGCACAAGGGGAGTTGTATGTGAGGAATGTTTAGAAAATTGGAAAAAAGTGTGTCCAGAGAATTTTAAATAATGGGTATAAAGAAAGCTATGCTGAACAGGAGAAATGTGGAATGCTTGGAGTGGCTGGTTCTTGAGTGGATCAGTACTAGAATAAAATCGTCGATTGAGGTTCTATGGGATGTCAAGGGATAGCTGAAATTTATTATTGCAATGTTTTATATATGTGGAGGAGAGGTGCCCAGCAGTTTTCATTGTGTTGGACATATTTTCGGAATGTGGATGAATTCAGTGATTATGGTAGTGATTTTCTGTGAGGGGGACAGAGAGGGACAGAAAGGGCAGAAAAGGAAGGGTCTGGGAAATAAAAGTCTTGTTTGACTGCTTGATGAATGGAGAGCATGAATCCGGGTGAACAGGTAGAGTGGGGAGATCTAAAGAAGTTGGACCCAAAGAGGGGATAGATAGCCAGCAGCTCACAGGGAAGGAGAAGTGAATTTGGAGAGATGCATGGTGAAATCAAGTGTAGGGCAAAAGTGATTTGTGTCTGGAGAAGAGTTAGTCAGAAGTGGGTGGAAAGGTGGAGTCTGTGAAAATGTCATGATAGAATGGGACTATGGGCTGGGAGGACAGTTGAAGAAAAAAGCAGGAGTGATGGAAAAGAAAGGTGGATTGAGATGGAAATCAACAGACATAATCCAAATGTGTAGGGAGGTTTACCTCTCCAAGCATTAATGAGAAGGTAGAAGGCAGAGATGGGAAAAGTTAGCCTGTACATAGGTCAAGGCTAGCTGACAGGATAGGTCTGAAGTAGGGAGAAGTGATTAACTAGAGTCTGCTGAGAAGCAGGAAGGGAAATTCAACTGTTTGTTGTCTCAGTGGAAGAAGAGAGTGGGAGACACGTTGGAGCAGAGTTCCAGAAAAAGAGACAGGGCATGGAGTCAGAGAGGTGAAGTTGAATGGAGGGAGTGCCCTGTGGAGGGAGAGATGACCCATGGAGGAAGCCTAATCATAGAGAAATGGTTAAATAAGAACAAGTGCTTAGTGGGAAAGATGTGGAGAGGCAGAGTGCATTTGCTAAAGAGATGGGTGATATGGAGTGAGACACAGCTGTGTGGAGGACAGTGGTCACTGAGCGAGCAAGTGGGTGCCTGGGGAGAGTGGGGTTCGGAATGGATTATCAGAGAGCCTGTTAGAAAAGACTGGCTGCAGAATCTGTGGAGAGGTAGAATGATGCTGTGAGGAAGCCGTGAATTGCTAGAGGTAGGTGCTTAGAGAGTCGTAGTCCTTGAGAGATAACATGTGGTAAAAGAGGACTGTGTGTAGAGAAATAGAGAAATTTAGGGATGAGAGAATGGAGCAATGGGAATCCTGAGAGTTGCAGGTATGAAGAGACAGAATGTAAGAGAAAGCTTGAGTAAAAGGGAAGAGAGAGAGAGGCAGTGTGAAAAGCTTGAATGTGGGAAGATTAACAAGTAAAGAGAAAAGGCAGGCTGTGTGGATGTTGGAGGAAAAAGGGAGAAAGCAGCTGAGCTCAGCTGTGAAAGCCAGCACGTTTTAATTTTAAGCTTATTATTTGATAGCTTTCTACTGTAGCTGTGGGGGTCCTTAGATAAAGGAGGAGACAAATTTGATTTTGCAGAGGGTTTGTGGTGAAACTAAAATCTGTCTGGGAAGAAATCTACTAGCCAGTTTACTTTTCCGTAATAAAGCTTACCTCTCAGGTGTGGTAAAATAATGGAATTTGGCAGATGCCCAGGGGTCTGACTTGATTGATTTAGTAGTGTTTGAATTGGGTGTGAATGAGAAACTACTAAGTAACCACTTAAGACGATTAAATTTTTAGCCATCTAGTTTAAACTTGTCCAGCCCTGAGAAGGAGTGTCTTCAGAGGCTGTGGACTGCATCATCAACAGGGAACCAGTCTCAGCCATACTACTTGAAGGACCTCCCCTTTGGGGGAAGGAGAAAAAGGTAGAAAAAGGGACCCCAACAGGAAGTGACTAACTCTCACTCAATCTCTAGCCTTTGAAGGAGTTTCGGAGAGGACTGGCTGCCATAGAAATTATGGACCCCTGATGGTGAGGTAAATCCAGCCCTTTGAATTAGCTGAGCTGAAAGCAAGTTTGAGTTTTGAGACAGCCTTTGCTAGAACCAGGGAGATTATCCATTTTCCTCTTTCCTTATTCCCTTGTCCTTGACCTTATTAATTTCACCTTTACTGTGTATTTTATTCCCATTAATAAAACCTGATTCATTTGTGGAAAAGAGGCTTTTAGGCTCTTTTTTTGTTTGTTTTTTGGGGGGGGGGTTTGGTGAGGCAATTGGGGTTAAGTGACTTGCCCAGGGTCACACAGCTAGTAAGTGTTAAGTGTCTGAGGCCGGATTTGAACTCAGGTCCTCCTGAATCCAGGGCTGGTACTCTATCCACTATGCCACCTAGCTGCCCCTTTAAGCTCTTTTCTTATTGGCCTGATCTGAGCCTCAGAAGCTGCTGGTGCTAAAGACTCTGACAGGCAATGGAAGCACTGTCCCTGGCTGGGTTCAGACTGTGTGCTGAGCTGTTCAGCCTGATCAGTAGGTGATTGGAATTGCCCTCTTTTGCTGAGAAATAGTCTCACTCTGTTCTTATGTGCATTAGGCTGCTCTGGGCTTTTTTGTTTTTTGTTTTTTACTGCTCCCTTAGCTTTCAATAAGCATTCTTGTATGCCCACCTGGGATCCGTAGTTTCAATGGGAGTCAGCTGTGCAGTTCCTCTCTGGTATGCTCTTGAAGCTCACCAAAAGAAAAGAGCTACTTATCATTTTTTTTGTTGGTTTTTTGGGTTTTTTTGGTGAGGCAATTGGGGTTAAGTGACATGCCCAGGGTCACACAGCTAGTAAGTGTTAAGTGTCTGAGGCCAAATTTGAACTCAGGTCCTCCTGACTCCAGGGCCAGTGCTCTATCAGCTCTATCTTATAATTTTAAGGAGATCTTCATTTATTCCTATACTCTCCAGTGTTGTTAATAGGAAAGGATGTTATATTTGTCAAAAACTTTTTCTGTACCTCTTGAGATAATCATATGATTTCTGTTGTTTTTGTTATTGATATGGGCAATTATGCTGATAGTTTTTCTAATAGTGAACTAACCCTGCATTCCTGGTATAAATCCCACCTGGTCATAATGTATAATCCTTGTTATATATTGCTGTCATTTCCTTGTTAGTGTTTTATTTAAATTTTTTGCATTGATATTCATTATGGAAATTGGTCTATAGTTTTCTTTCTCTGTTTTAGCTCTTCCTAGGTTAGGTATCAACATCATATTTGTGTTGTAAAAGGAATTTGGTAGGACTCCTCTTTTGCCTGTTTTTTCAATTGGTTTATATAATATTGGAATTAAGTATTCTTTAAATGTTTGGTAGAGATTCTGGGAAGATGGTAGAGTAGGTCAGAAAACTTTTGGCTCTCCAAATTTCCTCCACAAAAAAAGACAAAACATCACCTCAGGGGCAGTAGATAGAGATGGCCCAGTGGATAGAGCACCAGTCCTGGAGTCAGGAGTACCTGAGTTCAAATCCGGCCTCAGACACTTAACACTTACTAGCTGTGTGACCCTGGGCAAGTCACTTAACCTCAATTGCCTCACTAAAAAAAAAAATTGTTAAAAAAAAACATCACCTCAAAGCAGCAGAAAAATAAATACTGGGTAAGGTGAATATCCTCTTAAGACAATTTGAGAAGATCCCAGGAAAGACCCAACCTCCAGGGGTGGGGGTTCGGTCTGAATGAAGTGAAAACACTTCCAGGCTGACTCTGCAGAACCAACAAACAAGCCTTGGAAGCAGCTGGACTGAGAGGCAACCTCAGCCTTAGAAACCTTCATTTTACTTACAGTGTAGGGGTTTGATGGTTGAGTAGGAGAAGACTGAAAGAACTTCCACAGGCGAGGGACACCAAGCACAGATGTGCTGACCAGATGTGTCCAGGGCTGAAGCTGCAGGGAGCAGGAGCTAGCACACATCTAGTGAGTGCAGTAGGAGAGGGGTGGGGACCCTGCTGGCTGTGGGCACTTGCAGGAGAGCAGAGTCCCTATTTCATTTCCAGGGCAGAGAGGACAGCTGTAGTTTGAAGCCATTGGAGGGACTACAGGGAACAAGAGCATTTGTGGGACATTGTGGCTGGGGTCCTAGCCATTGCTTAGGAGTGAAGAAGAGAGCCCAAGTTTGGGTCCCAAGATAGACCTCAGAAAATAACTGCTAAAAGCAAAATAAAACATAAATCAATCAATACAAGTAAGCAAAAGACGAAGAACCAACCATAGATAGTTACTATGGGGATAGAGAAGATATGGGTTCATATTCAAAGGAAGATAATGGATCTAAAAAGCCACTCCTTTTTCGATGAGAAATGTCAAATGGTCCCAAACACAAAAAGAGTTCTTGGAAGAACTTAAAAAGGGCTTTGAAAAACAAATAAGAGAGATTGAATGAAAAAATATGAGTAATCCAAGAAAATTATGAAAATGAAATCAACCAATTTGAGATAGAGAACCAAAACCTTATGAGAAAAAATGATTCCTTGAAAACTAGAATTCAGCAAGGAGAAGATGTTCTAAGACAACAAGAAATCATAAAATAAAACCAAAAGAATAAAAAAATAAAAGAGAGTGAAACATCTCCTTAGAAAAACAACTGATCTGGAAAACAGATTGAAGAAAAATAATAAAAGTATAATTGGAGTACCTGAAAATTACGATAAAAAAAGAATCTTGATACGATATTAAAGAAATTATCAAGGAAAATTGCCCTAACATTCTAGAACAAGAAGGCAAAGCAGAAACACACACACACACACACACAAATCCACTGATCACCACCTGAAAGAGATCCAGGATCTACAGGAATAACATAGCTAAGTTTCAAAGCTCCCAGATTAAGGATAAGATATTGGAAGCAACAAGAAAAAAAGTACTTAAGTATCATGGAGCTACAATAAGGATTATACAACACATAGCAGCTACTACCTTGAAGGACCATAGGTCTTGGAATACTCTATTCCATAGAGCAAAAGAGCTGGGGTTATGACCAAGGGTAACTTAACCAGCAAAGTTAAGCATAATCTTCAATGAAAAAATTGGAATTTAATGAATTAAAAAACTTTCAGGTTTTTGTGACAAAAAAAACCAGTAATTAAGCGAATATTTTGCATACAACTTCTAGGAGAACTACAAGGTAAACATTAGAGACCAATCATAAGAGACTCAATAAGGACAAAGTGTTTACTTCTTATATGTGAAAATATTAGCAGTACTTTTTTTTTTTTTTTTTGGTGAGGCAATTGGGGTTAAGTGACTTGCCCAAGGTCACACAGCTAGTAAGTGTTAAGTGTCTGAGGCCGGATTTGAACTCAGGTACTCCTGGCTCCAGGGCCGGTGCTCTATCCACTGCGCCACCTAGCCGCCCCTTAGCAGTACTTTTTGACTGTCATTAATTGGGTAATTATTTGGGCTTTGGCTGGCTTGAGTATGAAGGGGTGATTCTACAAAAAATAAAACTGTAGGGACAGATAAAAAGGAGTAATTATTTCATACAAATGAGGCACAAAAGATAAGACTGATACAGAAGAAGCTAGTAGGGAGGACGGTGGGCAGTGATGAAATCTAACTCTTATCAGGAATGAATTAAAAGGGGATAGCAGGTGGCGCAGAGGATAGAGCACCGGCCCTGGAGTCAGGAGTACCTGAGTTCAAATCCGACCTCAGACACTTAACACTTACTAGCTGTGTGACCCTGGGCAAGTCAATTAACCCCAATTGTCTCACTAAAAAAAAAAAAAAACAAACAAAAAAAGGGGGATAGCAAATGGGGAAAAGGATAAGAGAATGACTTTTAGAGGGGCAGGTAGAGTAAGGTATAGGAGGGCAATGTAGTGAGCAGAAGTAAAGCAGAGGAATAAGGAGGGATAAATAGGGTGAGAATGATAGGAAAAACAGGAAGGAGGAAAATACACAAGAAGTAATTCTAGCTTAGAATGGGAATGGGAATGTGGAAACAATAAAAATTTGAATTCAACAATATGTTGCTTTCAGGAAACATAAAAATGAGAGATACACATAAAGATAAAATAAAGGGCAAGAGTAGAATTTATTATTTTTAAAAAGCAGGGATGGTAATCATGATCTCAGATGAAGTTAATTAAAATTGATTTAATCAAGAGAAAAAGAGAAACATTACAAGTCAGCAATAGTATTCAATAGTGTTTTAGACCATTTAAAAAAAGTACACAGTATAAAATATCTGATAATATACCTGCCAAAACAGACACAGGAACTATTCAAACATAAACATAAAACACTTTTTATACAAATAAACTCAGATCCAAATAATTGAAGTAATACTTATTGTTCATTTATTGTTCAATATTTATTGTTCATAGATAAAACCAATATAATTTTGGTAGGATTTTTCTGCAGGGCAATGAGGGTTAAGTGACTTGCCCAGGGTCACACAGATGGTAAGTGTCAAATGTGCTGAGGCCGGATTTGAACTCAGGTCCTCCTGAATCCAGGGCTGGTGCTCTATCCACTGCACCACCTAGCTGCCCCCCAATATAATTTTTAAATGATAATTTTACCCAATGTCATCCCAATTAAATTACTAAAAAATTATTTTATTGCGTTAGAAAAATTAATAAAGTTCATGTGGAAGAACAAAAGGTCAGGGGGCAGCTAGGTGGCGCAGTGGATAAAGCACCAGCCCTGGATTCAGGAGGATCTGAGTACAAATCTGGCCTCAGACACTTGACACTAGCTGTGTGACCCTGGGCAAGTCACTTAACCCTCATTGCCCCGCCAAAAAAAAAAAAAAAAAGAACCAGAGTTCAGGAACCTCAAAGAAACCAGGAAAAAAAATATAAAGGAAATAGTTTCTGCAGTATCAGACCTTAAACTATATTATAAGGTGAGAGCATTGTTGAAGTAAAAATGGAGTGGCCAGGTTGGGGTCGCAGCGGTAGGTGTCAAAGCCCTCTGAGCAGAGGATGAATTGCACCAGGGAGATGTGGGACGAGTCCATACTCTGAAGGTTCATCCTGCCTGAGCTGATGTCCCAGCAGGCCTCATTGATGAAGTCTTTTAGCGCTTCCAGCACCTTCTTGAGGATGGAATTTTGATTATTTTAAATTAAATTTTTCTTGTGTAAATAAAACATATAGCCAAAAATAGAAGGAATGCAGAAAATTTGGGGAAAACTTTCAGGGACAATCTCTTAGATAGGATGTGATTGGGTTTGAATAGTGCTGTGGTACAGGAGATGATGAGTTGGTTGACTTGGAAAGGCACGGAAAGAATTGGACTTATGAGAGAAAATTCTATCCACCTTTAGAGAAACAGATGATTAGTGGAAATTAATATAGTACAGCCTTACATATATGTGTCCAAGTGTATGTGTGTACATATGAGTATGTGTATATATGTGTGTGTGTGTGTGTGTATCCACACTTAATTGCAGCCTTCTTTAGGGGGAAAGGGAAAGAGAATGAAAAAAAAAAAGTAAAAAGTACACAGCAGAGAACAAAAGAAAACCAACAAGGAAGCAAAGAAAAGCTAGGCAGATTTGAAAATAATGTGTATTATTTTGGGGGACTTTTCTTTTTTTGTGGGGCAATGAGGGTTAAGTGACTTGCCCAGGGTCACACAGCTAGTAAGTGTCAAGTGTCTGAGGCTGGATTTGAACTCAGGTACTCCTGAATCCAGGGCTGGTGCTTTATCCACTGCGCCACCTAGCTGCCCCTCCTGTATTATTTTTTTTTTAATTTTTTTTTTAACATATAAGGTATTTTATTTTTTCTGTTACATGTAAAGATAGTTCTCAACTTTTGTTTATACAAGTTTTACAATTTCAGATTTTTCTCCCTCCCTCCCCCCTCCCCTAGACAGCAGGTAATCTGATATAGGTTATATCTATATATCTATATACATATACATATATATATATCTATTCCTGTATTATTTTTTATAAAGGTTCTCTTTAAATTGAAATTTCTCATTTTCTACTGAATTCTCTCCTATGTTCTGCTGTGTGCATGACAATGTTTTTCTTTTTCTTTTCTCATTTTGTAAATAAAATAAAATGAGAGGGTTAAAAAAATAAATAAATGTTTGGTTGAATTCACTTGTGAATCCATCTTGTCCTGAGTCTTTTTTGTTAAGGAGTTCATTGATGGCTTGTTCCATTTCTTTTTCTAAGATGGGGTTATTTGTGTATTCTATTTTCTCTTCTGTTAAATTAATTATTAAATTGTTAAATTCAATTTATATTTTTGTAAATGGTCATTGATTTTGCTCTGTCAGATTTATCATCATGTAATTGGGCAAAATAGTTCCTAATAATTTCTTAATTTTGTCTTCATTTGTGGTGAATTCACCCTTTTCATCTTTGATACTGGTAATTTGTTTTTCTTTCTTTTTTTAAAAATCAAATTAACCAATGGTTTATTTTTTCCTTCATAAAACGAGATTCTGGTTTTATTTATTGGTTCAATTATTTTCTTACTTTCAACTGTATTAATCTCTTCTTTGATTTTCAGGATTTCCAATTTGATATTTTAACTAGATATCTTTAATTTGTTCCTTTTCTAGTTTTTTTAGTTGCATGCCCAGTTCATTGATCTACTCTTTCTCTATTTTACTGATGTAAGCATTTAGAGAAATAAATTTTTCCCTAAGTACTGCTTTGACTGCATCCCATAAATTTTGATATGTTGTCTCATTGTTGTTATTGTCTTTAATGAAATTATTGTTTCTGTAATTTGCTCTTTGACCCTCTCATTCTTTAGGATTAGATTACTTAGCTTCCAATTGCTTTTTATTCTATGTTTCCATGGCCCCTTAGTGTAATTTTTATTGTATTATGATCTGTTTGGTTTTTGTTTTGTTTTTGCAGGGCAATGAGGGTTAAGTTGCTTGCCCAGGGTCACACAGCTAGTAAGTGTCAAGTGTCTGAGGCTGGATTTGAACTCAGGTCCTCCTGAATCTAGGTCCTGTGCTTTATCCACCGTGCCACCTAGTTGCCCCATATTGTATTATGATCTGAAAAGGATGCATTTAATATTTTTGGTTTTCTGCATTTGGTTGTGAGATTTTTATGCCCTTATGTATGGTCAATTTTTGTGTAGGTGCCACTGAAGAAAAGGTATGTGTTTTTTCTATTATTATTCTGTTTTCTTCAGAAGTCTATCATCTCTAACTTTTCTAAAATTCTATTCGCAACCTTAACTTTTTTTCTTGTTTATTTTTTGGTTGCATTTAGGGGAAAGTTGAGGTCCCTTAACTGTAAAGGTTTACTGTCTATTTTCTCCTGTAACTTATTTAACTTCTTTAAAAATGTGGGTGCTATACCATTTGGTACATATATGTTAAGTATTGATATTACTTCATTGTCTTTGATTGTTGTTTGTCCTTTGTTCTCAAAGAGGACCATGACATCTAGATGATTTCATGCCTTGCCCTGAATTGGATTTAAGTAAAGGAGGGCTGTGCAAGGTCACCAACCTCACTCTCTTCTTCAGAGCTATCTGCATCCAATGGCAAGATATACATCAGGACAATCAGAGATGGCCCCAGATATTTAAAGCAATTGGGGTTATGTGACTTGTCCAGGGTCACACATCTAGTAATTGTCTTAGGTGAGATTTGAACTCAGGTCCTCTTGATTCAGGGCCAGTGCTCCATCCACTGCTCCACCTAACTGCCCCAATTATCTATGGTACCTTTTAGCAAGATGTAGTTTCCTTCCATATTTCTTTTAATTATATCTGGTTTTGCTTTTGCCTTGTTTGAAATCATGAGATCAAGCTACCCCAGCTTTTTTTTACTTCAGCTGAAGCATAATAGATTCTCCTCCAGCCCCCTTCCTTGTTCAGCATGTGTGTCTATCTGCTTCAAATATGTTTCTTGTAAACAACACATTGTAGGATTTTGGTGTTTTTGTTGGGTTTTGTTGTTGTTGTTGTTGTTTTTTGGGTTTTTTTAGTGAGGCAATTGGGGTTAATTGACTTGCCCAGGGTCACACAGCTAGTAAGTGTTAAGTGTCTGAGGCCAGATTTGAACTCAGGTACTCCTGACTCCAGGGCTGGTGCTCTATCCACTGCGCCACCTAGCTGCCCCAAGATAAATTTCTATACCCAACTGACTGTCTATGTTATTCCCTCTTTGAGCCTATTTCAATGAGAGTAATATTCAAGCATTGCCCACCAAACCTCCCATCTTCCCCTCCAGTAAAAGTCCTTTGGCAACTCTGTTATGTGAGATAATTTACCATACTGTACCTCTTCCTTCTTCCTTTTCCCACAGTATCTTTCTTTCTCACCCCATAATTTTCCTTTTTTTGCATATCATCCCATTACAGTCAACTCAGATTCACACCTTCTGTCTACGTATACTTCTTCTAACTGCCCTAATAGTGACAAAGTTCTTAAGAGTTACAAGTATCATCTTCCTATATAGGAATGTAAACAGTTTAACCTTATTGAACTCCTTGTTTTCTCTTTCCTGCTTACTTTTCTATGCTTATCTTGAATTTTGAACAGTACAGTCAACAAAAGGTTGGCGTGAGACATTTTTCCAGCCTTAGAAAACTTAAATGGTTGGCGGAAGAACTCTGTGACACTGGGCTAGAAGCCTGTTTGGAGCCCACACACACAGTGGTGGCAACAACAGCCACAACAGCAGCATAAGGAGGTCAGAGGACTGCTCAGAAAGAGATTACGGGGACCACTTGCTATCACTGGATATAGCTAGTGCTGACTGCCAAGTCTATTTCTATATGCAGTTCTGATTTGAAGTTCTAGAGCAAGGAACCCCTTGGTGGGTGAAAACAATCACCCCAGACCAAATGCCAGAAGTGTCATTCATTATATGTATTTATTTTGTATAAACTTATGGAGTCCCAAGTTGCTAAGACCTAGAATTAGAGAATTTGGAGGTCCTTTCTAGAATCACTGAGCCTTTGGAAAACCTCTCTAAGATCATGGAGATTTTGGAGGACCTTCCTGTGATAACAGCATCTTAGGACTAGACTATTCCTAGGCATTCAGGAGAGCTCAGATTGTTTCAGCATTCTAGTAGCCTTGAAGAAGAGATTTCTGCTTAAGTTTGGGGGCAACCAAGAGGCAAGAATGAGATAAGTAGATAAGCATATAGACCAGAGAGTAGGAGATGAGACCATGTTGAAATGGCAATTGTGGCAGTTGATGAGGGTGGAAGTAGAGTCAATGGTTTCTTTCATCATTTCTTTCTATCAATAGGAAATCACTGGGCAGCTAGGTGGTGTAGTGGATAGAGCACCAGCCCTGGATTCAGGAGGACCTGAGTTTCAAATGCGGCCTCAGACACTTAACACTTACTAGCTGTGTGACCCTGGGAAAGTCACTTAACCCCAATTGCCTCACCAAAAAAAACCACCAAAAAACAAAACCCCAGGAAATCACACCTTACTGAGACTTAGGTGAAAACTAGGTTTATCAGGAGAGGAATGAACATGCATGTGTAAATCAAAGCTGGAGCAAAGAGTTCACAAGCCTTACAGAAGTTTACATTTTTTATAATAGCAAGACAAAGGGAGGAGGGGCTTCCAACAAGAGATTGGAGAGAGACATTTTTGGGTGGAACAAAGGTGGGAAAAAGGACAAGACCACTCCCTACTGGAAGGAGCAAGGTAATAAAAAAATGGCATTCTTTTCTCTTTGAACTACCAGACTATGAGGATAAGAGGATCTGCTTATCTACAAAGGACCCCAAGCTGCACAAGCATTATAACAGCCTCACACAGACCAGCTGGCACCTGTCTTGCTTCTTAAGGACACACAGGGAACCCAGCTTGGGGTGCAACAACAAATTATGTCAGCCAAGGTAGGGGTTGTCCTTGGCACATTCAGAGCCTCCTTCATTCTCTGGGTCCAGTGTATCTGGAAAATATGGCAACTCAAGGTTAAATTGGATTCAGGGCAACAGTACTCTGCCAAACTATACATGTATATCTGTTTCTAGTTAATCACTGCCATTTTGGGGGTTGAGGCAAAATTCAATTTACTGGAACATTTGGGTAAGAAACAGCAGATCATAGTGTCTATGGAGAGACAGGAATTTGGAAGGGAAGTTGGGGAAAGAACTCATTCTTTCTTGGAACTTCTCTTAAACGGTATCCTACTTTCTGTGATGCCTGTAGAACCCAGGGATTCTATTCGCTTCTGTGCTATAGCTCGGGTGCTCTCTTTGCTCAACCTCTTAAATCCTGACAGAATGTCTTTCTTCCCAGTTTTTGGATAGTTTCTGCCTTTTATAATCAGTGCTTAGGGCATAACCCAAGTCTTTCACACAATGGCCTTGACTGATTCAGGGCGTACAGGCCTTGTTCACACAATTCTGATTGAATCAATCAAAAAAAGTAAAACTAGTCAAAGCCAAATGGGATGGATTTGGTTTATATTCATTTTTATGTTACTTGATACTACTAATAAATTATGCAGCCATTAGCAATGATTTTAAGTCCATAAATTGGTCCAAGATTAAGAGACCCACAGCACAAGATAGTTCCTTGATTTTAGTCCAATGTGAGGGCCAATTAGTCTTTGCAATTTTGGTCTTTTCTGATAATATTTCTTAATATGTCCACTATACTGCCTTTGAACCCTGAGAATTTGATGAAAGTCAATAGCATAAAGTTATGAAGGCTGAAGAGGCTGTCCCCCAGTAAATCCCAAAGGCTACCCTACAAGAGCTATAGTTATTTGTGTAATAGTCTTCCCATTGAGTATAAGCTCCTTGAGGGCAGGAACTTTTTTTTTTCCTTGTAGGGTCTAGCACATTACTAAAACAGACAAGTTTGCATGAAGCTTAGGACAGTATTGAGGGATGAATATGCAGGTTTTGAGAGTCACATGTATAGAAGACTCTTTTGTCCATCCCATTCTTCCTTCCATCCTTCATTCCCATTCTATTATTTGAGTAGAAAGAAAATTTGTCCTTCTTCCCCATTAATGCATAAAAATAACTCACGCCCCCTCCTCCCCTCCTGCCCCTGACAATCCAAATGAAATGTTATTGGGGATGGGAGAAAGGTCTGGAGAACTTGAAACCTTCAGGGGCAGGGTGACACTGTTCTCTAGTAAATGGAAGACCTCAAGCCCCGCCTCCCCCGAACTCTGGCTGGATCACCATTCCCAAAAGGAAGTCACTCCATTGGCTGCGCAGGTTGCCGCCTTGTGGCTTTATTCATTGGTCGAGAGTCAGTTCCGCCCCTGAATTCTCTAAGTGGTCGACGGCGGAGCTCAAAACCCATTCTGATTGGTTAATCCTAACTATCACTCCCAGCCTGATCTCGCGACGCGGGACGACCTGCCTTGAGAGCTCTCTCCGCACCAGCCGCGGGTTGAGAAGATGGCGGTCGCAGTGAGAACTTTGCAGGAGCAGCTGGAAAAAGCCAAGGAAAGCTTAAAAAATGTAGATGAAAATATTCGGAAGCTAACCGGCCGGGATCCGAATGACGTGAGGTGAGGTTCCCCTAAAGGTCTCTCGGCGCCATGAGGACGCGGGACCTTGGCGGAGTGGGGGCAGGGAAGGAGGCAAACCTGGGCCGCATCTTGGGGAGGGTAGGAGCCACCGGACCTTTTCCGGGGGGCGACTGTGGGGCCTCCTCCCCCTGGGGCGGGGACGGCCCTGGGGGACCGTCGCCGCCCTGCTTTGGTCTTGTGGGTCGTCAGGGGAGGGGGAAAGGTGGGAACGCGGGGCGCGTTGGAACTGCTGCAGGAGAGGCCTGCGGAAAAGCCGGGCCCCGGTGCCCCCGACTCCCGCACCCGGCCCGGCTTCCCCCGATATGCTGGAGCTCCCGGCGAGCGCGCCACAAAGGCCCACGGCCTTCCTCATCCCTCGTCCAGGCCCCGGACGGGCGGTGGGGTGGGGGGGCCCGGGGACCTGCTGGACCCCTCGGCTCGGGCAGTCCACGGTGAAGCCTCTAGACCACGTTTTGGCTTCCCGTTCCTCCCTGCAGGTCGGAAGCAGGGGCATTCTTTCCTCCCTGGCGTTACTGTATATGTATGAAGGAGATTTCGGACATTTCGGCTCAAACCTTTGGCCTGTATAAGCCATGATTGGGGGTAACTGGTAACTGGTGACTTGTAAACCAGACTTGGCCTAGGCCACCCCGACATTGGAATTTGTGGGAGTTTGAGGTTATCTCCAACTCATTCATTTTTCTTATTAACATCAGTAAGAAAATATTTAATGAGCTAAACTTATGCTAAAAAACACCTACATCTACCAAAGCCATTTAAGAGGTTGACCTAAGTGATTTTCCTCTTATAAAATTTGTTTCCTTTTACAGTTGGTTTGGTGCTTCTTTTTCATTTACATGTACTATGAGCTATTGTTTCACAGTATGCCAATTCCTAAATCTCTTTACAGACCCATCCAAGCTAGATTGCTGGCGCTCTCAGGCCCTGGTGGAGGTAGGGGTCGTGGTAGTTTATTGCTAAGGTAAGGACCACCTTTCATTTCTCTTGAACTGAAGTATTTACTAATTCTTATTTTTAAAAAAAATAACAGTGGATTCTGATAGGGGGAATGAATTTTTTTTTATATATTTGACTTTATACTTTGAGAGGCTGCATGGCTTAGTGAATAGAAAGCCAGCCTCAACACCAGGAAGATTTTGGTTCAACTCCCATTTCTGACACATACTGGCCAAAGTCACCCTGGGCAAATTACTTAAACCTCTCTACTCTCTAAGACAATCCTATAAAAGGATAAATTGCAGATAAAGTGCCAACCTGCTTGATAGAGTTTCCTCACCTGGAAATTCCCTTTACTTATGAAATCATTGGTCTAGACCCTATACTTTAAATCTTATCTTTAAAATTCCCTTAAGATACCTTTACTAATGAAGGTGCCCTTTTTAAACCTCATTTTTAAAAGAGATCATTTTAGAGTTTAACATAAAACTTAAAACAATAAAATTTAGAGGGGGGGTTTTAAATCCTTTTTTAAGAGTGCTGACCCTATTGTGAATCTTTTGGGTATTTTGATAACATTTGAATTTTGAAACAGTCCTTTGCATGGTATGGAGACTTAAGGTTTAAAGGCCAGAAACTAATAATTTAACAAATAACAAATTAAGTTTGATGAGAAATGGAAATAGCTAATAGGAAATGCAATGTCATTTTAAGATTTGTGGGTTCTACCCCATCATCTTCTGGTGGGGGAGGGATCTAGCATTTTAGAATTAAATATTTTATTATTCATCTTATACAAGGTTTTTGGTATTGCCATTCTAAAGACATTTTAAAAAAATAATGTATTCAACTATTTGTAATTTCATTGTAAAAACGAACAGCTTATATACTTATTTTTGTCAAAGTCTTAATATTTTTTTATTTTAGGCGTGGATTCTCAGATAGTGGAGGAGGACCCCCAGCCAAACAGAGAGACCTTGAAGGGGCAGTCAGTAGGTAAGTTTAGTGGAGATAGTTGTTTAAATTGTGTTTCTTGAAATACAATTAATACAAGATCAGTTTCAACCAGTTATGGATATTCAGTAGTCTGTGGTATTAGGAGTTGTTTTGAGGAACAAATGACATGTATGTAAAGCCTTTGTAAATTTGGCTAAATAAATAGCAGCTATTTTTATGACTTGGTGAATTGACTTTATGGTATATACATCTTCCAAAGTGCCCTTTGTTCCTTTTAAGATTTAAAAATCTAAGTGGGAGGCGGCTAGGTGGTGCAGTGGATAGAGCACCAGCCCTGGATTCAGGAGTACCTGAGTTCAAATCCGGCCTCAGACACTTGACACTTACCAGCTGTGTGACCCTGGGCAAGTCACGCCCATTGCCCCGCAAAAAAACCCCAAAAATCTAAGTGAACCTAGACAGACAGCCTCTAGCCAGAATTACTTGGAAATTCTAGAGTTCCCTACTCCTTGAAAAAACTGAAATTTTTCAAAAAACTTTCAAAAATGAATGGTTCTATATGCTTCTGTCCCCTACCCACTTTTTTGCTTTCTTGGTTGAATTGTCATCAGGGTAGAAACCCACCTTAAAGTATGTTACTGGGGCAGCTAGGTGGCGCAGTGGATAGAGCACCAGCCCTGGATTCAGGAGGACCTGAGTTCAAATCCCGCCTCAGACACTTAACACTTACTAGCTGTGTGACCCTGGGCAAGTCACTTAACCCCAATTGCCTCACTTAAAAAAAAACAAAACACAAAGTATGTTACCTAATTTTCATTAGCCTTTTATTAGCTAACAATCCTCAATATGAGTTTGTGTTTGTTAACTTGGGTTTCTATTGCTTTCCTAAAATTTTCTGCTTATTGAACCTGAGTGAACAAAAGCAGTTCGTAGATAGTAATGGTTGTTCATGAGTTTATTAAGGCATTTTTTTTCCAGTTCACTTTTATACAAAACCCGAAATAATTCTTTACATTGCCTTTTTGTTTTGAACTAAGTCTTTTAATGTTTGTTATTGAAACATTATAGTAACCTTTAAGTAGCATGAATTCAGTTTTAGGTGTTGCCAGACAAGAATGATAAACTAAGGAAAAACATTATTTCATCAATCATTTCTAATTCAGCGATTAACTCTTAAGGTTTTTATTGTTTAACAGTTGTATTAAGATCAGACAGATTGAACAGAGCATGGACAAAAATTTTATTATCTTGTAGACATGTAAAAACTATTTAAGTCTGATTCAAAAGTTTATTTTAAAAGCTGATGTTGTTAGCACCAAAAATTTTTATCCTTTCACTGTTAAAAGTGTAATAAGTATTCTGAGTAGTCATACAGAGGTGAAATAGAAAGGCATATGGAGACTTTTCATAATTTGGTAAATTGGTATTGAGAGATGACATGATTAGTGATGGTATTCTAGTGCTATAGCTTGAAAAATATGTGAGTGTTGGCCTTTGATATTCACTTAACTCAGTTTCAGTAATGATCATCCTAAATTGTTTCTTTTATATCAGGCTGGGAGGGGAGCGTCGGACAAGAAGAGAATCACGCCAAGAAAGCGACGCAGAGGATGATGATGTTAAAAAGGTATTGTGATGGAAAGAGTTTGTGTTAATGGCTAAGTGGGCATGTAGTTATTATAACTTGTGATAAATTTTTCTCTCATAGCCAGCGTTGCAGTCTTCAGTTGTAGCTACCTCCAAAGAGCGTACACGTCGAGACCTTATTCAGGATCAAAATATGGATGAAAAGGGAAAACAAAGGTATTAAATTACTTGGCACACTGGATCATACAGTATTAATCCCCTTGAAAAAAATATCTTAACATTTTCCCTTTGGGGGATACAAATGTTCTTTGTAATTATTTCAAGGAGATAGAATTAGCTTTTTGTTTTGGTGTGATTTGTAGGGGGATTTAATAAATCTGATCCTATTTAAATTACATTTTTATAATTTCTGGCCTTTAGGAATCGACGTATATTTGGCTTGTTAATGGGTACCCTTCAGAAATTTAAACAGGAATCCACTGTAGCTACGGAAAGGGTGTGTATACAATTCTTGCTTTAATTATTTTGTCTTCTATGAGTTGTCAGTATAATTATTGAAAAATATTTGGCATTTGGTTCTTAATACCTTTTAAATGAAAGCACTTTGTAGCAAATTTTAAATGAAGCTAAAAACTGACCAAAGTGTTGGTTGAACTGATCGATGAAGATTTTTGTCTTGTTCTTCTGTGAAGATGCAGTAATGTCAGTTATTTCTGACATCATTTGAGTACAGTGGAAAACAAGAATCTAAGAGAAACAAAATAAGTTTGGTTAAACCACAAAATGGTTCCTGGAGAAATGCTTGGCTGAATACTGCTTGTGTTGGGATAGATAGTAACTAATATCAACTAGTAAAACTTTATATACCATCAAAATGTTATAGATGAGATCATATAAATAAACATATTTTGGACCAGACTGATGATTTCATTGGTAAAGAGAACTTGCAAAGAGAAAATTCTTTGAATTCTTTGTATGTATGACACCTATAAAGACACTTAGTCTTACAGAGTTGTCTGGGACACTGAACCCAGGTTCTCACTCTTGAGACTGGTACTGTCTGCTATGCCTCACTGCCTCAGTTTTTGTAGTGATTTAGGATTTTTGGTATACTTTCATTTAATCCTCACAACCACCCTTGAGGTAGTCGCCGCTGTTATCCCCATTTTATATGTAAGAAAAAATAGGGGATGGAATTGAACTAATGTTCTTTAGGTCTCTAAGGAGTTCTTAACTCAGACTAGTCTGAATTTTCCAGGAATCATTTAGAAAAGTGTCTGAACTAGGGGAGGTGCTTACAGTATAGGCCTTTTGGGTCTCAGATTAGTGGCTGCTCTTTTTATGGAAGTAGAACTAGGTTGAAGCTGCAGAGAGGAACATTAAAGGAAATTTTCTTAACAAAAGGAGCTGTCCACAAATGGAGTGGGGCCCCTCCTCCCTGGAGATCTTCTGGAAGAGGCCGAATGGCTTTGTTGGGGGCATGGTCAAGAAGATTCTACTTCAGATGTTTTAAACTAGATGACTTCTGAGGTCTCTTCCAACTCTGAAATTCTGTAATTTTTATCAGTCTAGTAAGGGAATGAAATGCAAATGTAGGTAGCCTTTTATTTGAATTTCAGAACCAAATGTTTTGTGAGATCCTAAGATAAAGTGGCTTTGAGGTTCAAAAGTTTCTATTAAATATGTAATCACAATTTACATGAAAATGTTCCCAATTCCAAATGTGTCTGGTTTAGTATTAGAGAATTGAGAAACTTTAAATTATGCTAGTGGCCATGAGTAAGTAATTTACCTGCATAGTTCAAAAGTCATTTCAGCTACTTAAAATTAACTTTTTTTATAGTTAATTGAAACAAACTTCTTCATAGTTCTTTGTAACATTATAAAATATAAATCTTAAAACAAATTCTTCATGTTTAGCAAAAGAGGCGTCAAGAAATTGAACAAAAACTTGAAGTGCAAGCAGAAGAAGAAAGAAAACAAGTTGAAAATGAAAGGAGAGAACTTTTTGAAGAAAGGCGTGCTAAACAGACAGAACTGCGACTTTTAGAACAAAAGGTTGAACTTGCTCAGTTGGTGAGTATTGTCAAAGAAATAAGCTGGTCTCAGAATTCTTACATGTTTTCAGAAATATTGATGTTTACCTTCTCTTTCTTTAGCAAGAAGAATGGAATGAGCATAATTCCAAGATAATTAAATATATAAGAACTAAGACAAAGCCCCATTTGTTCTACATTCCTGGAAGAATGTGCCCAGCTACACAAAAGCTGATAGAAGAGTCACAAAGAAAAATGAACGGTAGGTGTTCATGGAGAAAGCAATTGAAAATTTCTCATTGGGGAAGCTGTTCACATGTATTTGGTATATTTTGTTTCCTTTAATGGGTGGTTTCATATTGATGTATCCAAAAGTATCAAAAGTGACAGTGAGTTTGGAAATGGAAGTGCATTTATTTGATGCACAATTTTTCCCAAGACTTTATGTTTTATGGGCTGTTTATGCATATATTTTTTTCATAAAGCATTTATGCAAGTTGACTCCTTTTTGCTTGATATTCTTATCACTAGTAGCCAGGTAGGTCCTGTGAATGCTAATTAAATAAAGGGGGATGGGGAAATGAGCAGACAGATTGTATGGAGGGAGTACTTATGGAAATGTAGACACTGCCAACACGGTGATTAAGTGACTTGTGTCTCCTTGGGAACAGAACAACTAGAGCACGATATGTGATGTCACAGAACTAGTTCAGTTAAACAGAAGCAGTCCTTTATCATATCTAGCATAAAATTGCACAGCAAGAGAGTTTTTCTCCTTCATTTAGATTATATGGTATTTTGCCCATGTACTAATTACATTATAATCAATTTTAGTAGGTCTTTTCCTTTGCGTCAATCTGTATATTTGTTTGCTGTACAATCTACTGGCGCCATCTGTTGACCTCCCCCCCCCCAAAAAAAAAACAACAACAAAGGTGTAAAGATACATACCTGTATCTAAAATTGTATATACACCCCCCCCTTTTTTTTTTTTTACTTTTTAATTTGTGTTTTCACTGGTGTAGGGAGCTTCCATGGAGAGGAGTTCTTTCTACTAATGCTGCTTAGTCTTAGAGGATTTTCTGGTGCATTTAGAGCTTAAGTGATTTACCCAGGGTCACAAAACCAAGGGATATCAGATACATGGTGTGAACCCTGGTCTTTCAACACCAAGGGCAGTTCTGTGCTAAACTACCCCTTTTAAAAATAAATTGGGGGGGGGGGGGCGGCTAGGCAGTGTAGTGGATAAAGCACCGGCCCTGGATTCAGGAGTACCTGAGTTCAAATCTGGCCTCAGACACTTGACACTTACTAGCTGTGTGACCCTGGGCAACTCACTTAACCCCCATTGTCCAGCAAAATAAATAAATAAAATAAAATAGATGAAGGAAATTTATGAAAACTTATTATTCAAAATATAAATTAACATACTCTTTAAATTGGTTCTTAGATGTTAAACTTATACTTAAGTACCTTCTTTGTTTTTCAGCTATGTTTGAAGGTAGACGAAATGAGTTTGCAGAACAAATAAATAAAATGGAGGCTAGGCCTAGAAGACAATCAATGAAGGAAAAAGAACCTCAGGTGGTGCATAATGAAGAACAGAAGGCGGAGCAAGAAGAGGGTAAGGTGGCTCAGCGTGAGGAAGAGATGGAGGAGACAGGTAATCAGCACAATGATGTAGAAATAGAGGATGCAGGAGAGGAAGAGGAAAAAGAAATAGGTGAAGTTCATAGTGATGTAGAGAAAGAACAGGAGGAGGAACATAAAAAGGAAATGGAGGTTAAAATGGAGGAGGAGAATGAGGTGAGGGAAAAAGAGAAGCAACAGGATAGTCAGCCTGAAGAAATTATGGATGTGAAAGAGGAGGGAGAAAGTGTGAAAAATGTAGATACAGAACCAGAGGAAATGGAAATTAATCAAGTTGAAAGTGTAGGGCCTTCAGAAAATGAGAATAGCAAAGAAATAGGACCAGAGTTGGAAGGTGAGGCTCAGCCGAACAAAGATTATAAGCCTATTTCTCCTGTGAAGGAGAATGCTAATGTTCCAGAAATTGAAAATGAATCAGAAGAGAAACAAGAGAGAGAACCTGAGTCCCAACCAGAGTTTGTGGTTCAACCCCAGCCCCAGTCCCAACCCCCATCCCAGTCTCATCCCCTGCCCTCCCTCCAGCTCCAGCCCCAGTCCTTGCCTCAGTCTGAGACTTTGCCCTTGACACTTATAGAGCCACCACCTCAGGTCATGCAGGAACCAAGGCATCTAACTGAGAGGAAAGAGTTTGCTATAGAACCTGTCAAACTTCCTGAGGTACAAATAGAGCCAGTCTTGACAATGCCTACAGAGAGGAAAACCAAAACCAAAACAAGGAGCAGAAGCAGGGGTCGAGCCAGAAACAAAACTAGCAAGAGTAGAAGTCATAGCAGTAGCAGTAGCACCTCAAGTAGTAGTTCAACCAGTAGTAGTAGTGGCAGCAGCTCCAGCAGTGGCAGCAGCAGCAGTCGAAGTAGTTCCAGTAGCAGCACTAGCACTAGTGGAAGCAGCAGCAGAGACAGTAGTAGTAGCAGTTCTAGTAGCAGTGAGAGTAGGAGTCGAAGCCGAGGTCGGGGACATAACAGGGATAGAAAGCGAAGGAGGAGTGTGGATCGGAAGCGGAGGGATACATCAGGACTAGAAAGAAGTCACAATCACAAGTCTTCAAAAGGTAGTAGCAGAGATACAAAAGGATCAAAGGATAAGAGTTCTCGGTCTGACAGAAAAAGGTCTATATCAGAAAGTAGTCGGTCAGGCAAAAGATCTTCAAGAAGTGAAAGAGACCGTAAATCAGACAGGAAAGACAAAAGGCGTTAATGGAAGAAACCAGGCTTCCTTAGCCTATTTGCAGCAGAAGATGTCTTGATGTGTAAAAGGATACCTTTCCTTTTAAGGAGAATGCTGCCTTAAGAATTGCATGTTGTAAAATTCTTTTTGGAAAAATGCAGACTTTGTTTACCAGACATTCTTGTACTTTTTACATAATTTTGTAAAAGTTATTTATCAAAATTATGTGAGGTTCCAAAAAAAAACATGTAAAAAAAAATAAAAAAGATTAACAACCCTTGTCATCTTTTTTAAATATCCCATGCTCTACATTAAGAATCTGTATATTTTACTAGGTAAATCTTTAAGTTTATGTGTTCACTTCTAATTCTGTATCATACATTGTTTTTGTAGAAATAAATGTACATTAAAGAATTTTTTTTTGAGATGTCCTGGTTGACACTTGTGTAATCTCCTCAGAATCAGTTTCAAACTACTACCCACTATCTACTGGAGGTGCTTAGGGGAACATTTTTTTCTTCCCCATTTTTATTTACATGATTAACTGTTAACTTTAACCTCACCCCTTAGGTGGTTGTTTTTGGTTTGACGAAACCTACCCAGGATAAAAATTTGAGGAAGAAAGTAGTTCATTCTCCTCATTCTTTAGAGTCATTTTTCTTTGTCCTCCCTTTTTATTTTAACAAGCCTTTTTGTTGTTTTTGATCCTCAAACCAAATATGAGGTATCCTTAGGTACATTATACTGCTAATTGTTACTTGGTTGACTTTTGTCTTCCTGAGCATGGTAGCATCATTTGCCGCTAGTGATAAATAAGATAAATTTATACCTCTTAGAGAAAAAATTTATTTCTTTATCCCCCTGAGGGAAGGAACCAAAAGTAGCCTCTAAACTTGGTTTTTTGGTTTGTTTTTTTTTTGATATGGTGGGCTAAGATGTAACCTTGGAGATTTGATATGACTGGGTTATGTTGGCTATAGCTAAGACAAATGCCAATATGTATTGAGAATTTTCTTCATGTTGTATGAAGGTTTTCAAAATGAGGGGAACTCAGATCTAGACTTGAATATGTATGCAAAACAAGGTGATACACAGTGATGATCAAATTGTATTTTATAATTTTGTATGATCCTAGTATCTGTTGGTCAATACTGTTCATGTGCAAATAAATGTGACTTAGACTTTTGTGACTAGTATTTGCATTAACTTTTTTCTTTTAGTGATTTATAGAATGTAATAGCTAATTATGCAAATGATTCTAACAGTTCCTTCTGTGTTACTTTTTGGAAGCTAGATCTAACATGAATCAGATCACTAAAGCAAAACCTACAATAGAAATGTTAAGAACTGTATATTTTCATCTCTTTGGTTTCTAATGCTATTTGTATAATTGCTTGTTTTTATAAGATTAACAACCACATTAAAGAAATCAACATCCTTTAAAAGTAAATTAAAATTAACAGGGGCCATAAGGATCAAGTACATTTGCTCTGTATTTCATGTTTTTTTGTATGGTTTGCTGTGTTTTGGTTTGCATCTGGGTCTCAGTTCACTTTGAATTGAATTATTTAAGTTCAAATTATTATATTTAATATATAGAACATAAAAGTAATTTGTTACGCTTTTTAATTTGGTCCTAACATTACTAAATTGTATGAATTCTTAATTTACTTTTCACTGAAATCTTTCATAAAGTAAGATCACATTTTCAAGTTAGCTACATAATTACAAAAAAAGAATTAGATATCTTTCCTATCTTAAGTTAATGACAGTTGAGAGTAAATACTGGGATAAATGTGATTCGTGTACTTTGGTATTAATGTTAATTGGTTATTTTTAAGTTGTTTCAAAAATGTTTTTTCCCAAAAAGGCCTCAATTTCCCATCAGGTTGAATTTGGCGTATTGTGTTTAGTTCTGCACATATTATGAGGAATATTTGAATGTTCCACTGTATCAGAGCATGGCTGTCCATCTTAAAGGGCCTGTAAATTATGTAATGAATGCCAAAGACTTGAAGGAAGTGGTGAGGAGATTAAGATAAGAGTAATGGTCTTCAGATTGTTAGTTTTCATTTATAAATTATAGTGTTTGGATTTCTGCTTAGGGACTTGGCAATCATTAAACTCCTGTGGGCCAAATTACATTGATAGCCCTGGGGTTACAAAAATAATCCTTACTTTAATGGAGGTTACATTCTAACAGTAATAGTGTAAGGGCAGTAAACCACTGACAGTATTCTGAGGCTGGAATTCCATTTATTAACTGTCTTAGACTGGAGCTGGAAGAGATCATAGAAGTCTTCGGGTCCAACCCCTCTCCAGTACACATACAGATGAAAGAGTCTGGGGGGGGTAGCTAGATGGCGCAGTGGATAAAGTGCAGTCCCTGGATTCAGAAGGACCTGAGTTCAATTCCGGCCTCATACACTTGACATTTACTGTGTGACCCTGGGCAAGTCACTTAACCCTCATTAACCCACCAAGGTACAGAATCTGAAACTCAGAGTGCTTTTGCTATCAGGTTATAAGTACAGTCATTTGAACCCAAGTTCTCAGACTCCAAATACAGTTATGTTGTGAAAAGATTTCTGCATTGGTTGGGAGGTTGGGTTTCAGGACAAATAATCTATAATTTTGTAACCCACCCTACTTTAGGTCACCAAAAACATAAAAATTACCTTCAGAATTCTAACTAGCACTTGGTTTTCACATAGGATGAAACTTTTTGGTTTTCATGCTGAACATGTCATTGGACCTCATTAACCTTTCTGAAGTTCAGTTTCCTTGTTCATAAAACTGGTTCCTGATGAGATGTGTATGTAAAAAGTATAAGTGAGTTGGTATTTTAAAATCATGTCATAGTAGCCAGATCAAAACCTACTTCATGCCAGTTATGGACAAATAGAGCAGCATTAAACTATGCTGTGAAGTAGGGAATAACTTAATCTATCCTGTAGGACTTCCCAAAAGCATTTTGACACAGCCCAGCTGGAGTTTGGGAGGTACCACCTACTCTTAGTTATGAGAAAGTCCTCATCTCATGCGCAGCATTACACACATCTGATACATTCTCTATCACTAGGGGGACAAAAGATGGTTGTGTTAAAGACTAGGATACATAGCCAAACTTTTATACCCAACTATATTTGAAGGTACAGTTTGGCACAATGTTAATAATTAAAAAGCTCAAGCTATGAACATCTAAAGTTAGGCAGATAGGTCAAGATATGCAAGTAATACTGTCTGTTTTAACTTTTGCTTTTAAATCCCCTCACAGCCTATTTGCAACCTATATTTTCAGTCTCATTGTACATTACTCCCTGCCATACATTCTGGAATCCAGCCAAGCAGGCCTTTTCTGTGTTCCTCACACACAATACTCTATCCCTGTCTTTTGTTGATACTGCCAGTCCACCATACCTGGAATGCACTTCTTCACTTCATAGAATCCTTCTATTCCTTCAAGATGCAGATCAAATGCTACATGAAACTTTTCCTGATTTCCTATAACTGCTAATATCTTCTTTCCCAGATTCCCTTTTATTTAACTACTTTATATTCTCTTTATTCTTTATATACTTCTATCTGTATTTGTCTCCCTTTGATATTAGCTCCTTTGGAGTGGAAGTTAATTGATTCTTTGTGTTTGTATCTCCAACACTTGACATATAGTAGTTTAATAACCTTTAGAGCATTTGAAACAGTTTCCCTAGGTAGTTTATTCTCTGCTGGATTCCATAACATTATTCTATTACCGATTAATTCTTTGCTTAGTGGCTCTTTCTGTTCTAGTGGAGGCTACCATACCGTTGGTCTGCAAGTAGATTCCATTTTTCTATTATGTTTGTAGTTTTTAATGATATATAAAAGGGAATCATAGTCTAACCTATTGGTTCCCAACTTTTTAAACTCTGAGGATTCCATTTTACTGTGAAAAATTTGCAGAACCCTACATAACAGTATTCTGTTAGAGAAGTGGCATGACTTGGTGGCTAGAATACAGGACTTGGAGTAAGAAAGATATGTAGGCCTCCATCAGTCACGGACGACCATGGATCAGCACCTTGAGCCACAGGCCACATTGCAGCTGTGCAGTCCAATACAGGAGCCACAGCTCCTGAGTGACTTATAACCAGTAACTGCCGCATCCCATGTTGTATCTACCCCATGAGAAGTAGCTGGAGTGTCCTCTCCAGGGCTCTGGCCTGGGCGGATCAATTGGAAAACAAGCTGTTGCCCATGCAGCAGGTTTTCCCTCTCTGCGACATTGGTGGATCCAAAGGAGAGGCAGAGCCAATACAGTTTGGCACCAGTGCCACCGCAGGAGTTGCCAGAGGGATGTGATGTCCAACATCCAACTGCCTAAGGGACTCCGACTCCTGATTTTTCCTTGGGGTTAACTCCTGAAGCCTTTCCCATATATGGGTATAGCTGCAAGGCAGTGGAGGTTTAAAATCAGGGTTCCTTCCCCTAGGTGGGTTGCCTGCCAAGGCTAACGAGCCCCACCTGCCCGAAGCGACTGGTTTTAAGGCGCCAGTGACTCACCTTTGCCCCTTCTGTTAGTGGAAACAGTTCCACCACGAGAAGGCCAGGAGTTGGGCTTCAGTTGTCAGAGGCTATTTGAGACGCACCCTACTGGAGCATTTTATAGAGAGTGGGAGCTTATCCTCACTCCCACCCCAGCATGACAAACCTTTGGAACCCAGAGAGATATGAGTTCAAGTATAATCACAGACATCCCAGTCTTGTTTCCTCATGTAAAATGTCAGTAATAATAGCCCCTGCCTCAGAGGTTTGTGGATCATATGAGAATATATAAAGGACATTTAGCAATCCTTAAAGTACTATATATATGGCAATTTTTGGCAGTATCCGTTAACAGAGAAAATATATGATAGAAAGTACTGTGAATTCAATAACAACTTTATTAATCACAAGAGCATATATTTGAAAAACAATACACATTGTTTCAGTCTACAGAAGAAAACCCCTGGGTGATAATGGATTTGGGGACCCCTTGAAACTCCATAGCCTTCCAGGGTTACATGACCTGCTGGTTGGAAACCAGTGATTATCCCTGTTCTGTTGTCAGAACTGCTGGAGGCAGATGTGAGAACTGATTCATTTGGACCCCTACTCTAGTCCAATCAGTATTAATCGGTTTGATTTGATTCCATAGGAGTAATGATTATAAATTCTGTATATTAGGTTAAAAAAATAAACTTCACAAGTATGAGCTACAGGAAATGTAGCTACACAGCAATTTTTTTAAAAAAGATCTGTGGTTTTAGTAGACTAAAAACTCAATGCAAATCAAGTGTAATGTGTAGCCCAGAGAGCTAACCCAATCTTAGTCTGCATTAAGAGCGGCCCATGTCCAGGACAAGGGCAGGGCTAACAGTGCCCCTGTACTGCAGTTGTATGGTGCAGTGGATGGTGTACTGAACCTGGAGTCAGGAAGACCTGAGTGAAAATCTGACTACAGATACTAGCTTCGTGATACAAGGCAAGATACTTAAACTCTGTAAGACTCAGGTTCCTCATCTATAAAACAAGGTTAATTGTAGCACCTATCTCTCAGTGTTGTTTTAAGGATCAAAGAAGATAATAATTATGAAGTGCTTAACACTGCCTGGAACTTGATAAATGCATATTTCCTTCAAAATAAATAAATAAATAAATTCTGAATATTTTGCCCCAGAGCTGTGAACTGCAGATTGTAAATTCACTTGCTTAATCTAGCTAACTAGAGGTCCTTGTTTTACCTTGTGACCAAGCCCAGCATGGCAGAAATGACTCAATTACATGGAAAGTCCCCCAACTTATTTTTGTACCTCTGGACCACTCTCATCAAACATGATCAGGTAAAAAAAAAAAAGAGGGAGAGAAACATGAGCAGGTGAACATTTTATGACCATGGGAAATGCCCCATGCTTTGCTCAACCCAAAACTCTTCCTACTGATAGACCATTTCTGGCCCTTGAAACAAGGTCTATCAACCAATGGGATTCTGTATGTTGTGTAGCCCTTATCAAGTGTTCAGGTATCAGACCTGGTATCAAACCTTATAAAAATAAGCCCCTGGAGGAAGGAGGCATCTCAGATCATGAGGAAGATCTAAGGTCCACTTCATTAGAGGGGAACCATACATCCTTAAAGTGCCACTGGACTTGGAAGTCTACCTGCCAAGTCAAACCCAGGAACTCTATATGACCAGAACTATAAAACATTTCTCACAAATAAACTTTTTAAAATTTGCTATTGCTATATCAGTTTTGCATATTATGAGGAGTCCATTATAGGTTTAGAAACCTGCTCATTGACTCCTTAATAATATGATTGGTGAGGGGCAGCTAGGTGGTGCAGTGGATAGAGCACTGGCCCTGGATTCAGGAGGACCTGAGTTCAAATCCGGCCTCAGACACTTAACACTTACTAGCCGTGTGACCCTGGGCAAGTCACTTAACCCCAATTGCCTCACCAAAAAAATAATAATAATATGATTGGTGGTGAGCAGAAACTGAGCAGTTGCACTCTTCGGATTCTACTCCACCATGATCATGACAAAGACAAACCTCTACCCTTTCTCATCCAGAGAAAAGTACATTACCAGGAAATTCATCATCATAGAAATTGCTTCAGCTTTCATACTCTGCTTGGCAGGCAGAGGAAAAAACTCCCAAATGCTACATATAATTTTTATATGTAGAGTTCAGAAGCCAAGGGAACTCTTCATTTCCTATCAGCTTGTACTCTTTGAATTAGCCTTTTGTATGTTGTCTTCTATTAGATTGTAAAGTAAGTGCTGGAGGCACTGTGCTAAATAGTAGTCACTTAACTTTTTGCATTGTACTCTATGACTTTAAGTACTTAATCTCTAGTTTTTGGAACTCTAGTTACAAGTACTAAAGGAAATGAAAAAGTCCCTGCCCTCAGAACTTTTATTCTATAAATCAATGAACAGACATTTTTAAAGTGCTTACTATGTGCTAAGTACTGAGACAAAGTAAAAACAGTCCCTGTTCACAAGCTACTTGCATGAAGTAGACAACATGTATTAAATCAGTATGTACAATGTGAGATTTAAAATTGGATACTAGATCATAAATCTCCCCTCTTTAGCCTTTCCCTTAATTTATCTCCCAGACTAGTAAATGGAAGAAGCTTCTGGTCTCTAGTTAGAGCTTTTATTGTGTGGTAGTTACCAGGTGATGTTGATTAGAGGGATAGGAAAGTAGAAATACAAAACAAGTAGTCTTAAGTCTAAACTTAGTCTATATTCCGTATAAAACTCACCAAAAGCCCAAGGCCACCTTTAGGGAGGAGAGCCGCGTCAGGCACGTGCTGCTATCGGCGAGCCGGGCCATGTCCAACTCCAGTCAGTGTGTCTTGCCAGTCCTCGGACCAGGAGCGCAGGAAAGCGACACACTGACTGGAGTTGGACATGGGATACAGTGTAGATGGAAAAATAAAATCATTTTAATAGCTGTGTGAAGGGACTTAAAACAAAGAATTCAATCAGGCCATTTCAATAGTTAAGGTGAGAATTGCTGAGGACTTGAAGTAGGGAGTTGCTGTGTGAATGGAAAGAATCTCTAGTATCTGAGAAATGGGAAGAAATAAATTGCTTCTGGAAAGGGTGTTTGAACTGACTCCTTTATGGGTCATCATTCCTATGGCTGCCCCAAACAAAACAGTCTACTAGCTCATCCCTTACTACCTGCAAATGAGATATTTTCAGATAATACAGATACTTTCTTTTTTTTTTAAGTTTAAGTTCAGTTTTTTTTATTTTTATTTTTTTGCAGGGCAATGAGGGTTAAGTGACTTGCCCAGGGTCACACAGCTAGTGTCAAGTGTCTGAGGCTGGATTTGAACTCAGGTCCTCCTGAATCCAGGGCCGGTGATCTATCCACTGCACCACCTAGCTGCCCCCTAATACCAGATACTTTCAACCACACTAAAGATCATCCTATATCTCCTCTGCTCTTTGCATATAAACTTAAAAAGACCATTTACAATAGGTGCCTCCACTTTCCTCTTCTCTTACTTTTGTCTTTAACCCCTTATGAGCTGACTTCCAAACTTATTATTCCACCAAAACTGCTCTCTACAAAGTTACAAGTGATCTCTTAGTTGTCAGATCTAGTGACCTTTTCCGAAATCTCATTCTCCTCAACCTCTCTGCAAGCTTTGACACTATTGATCATTCTTTCTTCCTTGATACTTCCCCCCCATGTTTTTAGTACACCACTCTCTCCTGTGTATCTGACCACTCCAGTCTCCTCTGTTGGAGCCTCATCCAGATCACACATCATCCAGAACACAGTGTTCTATCCTGGGCCCTCTTCTTTTCTCTCTCTACATTATGTCACTTGGCGATCTCATTGGCTCATGGATTTAATTACCTTCTCTGTGCTGATGATTCTCAAATCTACCTTTCCTGCTCCAACCTCTCTGCTGACCTCCAATCTTGTATCCCCAACTGCCATTCAGACATCTCAAACTGAATGTCCAGTAGACTTGTTAAACTTAATATGCCCTAAACAGAACTTATTATCTTTCCCTCTAAATCCTCCACCTTTCCTCCCTTCCCTATTACTGTATAGGGTAACACCATCCTCCCAGTCCCTTGGGCTCCTCACCCCACATAGCCAAGCTGTTGCCAAGGCCTGCCTCTTCCATCTCTGTAACACCTTTACTATATGTCCCCCCTCTCTCTTCTGACACTTATTCTAGTGCAAGCCCTCATTACTTCATGCTTAGACTATTGTAATAAGTTGCTGGTCAGTCTGTCTACCTTAAGTCTCTCTCCACTTTAATTCATTCTCCATTCAGGCACCAAAATAATTTTCCTAAAGCACAGGCTCAGCCATGTTACTCCCCTACTCAAATTTCAGTGACTTCTTATTTCCTCCAGGAGCAAAAACAAAATACTCTGTCATTCAAAATCTTTCACAATTTAGCCCCCTTTCTATCTTTCCAGTCTTCTTATACCTTATTCCTTAACCCAGTGACAATGGTCTCCTGGCTGTTGCACAACACTCCATCTCTCTTTCTCTGCCCCCTGTCTGGAATGCTTCCTCTTCTTGACTCCACCTATTGACTTCATGGGCTTCCTTTAAGTCCAACTAAAATTCCATCTTACAGGAAGCCTTTCCCAACCCCCTCTTAATTCTAGTGTCTTCTCTATGGTGAAATGTATTGTTTCAGAAAAACCTGAAAGGACTTCTATGAACTGATGCAAAGTAAAGTGAGTAGAACTAGAACAATGTACACAGTAACAGCAGTATTATAATGATAATTATGGGGACTTCCTGGGTGGAGCCAAGATGGCGGAGGACGGGCAGTGACTCCAGAGCTCTCTACCAAATCCCTTCAAATCCCTTCAAATAATGCCATATGATAATTACTGGAGCATCAAAAGCCATCAAAGGACCAAGTGAGATCATTCTCCAGCCAAAGATGTCTGGTTGTCAGGAAAGATCTGTTGTATGGGGGTGAGAGTGAAGTACAACCCTGAGGCTGCATGTACAGATCCAGTCCTAGGCTGGCAGTGCTAGAGAAAGAGACCCCTAGAGCCTCTGAATTGGCTGCAGCCCTGGATTATTTTGGAACTAAGCTCATGGTTTGGTAAGTGCTGAGCAGTTGTCTGGGGGAGATTACAGGGGTTTCTGCTGGTGCTGAGGTGGAACTTGGTTATTCTACCCATGCTGGGAACTAGGAAGCAGTCTTGAGTGGTGGGCACAGGTGGTGGGCACAGGTTGGGGGGGGGGGGCAGAGGCTCACACCAGAGCTAGCAACCATAGTGAAACAAAATTTTGTTTCCAGGTTGAAGAGCAAGTAGGCCTGGGGTTATTTACAGACCAGAGTATAGGCCAGCTGAGTGGAGAACCTGCCTCTCCTTAAATCATACCACCTGGGACCCCCTGAAGCTTGGGACAGTACACCCTGGAAGCAGTGCCCCACTTTAAGACAGACTTAAAAGGCAAGAAATAGGTTAGAAACATGGACAGAAAAAAAATGTGGACTATAGAAAGTCTCTGGTGACAAGGAAGATCAAAATATGCCTTCTGAAGAAAATAACAAAGTCAAAGCTCCTACATCCAAAGCTTCCAAGAAAAATATGAATTGGTCTCAGGCCATAGAAACACTCAAAAAGGACTTTTAAGATAAAGTAAGAGGGCTAGAGGGAAAAAATGGAAAGAGAAATGAGATACAGGGAAATCATGGGGAAAAAACTCAACAGTTTGAAAAGCCAAATGGAAAAGCTCTCTGAAGGAAATAATTATTTAAGAATTAGGATTGAACAAATGGAAGCTAATGACTTTATGAGAACTCAAGACACAATAAAGCAAATCCAAATGAATGAAAAAATAGAGGGCAATGTGAAATATCTCCTTGGAAAAACAGCTGACCTGGAAAATAGGTCCAGGAGAGATAATTTGAAAATTATTGGACTACCTGAAAACCATGATCAAAAAAAGAGCTTAGACATCATCTTCCAAGAAATTGTCAGGGAAAATTGCCCTGATATTCTAGAAGCAGAAGGTAAAATAGAAATTGAAAGAATGAACTGATCGCCTCTTGAAAGAGATCCCAAAATGAAAACTTCCAGGAATATTATAGCCAAGTTCCAGAGCTCCCAGGTCAAGGAGAAAATATTGCAAGCAGCAAGAAACAATTCAAGTACTGTGGAGCCACAGTCAGGAAAGCACAAGACCTAAAAATGTCTACATTAAAGGATTAGAGAGCATGGAATATGATATTCTGGAGGGCAAGGAATTGGATTACAACCAAAAATCGCCTACCCAGAAAAACTGAGTATAATCTTTCAGGGGAAAAATGGGACTTCAATGAAAAAGAGAACTTTCAAGCATTCATGATGAAAAAACCTGAACTGAATAGAAAATTTTACTTTCAGGGGACAGCTAGATGGCACAGTGGATAAAAGCAGTGGTTCTGGATTCAGGAGGACCTGAGTTCAAATCCAGTCTCAGACACTTGACACTTACTAGCTGTGTGACCCTGGGCAAGTCGCTTAACCCTCATTGCCTGCAAAAACAAACAGGCTGCCCCCCCCCCAAAAAAAAAGAAAGAAAAAAAAAAGAAAATTTGACTTTCAAATACAAGACCCTAGAGAAGCATAAAAAGGTAAACAGGAAAAAGAAATCATGAGGGAGGTTAAAAGGTTAGACTGTTTCTATTCCTACATGAGAATATGATACTTCTAACTCATAAGAACTTTCTAAGTATTAGGGCAGCTGAAAGAAATAAATTTAGACAGACGGCACAGGTGGGAATTGATTATGAAAGGATGATATCTGTAAAGCATTTATTTTTTGTTTATCTTTTTTTTGTGGGGCACTCAGAGTGGGGTGGCATGCCTAAGGTCCTGTAGCTGGTGAGTGTCTTGTGTCTGAGGCCAGACTTGGGCTCAGGGTCTCCTGGTTCCAGGGAAGGTGCTTTGTCCACTGTCACCTAGCTGTCCCATGATGGTATCTTCATTTATTTATTTTTTTATTTATTTTTGTGGGGCAATGAGGGTTAAGTGACTTGCCCAGGGTCACACAGCTAGTAAGTGTTAAGCGTCTGAGGCCGAATTTGAACTCAGGTACTCCTGAATCCAGGGCTGGTGCTCTATCCACTGATCCACATAGCTGCCCCCTTTGTGTTATTTTATTTATTTATTTGATGGTATCTTTAAAATAAAATTAAGGGGTGAGAGGACTGCACTGGGAGAAAGGGAAAGAGAGAGGTGGAATGGGGTAAAGTACCTCACATAAAAGAAGCAAGTAAAGGCTTATGGAGTGGAGGAGAAGATGGGAGAGGAATGGGGGAGTGAATGAGCCTTACTGTCATCAGAATTGGCTCAAAGAGGGAACAACATACACACTCAAGGGGCTATAGTCTTTTATATTTTTATATATATATTTATATTGCCCTTTGGGGAAGTGGGAGGGGAAAGGGATAAGGGGGGAGGGGTGAAGGAAGGGAGGGCAGATTAGGGGAGGGGCAGTCAGAAGCAAAGCACTTGAGGAGGGAAAGGGTAAAAGAAGATAGAGTAAATATCATGGAGAGCAAATAGGATGGAGGGAAACCGCAATAGTTTCAGAAAAAAATTTTGAAGCAGAGCCAAAAGCAATGAAGATGAGGATGAGGATGAAGAAGAAGATGACTGGGATTGTGAAGAAAATTCTTTGTCAGGTATAAGGTACTATATAGATGTTAGCTATTATTGTTGTTGCAATAATTATCCTCATGGGTTTTTTGTAAGGAAATTGCCCTTTAAAGTACTATATAGGGGGCAGCTAGGTGGTGCAGTGGTTAAAGGGTTGGCCCTGGATTCAGTAGTACCTGAATTCAAATCTGGCCTCAGAAACTTGACACTTAATAGCTGTGTGACCCTGGGCAAGTCACTTAACCCTCATTTCCCCGGGGGTGGGGGGGGGAAGATGAGTAGGATGCTATCAGAAAAACCTGGAAAGACTTATATGATCTGATGCAAAGTGAGATGTACGGTCTACAAAATAACAGCAATATTGTAAGATGATCAGCTTCAAATGGCTTAGTTGTTTTCAGCAATGCAGTGATCCAAGACAACTCTGAAGGACTTATGAAAAATGCAATCCATCTACAGAGAAAGAACTGATGGCATCTGAATACAGATGGAAATATATTTTGTTGTTAGTTCCTTTTTCTAAAATTTTCTTGTCTGCTATGTTTTGCACTACTGCACATGTATAACACATTGAGTTGCTTGAATTCTTGAAGGGGGCATAGGGAGGAAGGAAGAGAATTTGGACCACAAAGTTTTAAAAATTGATGTTACAATTTGTTTTTACATGTAAGGTATGTGTGTGGGGGAGGGGGATTCTAAATAAATAAATAAAGTTTAAAAAAAGTATAATGATAATTAACTGTGAAAGACTAAGTAACTCTGATCCACAACAGTTCCAAAGGGCTCATGATGAAAAATGTTATCCACCCCTAGCTAGAGAGGCAATGGACTTTGAATACAGACTGAAGCATATTAATTTTCCCTTTTTCTTGCTTTTTTCTCCCTGCAACACTGCTAATATGGAAATATGTTTTGCACAATTTAATGGGTATTATGTTCCTTGCCTTTTCAGTGAGTGGGAAAAGAATGGAAGGAGGGAAAGAATTTAGAAGTGAAGATAATTTTTTTAAATTCAAAAAAATATATTGTACCTTCTTTTTTAATTTCCTATTTATCCTATATATAGCTTGTTTTTTATATATTTGTGTGTGTGTTGTCTTCCCTATTAGATTGTAAGTACTTTGAGGGCAGAGACTGTCCTATGTCTCTTTTTGAATCCCCACTGTTTAGCATAGTGCCTATCACATAGATGGTACTTAATAAATGTTTGTTGATTGATAGATAGAAGGACCTCTCAGGGAATAGCCTTAATTTGTGTGTGTGAAATATAAGACAAGATTCTCATTGTTCCCCCTAACTCTGGGAGGGTGGGGTTAGGGAGAGCTATTTTTATCATTATTTTTTTTATCACTAATTACTAATGTTTTAATCACTAAATCAAAACATTGTCAGTTTAAATGCATCTCATTTCAGGATTTCATTAAATATGTCTGCAATTTTTTTCAATTTTATTTTAGTTTACTTATTTATTTTACATATTTACTATGAGTCTTTCCCATTCCCCTGTCTTCCCCCAAGGAACCATAAAAATAAAACCCTCATATAAACATACATAGTCCAGCAAAACAAATTCCCACACTTCATGTTTAAAAAATATATCTCTCATTCAGCATTTTAAGTCCATTACCTCTCTGACAGGAGGTAAATAGTATGCTTCATTTGTAGTCCTCTGGCATGTTGGTTTATCATTTCAATTATTAGAATTCTAGTCATTTAAAGTTCTTTTTCTTTATAATGCTATTTTATGTAAATTGTCCTACTTCTGTTTACTGTACATCAGTTCGTAGTGGTCTTTCATTTTCCTCTAAAACTGTACATTTTGTCACTTCTAACAGCACAATAACATTCCATTAAATTCACATAACATAATTTGTTTATCCATTCCCCAATAGTGGACCTTCATGTCCAGTTTGAGGCTACTACAAAAAGAGCTAGTATAAATATTTTTTGTATATATGGGTCCTTTGTCTCTTTGATCTCTTTGGGATGTAGAACTAGCAGCTGTATTGCTAAACTAAAGAGCATGAATAGTTTAGTGACGTTGGGGGCATAGTTCCAAATTGCTTTCTAGAATGGCTAGATAACTCCACCAACAGTGCTTTATTTTGCTGTTTTTCCGAAGCCCTTCCAACATTTGTCTGTTTCCTCTCTTGTCATCTTTGATGGACGTGAGATGGAAGCTCAGTTGCTTTAATTTGCATCTCTCTAATTTTTATTCATTTTTGATAGCTTGGATGTCTTCCTTTGAAAACTGCCTATATCCTTTGATCATTTATCTATTGAAGCAGGCCTCTTAGCCTTATAAATTTGAATCATCCTTATATGTCTTGGATATAATTAGAGAAACCTGCTGCATAGACTTTTTTTTTTTTTTAGTGAGGCAATTGGGGTTAAGTGACTTGCCTAGGGTCACACAGCTAGTAAGTGTTAAGTGTCTGAGGCTGGATTTGAACTCAGGTACTCCTGAATCCAGTGCCGGTGCTTTATCCACTTCGCCACCTAGCTGCCCCCTGCCTAGACTTTTCACAAGTTATCCATTTCCATTCTAATTCTGACTACGTTAGGTTTTTTTGTGCAAAAAAAAAAATAGCTAAAATTGTCCATTTTTTTTGTTGTGATCCCCTCTATCCTTTCTTTGATTATTGTTAGGGGTGGGCTTAATGCTAGCACCTTCAGTTCATTTTGTTTGTTTGTTTGTTTTTGTAGGGCATTGGGGGTTAAATGACTTGCCCAGGGTCACACAGCTAGTAAGTGCCAAGTGCCTGAGGTCAGATTTGAACTCAGGTACTCCTGAATCCAGGGCCGGTACTTTATCCACTGTGCCATCTAGCTACCCCCTTCAGTTCATTTTTAATATTAGGACAAAATAAGACACTCACAGGTTGTTGAACAATTAAGCAAAGGAGGTTTCCTTTGTTCTAACAACAAGGATATGCAACAAAGATGCACAAAAAGGACTCAAAGGCACTTTACAATAATGCCCAGGTTCTGGTTTTATTAGCCTTTGCATACTTGCATCCTAGGGGTACATTCTAGGGGTATTTAGCCATACCAGTCAAATTGATTTTCACTGGTCAACAATTTGTAAAGTGCTTTCCAAACCTTAAAGCATTATGTAAATACCAGTCATCACCATCATCATCGTCGTCATAATCATTATTATTGTTATTATTATCTAAAATCCCAAGTGGAAAAAAATTTTCCAGACTAGTTCCCACTTAGAACCAGCTGGTTTCACTGTGAGATAAGGTTTAGCCTTTCTCTTCCCACTGGGCATCCCTGGTTAGTACACATGGCTATTCCATCCCTATTATGTAAGAAGCTGGAGTTTTCCCCCAGAGACACACTAGTTCTAATCCATAGACAAGGCCTGAAATGACTTGGATAGTCTTTCTCTGCCACTTAGGAGCTTAAAATTGTAAATAACCAAAATCATAAGATTCTCTTTCAATCAACCAAGCCAAGATTAAATCCTATCTATCTGGACAGGGTTTAAATACCTTGACTTTTTTTTTCCTGTATATGCCAAACTAGACACTGGCTTCCTCCATTTCACTATCCTTTCCCTTTCTCACCGTGCCCCCCCCCCCGCCATCATGTGTCACAAAACAGTTATGATTGATTAATAATAGTTTTATGTAAAGGGCAAGATGTATTTAGGCACAAATTAAAACAGGAGTTATATTGACACTTTTTTGGGGGGGTGGGGCAATGAGGGTTAAATGACTTGCCCAGGGTCATACAGCTAATAAATGTCAAGTGTCTGAGGCCGGATTTGAACTCAGGTCCTCCTGAATCCAGGACTGGTGCTTTATCCACTGAACCATCTAGCTTCCCCCTATATTCACACTTAAAGAACAATCAATGAATAAACATTAAGCACCTACTATGTGCCAAGCACTATATTAAGCACTTCACAAATCTTCTCATTTGATTCTCAAAACAACCTTGGGAAGTAGGTGTTATTATTATGCTCATTTTACAGTTGAGGAAAACAAATTAAGTGACTTGTTCAGGGTCACATAGCTAACTCAGGTCTGTTCTGACTCCAGGCCAAGCACTCTATCCACAGCACAATTTAGCTTCCTGGTATATAATAATAATAGCTAGTATTTACATAGAGTTTTAAGGTTTGCAAAGTGCTTTACATATATCATTCATTTGATCTTCCCAACACCTAGAGGTAGGTGATATTTTTTATCCCCTTTTTACAGATGGAGAAACTGAGACCGAGAGAGGTTTAGTGACTTGCCCAGGATCTTTCAGCTAGTATCTGAGACTGAATTTGAACTCAGGTCTTCCTAACTCCAAATCCAGCAATCCAAATCCAGTCTGCCATTTAGTTACCAAGAGTTGTTTCCCCAGGAGCTGCTACTAATGTCAAACCTAATTTCCCTCTGATTCCCATGCCTCTTTCTGTTGAAGATCTGTCAGAAAGCCCCTGGAGTGACAGTACTGCTAGCCCCCACCCAGAACCTGTAATGGTCTTTCCCAAGTTTGAAAAATAATTTTTTTTCTTTCTAAGACCACAATTCCCAGAGTTTACAATCAAATTGTTTACTTTTTCATTCTGGGGAGAAAAACAGCTTCCCTGTTTAAGACACAGCCCCTTTTTTATTTACTGCAGATCCTGAAAAGATTCTGACTCAACCTACAGATTTCTTCCTCAGAAAGGGACGGATGGGCATGTGGGTGGTGTTTGGAGTTATTTCTCTTTGTCAGGTATTTTGGTGGCATTGGGGGTTGTACATGTAACAAGATAACTTCAGCATTCAAACTTTTTAGTCCCAAACAAAACTTATCTAGCTTTTGTAACGTTACATTTGTCATTTTTGTGGTGGTTGTCATTTTGTTTCGTTTTAGACACTAGAGGGGACTGTGGCTTTATGAGCTACTTCTCTCAGACACTAATGGAGATATCCCACAAGGTGTGAATTATGCTAGAACCTGAGCCAAATTGAAATCTTGCAAGAAAAAAGGTCCCTAAAGATAAAAATAAATTTAAAAAAGAAAAAAATGAGGGCCTTTTAAAGCATTTCCAGATATTGAAACATGATACTATTTACTTCCACAGATAATATGTTTCTCAAACTTTTTTCTTGCCATGTTTTAGCCATTGTAATATAAAACTGAAATCTAATTGAGTTGATCTTTTTTGTTTAGATTAAATAGGAAAAATATACCTTCCAATATACTTTAAAATTACTTCTTATAATTATATTTTTAACAGCTTTCCCCATAAGTCAGAAAAATGAATACTTTTCTTTAGATAAGTTACTACTGACAACT
Source organism: Dromiciops gliroides (assembly GCF_019393635.1). Lineage (NCBI taxonomy): Eukaryota > Metazoa > Chordata > Mammalia > Microbiotheria > Microbiotheriidae > Dromiciops > Dromiciops gliroides. The sequence goes on from NC_057862.1 coordinate 272,787,231, forward strand.
AAAAGCAACATTACACACATGTAAGTAATCAATTAATACACATTGACTGAATTTTCTAAAGACCAACAGCAAGAGGTTTCGTTGCTATGCATTCAAAGAAATCCATGCAGAAAGCAATGTAGCTTTAAATGAGACAGATTTATATGGGCTACCTTTATAAAAATATTAGTCAAAGTAAACAAATCTGTTAATAATTAAATACTGGTGTGTTATCTAAATAGCTGTCAATGCAGATTGAGAAAGAGAGCATTTATCCATTAAGCTAAACTGGCCAACAGACAGCAAATATATCCACCAAAGGTTTTTAAAACCTTTTTGTTAGAGTAAGTGAAAAATGCACCTCTTGTTTTGGAGGCAGTCTTCTCAGTGAGAAGAATACATTGAATGTGTTCCGGATTACTATTTTCTGTTTTGTCATGGGACAGTTTGGAGTACACAGAATTTTCTTTCTAGTCATTTCCTTGATAAAAAACTCAGAGAGTACAGAACTACTGGCAGAGTTTAAAAAGTGCGGAGACGTGGAATGTGAAAGTAAGTTGGATTTTTTTTCCCTTAAGTTTTAGCTCTGAAATGACATTGAAAATAGCAACATAAGTATGTAGCAGAAACATTAAAATGAAAATATTTGGTATAAATATTAAGATACTATTGGGGGAAAGATGAAATTATAAAGGTTAACTTTATAGATTGTGAAAAATATGATTGTGGCGCTACTTCTTAGAAATGGTCAAAGGGTTCAGTATAAGTTCAGATGATATAAAGGTCTTCTCAGTCATCACAATCAAATTTGTTAGCATTTTAAAGTGTACTTGATTATTTATCATTTTATTTTCCCACTTATTCACCACTTCTTTTACTGATGTAAATGAAGATATTAAACTGTTTTGTATTTGTACTGTTTCTGACTTACATAACAAAAGCTTTATTTTGATTTTCAACCGTGTTCTGCCTCTCCTTATTTCTCCGACAATTAAAAAAATTTATTTGAGCCACCATGACTTATACTGGTTGGTATGTATATATGTACTTTTATATATATTCATGAAAAATTAATAATAAACCCCTAAAGGTCAGTGATATAAAATTTTAGCAGCCCCGATCCTCAGGGGTTCATTATTAATTTTTCATGAATTCCTTATGCAAACTTTTAACTGATATCAAAGGCTTCTCTCATAGAAATATTTTGTTTATATATATGTACAACGCAAGTTAGATTTTCTTTTTAAATTTACTTCAAAAATATTTCAGTTATTACATCTACCTGTAAGTTGACATCATAGTGCTCTACAATTTGCAAGGTTCTGTATTGACATTTATCATTACATCCTCAAAACAACTCTTCAAGGTCCAATAAGTTATTGTTCTTCTCATTTTACAGACCAGGGATCTAATGTTCTGAGTGCTTAAATAACTGCCTGTGATCAACACAATCTGAGGTGTGCTCTTGAACCCAGGTCTCCTAACAATATGTGCTATAATTCTAGTCTAATATATTAAAATGGTTTCAAATAAGTAATTACAGTCTATCTGATATATAGCCTTTATTTCTAAACTTTTTAAAAAATATTTTTCTTAATCCCTTTCCTGAAGAATAAACCAATGTGAGGAACAAGATTTATCAGTCAACTGCTCATTTATAATTATTTTCCTGTGTCAAATGTCTGTTTTTCTCACATTTTCATATTTATGGGGTCAGAGTTTAGACCAGTGATGTCAAATTCAAATAGAAATAGGACCACCAAACCATATGTAAGGATCCTTTGACTGCATATTGACTTAGAAAACCACATGTTAACAATATCTACATTCTACTGAATTTTTATTTATTTTGCTCAATATTTCTCAATTCCATTTTAATCTGGTTTGGGCTGCACTTGGGAGTAGCCTATGGGCCTTGTGTTTGAAACCTCTGGTTTAGATCAATACAGAAGACTTTCCAATTTGTGTAATTTTATGTGATATTTAAATTTTATTAGTGGTCTTATTAAATCATTTTTTCACTGAGTAATATCACTACTGTAAGTATGAAATTATTTTGAAGGTACCTACAATATATACAGACACCATACATGATGTTTGTGTTGAAGGGATTATCTTAGGCATTTGGTCAATTACTCATTCAATAAATATTTTTTGAATATCTCTTGTGGGCTGAGGGGAATAGGAGAGAAATGTAAAGAATATTTCTTGTCCTCATATATAGATTAGGGAGCAAGACCTAACACATATAAAATCATGAATACTACAATCTAAGCAATGCATCATTAAGACCTTAGAAATGGTCTTGTAATAGAATCTTGTGATGCTTTGTAATAGATCAATTGAGCAAGGACTTAGCTGTACCCCAAAGGATTTTTAGTAGAGTTTGTTGGAAAAACACTAAAATTCATCGAGTCAAACCCCATCATTTTAAGAGTAAGGAAATTTCCTACAAAAGGAGAAATTTGCTCTACTTCATACAGCTGGGATTTTCTAAACAGGTTTTTCTGACTCTAAATCTTTCCATAATATCATGATGGATGTTTATATTTTGAGCTGGAAGGGACCATACCAATCAGTTCAATCCTCTCATTTTAAACATGTGGAAATTGAGATGCATATAGGTTAAGTTACTTGTCCAAGGCCACACTTATAATAAATAGAGCTGGGATTTTCACTCCAGCTCTTTGATTCCAAATCCAGAGCTCTTTCCATTATATAAATCCTACTTTCTTTTTGTTAGTTTGTGTTTTTTTTTCTGAATTTACCAAACATCAAAAAAAGAAAACTTGCACATAGAAAGTAAAACACAAAAGACGAATTATAACTGAAACCACACATTTTTATACAGAATGTTTTTTTTAAATCATGTTACAAATTCAGCATGTTACTTTCAAAGCTGTTTTGTCTGTTTCCCTCTGAACTTTCTTATATTTCTGTCTAAGCATTTTTTAAGATGCTTCTTTTTTCTTTTCTTTTTTTTTTGGGGGGGGTGTAAGACAATCAGGGTTAAGTGACTTGCCCAGGGTCACACAGCTAGTAAGTGTCAAGTGTCTGAGGTCTGATTTGAACTCGGGTCTTCCTAAATCCAGGGCCAGTGCTCTATTCATTGCACCACCTAGCTGCCCCCTAAGATGCTTCTTTTAAAAATTTCTTCTCTCTTTCTTCTTTTTTTTGGCAACATTATTTCTAGCTCCCTCCTCTTCCCAAACCCCTTTCCCCACAAATAAAAACTGGAGAAACATAATCTTTGTAAAAAACTAAGCATTGTCAAGCAAAACAAATCATGACAATTGCCATGTCCATATCCTTAACCTATACCTTAGGTCCACTGACCAACCTTTTATCAGGAGATGAATAACATGCTTTATTATCTGTCTTCTGAGGTGTGGGCACAAGCAAACAAAGTTATACTAACCAGCAATGAACATGGTATGTTCAGAGGACAGTAAAAAGACTATTGGATAGTAGTAAGAGAAAAATTTGGATATGCAGTAGGGAACCATTAAAGTTTTTTTAATAGGGGAATGATTTGATGAAACTAGTGTTTTGAAAAAATTAATCTGGGGGCAGCTAGGTAGCACAGTGGATAGAGCACCTACTCTGGAATCAAGATGACCTCAATTCAAATCTGGCTTCAGACACTAGCTGTATGACCCTGGGCAAATCACTTTACCCCAATTGATTCCAAAAAAGAAAAATGGAAGGAAAAAAAAGAGAAAATTAATCTTCCAAGTGATATGAAGGATGGTTTATGGGGAGAAGAGACTAGAGGTAGAACATTTTAAAATATTAGTGTTTAAAATATGTATTCTCTTTAAATGTCTATATAGCTTTAATAAGCAGAGCAGTAGCCATAAGAGATTACAAAGGACCTGACTGCCAATACTTAAACTTCAAAACGGGAGAAGAGATATCTGTTTACGCCAAACTATCAGGAGAAAGAGAAGACTTGTGGGCAGGAAGTGTAAGTATCTTGTTCAACACTGAATTCAGAACCAACTTTTGAATATCTAGGATGAGATATGATTAAGAGGAATAAAATACTTAACAAAGCCTCCAAAGACATTTGAAAATCTGAACAAAATTGGACATTTGTGGGAGAGAACAGAACTATACATTGGATTTCACTTTCTGTGAAAAGAGAATGGATGTGTTACTATAGAAGACTTCTAGTGAAAGAATAATTTCCTAGGAAAGAGGGAAGGATATTTTTCATAGGGAAAACAACTTCTACTCAGCCCAAAGTCCAGGTAGATTGAGCTTCTCAGAGCCTCACTGCTTTGGACTGCTTTCCTGAGTCATTAACATGAATAAACTAATGATTAATGACTTCAGGGGAAAGCAGATATGGGTAACTTTGTATAACTGTCCCTCAGTCAAAAAATATTATGACTAATAATGTTACTACCAAGCCGTATAAGTATGACAGAATAGCCAAATATGTGTCCTTTCCTCAATGAATATGTACAGTGTTAGCAACCAAGGCCACTCTTTTAACAATGAAACTGCCTCTTCATCTCAAGGACCGTACACCATTTTGCTCAGCTTGAACATCTGACTAACACATTAGAAAGTTTTGACTGCTGTTCCGGTTTTGATTCCATCTCCTTGCTTCAGGATTCACACTGTATCTTAAAAAAAAAAAAAGTCGGTTGATGGTTTTTGAAAAGATCACCAAAGTTTCCTAATGAGCCTAAGTAAAATGATCTACTGGTATCTTAATTTAGGTACAGTACCACAAGTTGTCACTTCACTGGAATTAAAGTAACTATAGTGGATAAAGCACCGGCCCTGGATTCAGGAGGACCTGAGTTCAAATCCGACCTCAGGCACTTGACACTTACTAGCTGTGTGACCTTCATTGCTCCACCAAAAAAAAAAAAGTTACTATAGTAGTTGCCACACCAGAAAGAGGTGCCATTGCTGATGTCAGAGGACCAAACAAAATATAGTAGGTTCTTTTAATCTTGGGGCAGGAAATAGACTGTGGAAACTGATAAAGAAACTGAGAGGGATTCCCTGTCTCACAGAATGTCTCATTCCAACTAGCCTGAAAGGAGTCAGATCCTACGAACCTGTGAAAAGCTTAATGCAAACTGGTCCTCTTCTCTTATGTTTGGAGTGGATCAAGGATATAGACTAGTTCACCCAAATATGGCTCTCCTGTCTCTTTTCCTTTGCTCAGAATTTAAAGTTTATTCAGAACCTCGTATTCACCTGGACGCTATATCTAAGCCAGGTGAATGCTGTGGCAACTCTGGATTTATCAATTTGCCTTTGTTGTGCACAGAGTACATTGTGGTTGGAATGAGGGATAGCAAGGAAAGGAATAAAATTTAATACAAATTGCCTCTCTCTCCTGACTTCTCTATTTAAAGCAAAGAGTTTTAGTATTTGGTTATTTTCTCTTTCACAGTATGGAAGTGACAAGCCTATCTATTCTCCTTCTTGTTCTCTCCTTTAGAAACATTAAGAAAACATTTTAAAAATTAATCTTAGTCTGAAGCCTTTGGACCAATCTGAAAGAGAAACTTTCTCAGTCTTTAACAAACAATTCTCTATTATCTGCTCCCCTCTCTCTGATTAGCCCAGGAATGACTGTTCCCTCGAAGCAATTAGGACTGTGACTAGACTAGGGCAAGAGGCCCTTAACTGATTCACCTAAAAATAGTAGATTCTTTCTCTGACCGGATTAGGGTAATGATCAGAGTAAAAGATCTCTTGAGTTCACCTTTGATCCCCTAGAAAGGAGCACTTTTGAAGGGAGTGGTCAAAGAGAGATTAAATGTATTAGGAAAATGATTCTCCAAATGTAGGTTGAAAATTAAATTACTATTGTTCTGTTGAAAAAAAAACCCAACTGTTGACCAAACTATTACCTAACCGAACTGCATCTTTGCTCAATTTCAATTGTGAAATATACTTTGTTTAACAATCCTATAAATTGGGACCTCAAAATTATCTGTGTTAGACAAATGTCTGAGGGTTTGGACTTTTTTTTAAGTAGGACAGGGATTAGATTTAGATTGATCATAAAATTAATAGCAATTGTTTCATACAGGCTTCTGCTTCAAATGCAGAATACAGAATTTTTTTCTTTGACAACTCGAACACTGTTTTTTTGAGAGTTGGTGTGTAAACTTGTCAATAGATTATAAACTATGAAGTGCTTTTATATATGGTTTGCCTCTTTCTCAGGGATATTGAAGCTAATCCATTTGGGAAACAATTTTGAGGTAATAATATTAAAATTCTGTGGGTAAAAAACAATTCTTTAAAAACCATCGGCATGAGAGAAAATGAGAGTTAATAGTCTTCGCTGCTTTGAGGGACTTTTTAAAGAATAATATTATTTTTCTTCCTTTTATAGAAAGGAAGAGATTTTGGATATTTTCCCAAAGATGCAATCCAAGTTGAGGAGGTATTCATTTCTGAAGAAGTTAAAGTAGCAACTAAAGTGAGTACATTCTCCCTAATTAATCTTTTTTTTTGGGGGGGGAGGGCAATGAGGGTTAAGTGACTTGTCCAGGGTCACACAGCTAGTAAGTGTCATGTGTCTGAGGGTGGACTTGAATTCAGGTCCTCCTGAATCCAGGGCCAGTGCTTTATTTACTGTACCACCTGGCCGTCCCTTCCCTAATTAATCTTAAAATTATTCTTAGATCAAAGCATTCTTATGGCATGTTTTTCAATTCTCATTAGTTATGTACTTTTCAAGCTGGTCAACTAGGATTTTTTAATAACCCATGGCTTTAAATTTGCCACTTTGGACTGTAATTAGATTTTGCTCTATGTTGAAGGTTTTCCAATAATGGCTCAAAAATAACTCAGGACCCCATCCCCACCTCCACCTCCAGCCCTGACAAACATATACTTCCCTCCAAAGGGCTTATCTGAATTGGACTTATTTATGGCTCTGGTAGTCAGTTCCCCATTAAGCATCAAGCCAACAACTTCTACTTAAATAGATTAGGATTTATAAAAGAAAAGTAAAGGAGAGAAAAGGGACTTGAATCTGATTCCTATTAGTAAAGGAATTTGCTTTTGGTAAAAATGCTGGTGGGGCAGCTAGGTGGCGCAGTGGATAAGGCACCAGACCTGGATTCAGGAGGACCTGAGTTCAAATCCGACCTCAGACACTTGACACTAGCTGTGTGACCCTGGGCAAGTCACTTAACCCTCATTGCCCCATTTAAAAATTGCTGTGACATCCCAAGAGCATGAATAGGATTGAGGACCTAGCTAAAGAAAAAATGTTGTGTCTTGCTTATCACCTGCTTCCCTCCGGGATCTTGCTTTGACATTCTCAACATTTATTTCAGCTCTCAGCTACCATATTCTCTTAGCAGAACTCCTCAGTACTTACTTGTTTCTGCCATTGGTAGCACTTGGCTCTTGTGACTGTATAATCCCAAGCCCCTTTAACTCTTCTCTTGTGAGTGCCCGTATTTGCCATCTCATTTTCGCATTATGGGAAATGACTACCCAGGCTACTTTTTGGTACCTTTTTTTGCTATATCTGATATATTATAAAGTAACTGGCATAGCAGATAGAATGTTGGACCTAGAGTTAGGAAGACCTGAGTTCAAACCCAAGGCAAGCCACAATAACTTCTATCTCAGTTTCTTCATATGTAAAATGGGAATAACAATAATAATAGCACCTACTTCCCAAAATTGTTGTGCGAATCTAATGAGTTATGTGTAAAGCATTTTGCAAACCACAAAGAGCTATATGTGTTAACAACTATTATTATTACTACTCAGAATATGCCATTCTTTGATCATGACAAATAATAGAAACTTTAATGTAATTCTTATTTATGTGAGCTAATCTACATACATACTCCTACCACTAAAGTATTATAACCAAGAAACCATTTCTTATGCAAGGAACTCTTAGTGGGCTGCAGTTTTCTGAGCAAAATATCCAGTCACCTAAATAAAAGCTAGATGATCATTTGAGAGTTTTATCTGTGTTGATTATAAGCAAGAGTTTAGAGTCCTAAGAGATCTACCTTGGAACTTGCATTAATAGGTATCTGTCTATTTGGCTAGATGGCCTTTGGCTTTTTAAACTATGAGCACAGAACCATCACATATCAGAACTAAATTAGGAATTTTGCTTCTTTATGATTAAGTGGTTAGATTTTGCTTACTATGTCTCTTTCCTTTTACCATGTCTAATGAGAAATTTATCTATGATCTATACATTCTATAGCCCTAATCCTTTAATATCTCATAGGGATAGAACCACATTTTCCTGAGATGTCTTTCTTTACCTTTAAGCTTTAAGGTGTTTGTCTTTACATTGTTAAATTGTATAAATTCTTTTCTTGGTTCTACTCATTTCATTCTTCATCATTTTATAAAAGTCAGGCAGCTAGGTGGCGCAGTGGATAAAGCACTGGCCCTGGATTTAGGAGGACCTGAGTTCAAATCCGACCTCAAGTGACTTGCCCAGGGTCACACAGCTAGTAAGTGTCAAGTGTCTAACCCCCATAGCCCCGCCAAAAAAAAAATGATTAGTTTATAAAAGTCCTCAAAATTGTTCATTTTTATAATATTGATATAATAATATAAATTCTTCTTCTGGCATTGGTTCACTGTGCATTATCAGTTCATATAAATCTTTCAACCTCACATCTATCCAATTGACAAAAATAACAAAAACGGAAAATAGAGGAGTGTAGGAAAACAGAGACATTGATATGCTATTGGTGGATCTGCGAGTGAGTAAAACCATTCTGGAAAGTAATTTGGAATCATACAAAAAAAAAATACTGGAACAGTGCATATCTTTAAACTCAGTTATATGTGTGTGTGTGTGTGTGTGTGTGTATGTGTGTGTGTGTGTGTGTGTGTATATATATGTATATATATATATATATATACACATATAGTCCCATATAAAAAAATGATCAAAGAAATAGGAAAAGGTCCTATAGGTTCAAAAGTATATATAGCTTTGTGTGTGTGTATGTGTATGTGGTGGCAAAGAAGTAGAAACTAAATTGCCCATCAGTTGAAGAATGGTTGACTAAATTGTGGTTTGTGAATATGATGGAATACTGGTAATTTTGTAAACGACTTCCATGTAAGACTTAGATGTCTAAGGATATCCTACATGTAGGCAGTTGGGATAGGAGGCAGTAGTTAGAGCTTAAGACGAGGAGTAAGGAACCCCTGAATTCTACTCCAACCTCATATATTTCCAAGCTGTGTGACCCTGGAAGCAAGTTATTTAACCTTTGTCTGCCTCAGTTTCCTCTTTTGGAAAAAAAGGATCATAATAGTCGCTACCTCTCAGGGTTGTTGTGAGGACAAAACAAGATGATAATTGTGAAATATTTTTTATACTTTAAGCACTGTACCAGGTATTACATGTATAACTACAGAAGGGAGTATAATTTAATACATGTAGTAAGACCACCAACAAACATACATGAAAATATCTCTGACATGCATGCTTCTTTATGTAAGTAACTTTATAGATCATTAATATTGGATGAATTAATTTTCTCTCAGGCAAGGTTGAATTTGGGAACTCAAGTGGAGGATTTTCTTTACTTTCTACTTTGTAGAATGTATTGTTAATACTCTCTTAGCCCATTCTATGAATGGGGGTAGTGGGGGGAGGTGGTGCGTGATAAATAGAAAGGAGCGATTGTACAATAATAAGTTTGATTTTCTCAAGTGGGTTCTGCCCTCCAATTCAACAGTTCAACAAAATTTATTGAGTGACTACTGTATACCCTTAATAAGTATATTTAGTACTGGGAAGATCTGTTTAAATAAGACAAGATCCCTGCCCTCATAGAATTTACAATCTAGTAGAGGAATCTGATTCATACACAAATAGATAAAATACAACAATAAATGATAAATGAATGGTATAATTTGGCTAGAATATGTGTGGGGAGTGATATGAAATAAGGAAAGAAAGGCAATATGTTGCCAGATCATGGAGGACTTTGTATATCAGGCAATAGGTTTAATTTTACTAAATTGAAGTTTACTCAAATGAAATATTTTTCAAAAGCATTTAGAACAGTGTTTGGCACATAGTAGGCTCTATATAAATACTTCTTCCTTTTTCCTCTCCCTCACTAAATAGTCCATAGAAAGCCAGTGAAAGGTTTTAAGCAGAGGAGTGACATGACCAAATAAACATGTATGGGAGGAAGGAAACCTTGTTACTGGTAGGGAGATAGGTCAAAGATAATCATGATGTTCCACCTGATTCAGGCTTGCTCCCATGGTGAAATCTGTGTGGACCACATTTGGCATTATGGGAGTAGAAATTAGTTGAAAATAATTTTTTAACTCTACGTCATAGAATAGAAAGTGGCAGTGAGGAAGAAGCAAAATAATTTTGAAACACATACTTAATTTCTCTTACTCATCTGAGTTTGGATCTCAAAAAACTCATATAGACCTTAACAACTTTCCCTCCCACACCCACCCAGAACCTTGGAAGAAGTAGAACAGCAGCTAAAGACAGAGTGCAAAGAATGGTCCAACACAGGAGCACATCCAAACAGCAGCTAACACAAGCAGTTTCATGGTGGTCACAATGGAGGAGGAGAAAGGTTCCATATGGGCAATAGTTTTAGGATTGTGAATTGTATTGGCTACATGTTTTGCCTTTGCATTTCTTCCTTGTCCCCTAATTTATTCATGAAGCGACTTTTAAAATTTGTTATGTATCTATTGGAAGTTTATCTTATTGTAAGATATTTGTCAATACCTATTTTCGGGCATATTGCTTTTCTAGTTTTCCCCGCAATTTTTGTCAAATAGTCAGTTCTTACCTCAGTAGTTGTGCTCTTTGGTTTGATTCACAATGGGCTAATAGCTAGATTTATTTTTGCATTCTGTGTACTTAATCTTTCCCAATGATCAACCTCTCTCTATTTTTTAACCACTTTCAATGCCCAATACACAGAAGAAATACTGATTTGAGATAAGAGATTTCCAGGATAAAACTGCAGAAGAAGAGAATAATTCTGTAATAATCCCCTCTCTCCATCCTTCATTCCCCCCCTCCAAAAAATAACATGGAATAGAAACAAAGACTAGGTTGGATGCCTATTAAAAGACATAAAGGGGGGCAGCTAGGTGGCGCAGTGGATAGAGCACTGGCCCTGGATTCAGGAGGACCTGAGTTCAAATCCAGCCTCAGACACTTAACACTAGTTGTGTGACCCTGGGCAAGTCACTTAACCCCAATTGCCTCACTAAAAAAAAAAAAAAAAAAAAAAAAGACATAAAGGAAGAGATAAGGGTTAACAAAGGACCAGAGAGAAACAAGCTATGGGCTTTTGTACTCTCTGGACTTTTTTTTTTTCTTTTGCAGGGCAATGGGGATTAAGCGACTTGCCCAGGGTCACACAGCTAGTAAGTGTCAAGTGTCTGAGGCCGGATTTGAACTCAGGTACTCCTGAATCCAGGCCCGGTGCTTTATCCACTGCGTCACCTAGCTGCCCCCTCTCTGGACTTTTTTAATGGACAGTAATTTCTAAGACTGCTGTAAGACACTTAAGAATTCTAGGCTTCTCCAACCTGGAATGTCTTGCATGGGATGATGATGAGTGAGATGAGCAGAACCAGAAGAACATTGTACACAGTATCATCAACATTGTGTGTTGATCTACTGTGATGGACTAGATTCTTCTCACCAATGTAATGGTACAGAAGAGTTCCAGGGGACTCATGATGGAAGAGGATCTCCAAATCCAGGAAAAAAAAAAAAAAGAACTGTGGAGTATAGATGCTGATTGAAACATACTATTTCTTTTGTTTTTGGTGCTGTTGTTTTTCTATTTAGAGGTTTTTCCTCATTGCTCTGATTTTTCTCTTATAACATGACTAATGCAGAAATATGTTTAATGTTATTATATATATATAACCTATATCAGATTACCTGCTGCCTAAGGGAGGGGGGGAGGGAGGGAGGGAGAAAAATATGAAATTGGAAAGCTTGTATAAACAAATGTTGAGAACTATCTTTACATGTAACTGGAAAAAAATAAAATACTTTTATCAGAAAAAAAATGAATGTTGAAAACTATCTATACCTATAATTGAAAAAATTAAATAAAATACTATTTAAAAAAAAAGAATTCTAGGCTTCTCCAGTTATCAATGTAATTGTAGAACTATGGCTAAATATTGGACCAAACTCCCAATGAGATTGGATATATTTTTCTGCTTATTGTATCCATCTAAAATGGCCAATTTTTCTCATGCTAAATAACATTTTAAAATATCTTATTTTAAAAATATAAATATTTGAAAAGAATTGTTTGGTAAATGTGTCTGTAGTTCTTTCTAGAATGCTCTGTTTAGTTAAAAGGCACACTATTTAGAAAATGTGTATTTGTTTAGAGAATAACAAGGGTAAGAAAAAAAAAAGATCTATAAGTATCTAATTTTTTTTTGTGGGGCAATTGGGGGTAAGTGATTTGTCCAGGGTCACACAGCTAGTAAGTGTCAAGTATCTGAGGCTGGATTTGAACTCAGGTCCTCCTGACTCCAGGGCCTGTGCTCTATTCACTGCGCCACCTGCCCCTTAAGTATTTATTTTAAAAATAGAATTATTTAACCTGGAAATGCAAAGTCTGGGGAATAACTTCATGGATTATTTTCAAATCTGTAAGAGTCTACTACATAGATTACATACATAATGACCAGAACATGAAACAGTCTCAATTTTATGTATCTTATATTAGCTACAGAAAATAGTTTGCCAACAGTAAGCAAATGATACCTATGACATGTATTACTGTGGAAGGAGATCCTTTATACATTCGAAGATCAATATAAACTATAATATACACTATATTATTCTTTTAGGAATCTGACTTCATTTGTCTTCATGAAATGAACTATGTATTTGAAAATGAAGAGGACACATTACACAGTGATAATGAAGGAACTGACTACTCAGATGTAGAAGAAGAAAACCAAGAATCTGTTATAGATGAAAGTGAATTCCAGAGAACATTTGGAATTTACTTAACTCCTGAATATACTGAGTTAGATGACCTGTCCCCAACAACAGAGGGTGTAGAAAATATCAGAAGTACAGATGAATCAAAAGTCTGGGGGAAAGTAGAAACTGAGAGTTTAACAGAGAGTGCTGCCAATCAAGAATCTCCAAGTCATGTTGCCCAAGTGGATCCTCCACCATCTTCTTGGATTACCAGATGGTTTGGTGGGGGAAATGAAGAAGTTGAAGAAGAGACTTTTGAATCAGTTGCTGAACCACAACAGGAAAGTTCATTTCTCAGTAGAAAAATAGCTGTAAGTGATGAGAATGACTTAAAGGAGTTAAACATTGACCAGCCTCTAGAAACGCATGAGTCAGAACCTACAGCAGAATTTGATCCTTGTCCACTAGGGCAGCCTGCACCAGAATCTGAGCTTGAAGAAGTACCTGATCCTCAGCCAACTGCCTGGCTTGATGATGACTTTAAAGGATATTTTGGTTTTGACCAAGAGGATCCAGAATTTAAGTTATCATCCAAAGAAAATACTTCACTATTACAAGACATTCCCATCACTGTTCCATCTGATCAAGAACCCATAGTTCCACATAGAGAAAAACTACCAGAAATAGAGCACCCCCAGACAAATGATTACCCAGCTCTTCAGCCAAGTTGGTTTGATTTGGGTTTCAGTAATATGCTGCACTTTGCATATGCTGAAGAAGAGCAAATGAAAACAGATAAGCAGCAAAGAGAAGGCAGCAGTGGAGGAAATGACAATGAAAATCTTTTATCAAGTGATTTTGACCCTGATAATAATGAGGAAAGAGAAATAGAGGAAACTGGGGAAACTGAAGATCAACCAGAAAAGAAAGGGATTTTGCAGGAGCCAGGAAGTTCTGATACTTCACTTTATTTGGAAAGGTTGTTGGATAATGCTGATAACTCTTGGAACTCCCACAATATTCCCAAGGAAATCAATTCACAATTTTCCAAAAAATCTTGGGGTCAAGATAAACCACGTGCAACTGATAAAACAGAAGAATTCTCAGATGAAAGTAAAATAACAGAAAATGTGGAGGTTGGGTTGAAAACCAGAAACAGTCAGTCAGGTTGGTATGAAAATATCTAGAGTCTGTTTTCTAAAATATTAGAGAAAAAAAAATCCAGGCATCTGTAGTTTCCCAAGAAACCTAAATATCTCCCTTTTATATTTTTTTTGGGGGGAGGGCAGGGCAATGAGAATTAAGTGACTTGCCCAGGGTCACACAGTAGTAAGTGTCAAGTGTCTGAGGCCGAATTTGAACTCAGGTCCTCCTGAATCCAGGGCCCGTGCTTTATCCACTATGCCACCTAGTTGCCCCGCCCTTTTATAATTTAACTCATTCTAGGGCGTATGATTGCTTGTAAAACACTTTACAAATATTGTCATTTTATTTTCTGGGAGATGGATACTATTATTATCCTCATTTTGCAATTGAGGAAACCGAGGCAGATCAAAGTTAAGTAACTTTCCCAGGGTCATGCACTTAGTGTCTGGGGTTGGAAGTGAACCTGGGTTTTCCTGCTATCAGGCCTGGAACCCTCTCTTACCACTTAGTTTAGAGATTAACAATATAAAAAAATTTACAGACAAAAGTGACATTTAAAATATCAGAATTTCCTTTCTTCATTAATAATTTTATGAATGTTTCAAATGAATGAATAAAAAGTATTTGTTAGATGCCCACTATGTGCCAAGCACTAAGAGATATAAATACAAAAGCCAAGATAGCTTCTACACTCAAGGAGCTTGCATTCTAATAGGAGAAAACAATATATTTTGGGAGAGGAATATTTTACTTTGGAAATTTACAGGAATGATGAATACATCCATAGAGGAATAGATTGCCACACTTTTCCTAGTATCCATGGCTGCATTAATTTGATTATGCTTTTAGAATGGAAAGTGGTAGGAGTAGGCGGGGCTGAGGGATGTCTTCTATGATTCATTTTTTCCCCCTGATGGTCTCCAACCTGAATATATGAATCAAGAGAACAAAGAAATTGTTAGAAGCAAAAGCTCTATAACCTGGCTAATAAACTTGATCTAGAGAGGACTAATATAGATTTACTCCAATCCCTAATGAATAACGGAAAAATATCTTTTCTTTTTCATTTCCAGACTCTAAAATGAAATACAAGGAGGAATCCCAGTGGCAACAAGTAGAAAAATCTACATCTTCCACTCCTGAAAGAAGCAGTACTATAGGTAATAAAAAAGATGGCTCTTCTCACACTAAAACCAGTGATGTTTACGTTCACTAAGATTGTCAGGACTAATTTTCAGAATCATAAATAGAAAAAGTAGAGGCAGCTCTGGGTCTAGAGTTAGGAAGACCTTAGTTCAAAGCCTTCCTCTTCCTAGCTGTATAACTCTAGAAACTCATTTAATCTCTGTCTGCCCCAGTTTCCTCCTACCCTTGTAAGATGAAGATAATAATAGCATTTACCTCCCATGGTTGTTGTGACAATCAAGTGAAATTATATTTGTAAAGCACTATGCAAATGCTAGCTACTGTTATTATTATTATTATTAGTTGATCCTGAACAACTAAGCAAATTTCTAGAGGTTCCTATTCTAATGAAAAAAAAAAGTAGTTATGAAAGAAAAGAGAAGAGGCTCTCTTGAGTGAAAAGTCTACAGTTGGAGTATTGGAATGCCACTTCTTGTATAAAGGGTCTTCAGGGGCAGCTAGGTAGTGCAGTGGATAAAACACTGGCCCTGGATTCAGGAGGACCCAAGTTCAAATCCAGCCTCAGATACTTGACAATTACTAGCTGTGTGACCCTGGGTAAGTCACTTAACCCCAATTGCCCCGGAAAAAAAAAGATAAATGGTCTTCAAAACCACTTGTAGCTTCAAGCTTCAGGTACATTCACATATTGAATAATGAGCTCAAATAACAATTTAAATAATGCTGTGGTTCATTATTTTGACAGAAAATCTGAAAAAGAAAAAGTGAATTACAATGAAACTTGTCACTAATTGTGTGACCATTACTCTTTGTATGATCTTTAACTTCATTTCTTTAGAGACTGACATTCTGTGACTCTCACTCACCTGATGATATGATCTCATCAATTTGTATATTTCACCCAAGAAACAATTGGTGGTACAATGTTTATTGCTGGGATAATGCTGGATCTGCAGTCAGGACAACCTCAGTTCAAAACTGTGTGACTCTTGGGAAGTCACTTAACCTCTGTTTGTCTCAGTTTCCTCAATTGTAAGCTGGGTATAATAGTAGCACTTAATTTCACAAGGTTGTTGTGAGGATCCAATGAGGTAAAATTTGTAGAAAGCACTTAGTACAGTTCCTGGCACACAGTAGGTGCTTAATAAATTCTTGTTCCTTTCCCCTCCCTTCACTGTCAGTGATACAGATCACATCCCATCCACACCTGCCGATCCTGTGTAGCTCTTGTTTATGTCCTCCCATAAATTTGTCCCAAGAGAATCCACTAAGCATGGGGGCGGTGCTTCCTGGCTTTCTCCGGATATCACAAGGATACTGGTGGAGCACACAAGCTGCCTACCTCGCAACACTCTCCATGACGGTGTGACCAGCCCATCTTTGGTTTTACTGTACGTTTCTCTCATATCATTTGCTTCTGTTCTTTTTTGAAGTTCCTCATTGGCATTTAGCAACCTCTTCATACTCACCATGCATCTTTCCACTATTGCCCTCTATTACTCGTTTTCCATGTCTTCTGTCAACACTACACTGTAAGTCGCATGTTGGCATTAAAACAATGGGCCTTGGGGGCAGCTAGGAGGCGCAGTGGATAGAGCCCTGGATTCAGGAGTACCTGAGTTCAAATCTGGCCTCAGAACATTGACACTTACTAGCTGTGTGACCCTGGGCAAGTCACTTAACTCCCATTGCCCTGCAAAAAAACAAACAAACAACAAAACAAAACAAAACAAAACAAAAAACAATGGGCCTTTCTTTCTGAGAGTATTTTGGGGTCATTATATAAGAAGCTTTGCAATTTCTCGAAGGCAATCCAATCCACTCACCTTCTCCTGCTTAGTTCTGGGTTCAATTTAATTTATGCTCTCTCTCCTAAATATACACACTGTTGGATCAACTCTGTGAGTTGTTCATTTAATTGAATATCGTAGTCTGAACTACAGGAATTCAGCATTTACTGGGTTTTTCCTTTGGGTATAGTTAGGTCGAGCTGTTTAAAGTGATTATGAACCTCATTTAGAAGGCTCTTCAGTGTTCTGATGCTTGATGTAATCAACACAAAGATATCCACATCATTTGTGGGAAGGCAGTTCTCTTTCATTTGGATGCTGCACTGGATATGCTCCACTACAGCGGCAAACAGCTTTGGAAAACACGTCATCCTGTTTTATGCCTCAGCTGATTTTGATTAGAGATGTGTGATTAAACAAAGTTATCTCTGACATTTTTAAGGAATGTTGTATGATTTTAGTATGGGAGATACTTCATCCAAGTAGAGTCATTAAGGCAGAATTTTGCCTTTTCGCAGTTAGCAAAGTAGTACCTTATACTCTACATTTTTCATTCAATTGTTTAACTATAAAGATGTGATCTATTATAGAATGTAATTTCCTAAAGCCTGCCTGTCCCCTTTGCATGCCTTCATCAAGGATAAGTTCAGTGTGTGTGTAGATTATCACCATAAAAAACATATAGATGGAGGGGCAGCTAGGTGGTGCAATGGATAGAGCACTGGCCCTGGATTCAGGAGGACCTGAGTTCAAATCCGGCCTCAGACACTTAACACTTACTAGCTGTGTGACCCTGGGCAAGTCACTTAACCCCAATTGCCTCACCGAAAAAACAAAAACATATAGATGGGAAAGTAGACATATGGGTCAGTGGTTATTGATATTTTGTAGGTTATATTTTTGGGGTAATAATCATGGGATCATAGGATGCTAGATTTAGAGCTGGAAAATATCTGAAAGGCCATCAAATATACCCTATTCCCATTTTATAGATGAGGAAACTGAGTCTTAAGGTTGCACAGGATCACAGACAGTGTCTAAGACAGGATTTGAACCCAGGTCTTCCTGATTCCAGGTCCAACTCATGCTTCCAAGTTTTTTTTTTTTAAAGTACATTTTGATATACTCCCAATCTTTCAAAAATACCTTGAGAAAAGGTCCTTCAACAATGCCCTCAAAACTATATTATCTCCAACATAGACTTACTTTCTGTATACTTAGTTTTTAATACAGCTGTTTTTCCTATGTTTTTTCTTCAATCTCATTTCTTTTTCTTCATGTAGTATGCCTAGAACTGATGTTAAAATCCAAATTTGGTGGCCAATGATCCCTGATGGCAAAAAGACTGTGTTGTTTAAAAATCTAAATGTGAGTTCTAATCTGCCCCACCCCCCCTCCCAGTTTTGGGGGGGAACTGGCTAAAATCACTGATAAATTCAGAAAGAGTTTAGGCTTTTAAGGATTTATTTTAAAATATATTATAAGATAGTGAAGAGAGAAAGATTGAGAACAGATCCCTTATAGCATGGAAATCCTAGCTTTCCTAGCAGTTCTGCCATCAAGCCCATGTCTCAAACCAAAAGAGGAAGATCCAGTCTGCCAGCCTCTGCTTCCTACTTCCTGTCCTCCTCCCAGAAATGGGAGGTTCTTCAAGTTGATTGGCTAAGAGTGGTCTCCTGTTGATGTCACAGTCCACAGCCTCTGAGAACACACCCCACTCAGGATTAGCCTCATGTGGTCTCAATTTAATCAAACTTAACTATGTTCAACTTCTGAGAACAGCACCCTACTCAGGGCTGGCCAGGTGTGGTCCAGGTTTAATCATCATTAAGTAGGTTCTCAGTCTCTCAGTCTCACCCAGTTCAATCAATTCAAAATCAAACTTCAGGTCAGGGCTCCTGGGCATCTGCCAAGTCCCATTATTTTATCACAAGACTTTATTATAGAAATTATTATAGATTTAAAAAATACATATTTGTCTGGGGTTTTTTGCACTTTCATTTTTATCCTTAGATGCCCATTGAGTCTGTTCCCAGGCTTTCTTTAAACTTATTTTTCCCTCTACTGCTTTTTTGCTATTTTATGAGGTTATAATATTAAAATCTTCCACCATCCTCCTCTATGAGAATTTATATTCTAAAATAGAGTTGCCCTTTGCTGGCATATCTCTCCACTTGTCAATCTAAGGTGTTTATAGGTTCTTTTGATCTTCTTACTATGGCAATTGACACATTAGACTTTTTTTCTAGGAAATTACTATAATCTACATATTGATTCCCTTACACCACTCATTTCTTATTGGGGGTGTAACGATTGGAATGATGCCACCTGCTGGAGATTTATTGTAGAAAATTTCCACCATGAGGAGAAGGCCTCTGAGGGCAAGCCATACCATGCAATCAAGGTCCTTGGCATCAGGAAGTGATGATGGCTCATGGGTACTGCTTATCAAAGCTACCAGTCAATCAACTTGAGGAGCCTCCCATTTCTGGGATGGGGACACGAAGGAGGAAGCAGACGCTAGTGGAACTGTGCTTCCTTTTTGGCTTCGAGACATCAGCATGGTGGCAGGGAACTTCAGAAGTGGGAGATTAGGAAGGCTAGGATTGCCAGGTTATAAGAAATCTCTTCTCAATCTTTCTCTTTCTTTTACTATCTTTCAATAAACCCTTAAAAAAATTCTAAACTCGTTTATCAGTGATTTTAGTCAGTTTCCCCCTAAAACTGGGGGGGGGGGCAGATTAGAACCCACATTTAGAATTTTAACTAGCACAGTTGTAAGGATCAATAGTTTATTAAAATGGGTCACATTGGAACTGTTTCTTCACATGCTACATATTTTCTTATTTTTATTCTTCTCTTACCTTTGTGTTAATTTTGATCCTCTCTCTAACAAATTTGTGATCTGGCAATACATAGAAAGCTGATGTATGAATAATTCCCACATCAGTAAAGAATTGATTTCTATCTGTTAAAATACAGTCAATCTCATTTTTGTTGACAGTATTTAGTACTCACCATGTCCATGATGTTTTCTAGGAAAAAATTAGTACCTGGAACCTTGTGGGAGCAGCTACATTAGACTTAATAAAACTATTCAAATTAATCAACATATAGTTTAGCAGTTTTTATGGTGGTCTTTTTGCAAATGCTTACCATGAGTACTATAATATGGAACAACCAAATGTCCCAAATGTTTCTTGTTGCCTTAGAAAACATGATAAAAACCATCTCTAACTTCATTTGCCTCTCCAAGGAAGACTTTTAAATCACTCTTACATTTAGCTGTAACTTTCCTTTTGGCTTTTGGCATTATATATAGAAAGAATATCAAGATCGACGTGAAACAGTTCCTTCACCAGTATTTTTACTCTTTTGTCACTAGACAATGATGTCACATTTAGAATTCTTGTAGCTAAGTTATTATTTATAGATAAACTAAAAACTGATTTTTAGCAACCTTGGAACCCTTTCTTCCACTCTACTGCTGTTGATGGTGTAGCCCCTTATTGGCAAGGGAGCTGATAGGAATTATAGTTTTTCCCAGGTGGAAAAAGATATGAAGGGGTGATGGAAGATACAACCTTTGTAATTAATAATAATAGTGTGACCATCGGCAAGTCACTTAACCCCATTGCCCCATAAAAAATTTAATAATAATAATAATAACAGCTAGCATGTATATAATGCTTTAAGATTTGCAAAATGACTTACAAATATTATCTCATTTTATTGTTGCAATAACACTGGGGGGGGTGTTATTATTATCCCCATTTTACAAATGAGAAAACTGAGGTTGACAAAGATCGACTTAACAATTTATTCTCTTTTTAAAAAATTCTTCATGAAGTGGCCCAATAATCAGAGAGGTACAAAATGGGACCTACCTGGAAAGCAAAAACAAAGAACTGAATGGGAGAAAGAAAGTGATGATAGAAACAAAAACTGAACAAAATTCTCCTTATCTATTCATAGATATGGTCAATAAAATTAACTACAAGATTTAATGAGGAAGGACATTACAAATCGAATCATTTCTACACAATAATAACAATGAAAAACATTATCAATGTTTCCTGTACCTGCTCAGGTTGAAGTCCATAGTTCTTGGGATATTTATATTCTTTTTTAATTTAATTTTAATTAATTTTTTATTTTTTTATTTTTTTGCGGGGCAATGGGGGTTAAGTGACTTGTGCCCGGGGTCACACAGCTAGTAAGTGTCAAGTTTCTGAGGCCGGATTTGAACTCAGGTACTCCTGACTCCAGGGCCAGTGCTTTATACACTGTGCCACCTAGCTGTCCTATTTATATTCTTTTAGACAAGGATCTCTCGTCAGGGCATCACTTTAAAATAACATTCCCCAAACAATAAGAATCATTCTCTATTCTATGAGACAATT
The DNA here is from genome assembly GCF_019393635.1 of Dromiciops gliroides. Lineage (NCBI taxonomy): Eukaryota > Metazoa > Chordata > Mammalia > Microbiotheria > Microbiotheriidae > Dromiciops > Dromiciops gliroides. Next base: position 272,808,635 of record NC_057862.1, read on the forward strand.
ATAGAAGAAAAACAGATCTACAAGCAATATAATTTGAAATATAAACATCTTTTCTTTCTTAATAATTAGCAGAAGATACACATGAGTCTCAGATACTTGAATATTTACTTCAAATTAAAATTTATGACCTCCTGATTTCTACAAAAAAGGTAAATATTCTTTTTTCATATCTTTATTACTAAAGACAAATTTTTCACAGTGTGATTTCTAACTGAATGGTTTATGTTAAACACTGAATTTTCACTTTACATTATGAGCTGTTGAACTAAACATAGGTATCTTTTAAAAATGAAAATAAAATAAAAATAAATGAGTTGGAAAGAACATAAAGTTATCAATATGTAAATGAGTATTCTGTACTCAAAGATTATGAAGTGTAATGGTCAGATACAAAAGCAACTATCTAAATTCTAACCAAGCTGATGTTAAATTTCAGTCTTTTTTTTAATCTGGCTTCCCTTATTGTCAAAGAAATGATTTAAAAGCATATGAATTAGCAAAACACTTTTAAAACTATTTTACATATAAGTTGAAGATGAATTGTTTTAAATTCATTTTTAGGAAAACATTTTGGAAAAAGAATGCAATCTCATGTCCTTAATATTTAATTTCTGGGTTTCAAAATCAGACATTTAAAACAGTTTTTTTTAAACTATGGAAAAATTAAAATTGCTTATTAAAGCACTTTCAGTTAGAAAATTAATTATCTTAGCATTGTCAAGAAGGGTATACTGCAGATTTCCTTTTTTTCTATGACCAAGGATTATTAGTAAGAAAATCTGAGTACAGGAGAGAGATCAGAGAAGCTGATGAGAGAAGCCACTTATAGAAGATGAGATATCAGAAGGTAGAACAAGGAAACCCAAAGAGTTGAGACAAAGCCAAAAGGCTGACAGAAGCTGGGGCCCTGTGACTCTAGGTTTTGTTATTGATTTATCGAACTTTTGTTTGAAAGAGATGATTGGAGAAAAGGAAAATCCTCTGCTATAGGTGAAGAGCTGGTTGGGAGAAAGGCTGCCTTGTCTCTAGTGTCTCCTACAACTGGAGAAAGGTGTGACATCTCAAAGCCTTGCTTATGTTACCCTTTACTTCACTCTGTGTCTCCATAAGGGAAATCTCAAAGCCTGAATAGCTTTGCAGATGCCAGGATTAAAGGGAATTGCTTTTCTTTTCTTTTTCTTTTTTTCTTTTCTTTTCTCTCTTTTGGGGGGGAGGGGGTGGGGCAATGAGGGTTAAGTGACTTGCCCAGGGTCACCGTGAGTAAGTGTCAAGCGTCTGAGATCATTTTTTTTTTTTTTTGGTGAGGCAATTGGGGTTAAGTGACTTGCCTAGGGTCACACAGCTAGTAAGTGTTAAGTGTCTGAGGCTGGATTTGAACTCAGGTCCTCCTGAATCCATGGCCAGTGCTTTATCCACTTCGCCACCTAGCTACCCCCAAGGGAATTGCTTTTCAATGAAAAAGTGCCATGCTACCTTAGTGCCTAAAAGAGGGAGCATACCCAGGTAGCTTTGTGAATCCTGGATTTAGAACTTAACACTGAATCAGTGGCTCAAGAGAAGCAGCTTCATCTAGCAGTAAGCACAGAGGCTTAGAAGAATCAATGACACAAGGTACAGACTTCCCTAGAGAGGACACTGACATCCCTATCTGCAGTCCAGAGTTGTGATTTGTTTCAGGCATGTGGTTTCCCTATTTCTTTCATTCACTGCTAGCTTTTATATATGCTTATGCCCCTTCCCAATGGATACTGCATGCATTGGTAGAAGATTATGACTGATTTATGAGTGGACTATTATATTTTGATTATTCCTGCTTTTGCTTTCTATTTATCATTTAATAATGTATCCTAAGATTAGTTTTGCTTTTGACTTTGAGTTTAGTAAATGTTTCACACTTAAGAGTTAGTGATATGGGGCAGCTAGGTGGCACAGTGGATAAAACACCAGCCTGAATTCAGGAGGACCTGAGTTCAAATCTGGCCTCAGACACTTGACACTTAACTAGCTGTGTGACCCTGGGCAAGTCACTTAACCGTCATTACCCTGAAGAAAAAAAAAGAGTTAGTGATCTTATTGTGGCTGATTTGTATAAATTGGAAGTACAAGGGTAGGGGCTCAAATCCTAGAGTCATGAGGATGGATGTATATTTCCTCCACATTAGTGTTACCCCTAGGACCCTTTGAGTAAGTTGTAACAATGGGGCTGCCACTGACCCAACTCAGACTAGCCAGGATGGGTGCAGTTTGGGGTGAGTGGGGTTGAAATTACTACATCATTTAGATGTATGCTCTGATCTTCTTACCAAGGGCAAGGCCAGTGACATTGCCCCCTCAGTGTTACCTTTTCTTTATTGCTGTTAGCTCAAGTTCCCTCCTGCTGTGTTCTACCCATGGTTAGGGGTCAATAAGCAGTACCCCAGTGAAATCTAACCACTTAATATCAATGAACTTTTACAAAGGGATATTTGCTTCAAAAATACAGCAAGAACTAGCAATCTCCTTAAAATCTTCTCTGTGGAAAAGTGGCATCAAGCAAGCGAGCTGATGGGGTCTGTGTGTTTACCAGATCACATATTATATTTGTAAGGCATTTGGTCCTGAGGTTTCCCCCCTCCCCACCTTGGGAGTTCATTTATAGCTTGTTCAGTTTCTTTTTATGAAATTGGGTACTCTAAATTCACTATTTCTTATTTTGATAATAAGGATATTTTACATTTATTAAAAATTCAGACATTTAATTTGTCATTTTTGCTGCTGCATAATTGGGTAATTTTTTTCTAATAACTTCCTTTATATTCTCTTCATGAATTGTGAATTCTCCTATTCTCCTTTTTCTTTTTTTTTTTTTAGTGAGGCAATTGGGGTTAAGTGACTTGCCCAAGATCACACAGCTAGTAAGTGTTAAGTGTCTGAGCTCAGATATGAACTCAGGTCCTCCTGACTCCAGGGCCAGTGCTCTATCCACTGTGCCACCTAGCTGCCCCCCTTTTCATTTTTGATATTGGCAATTTGGTTTCCCCCTCATTTGTCTTGGATCAGATTAGCTGATAGTTTGTCTATAGCTTCTTTTTAACCAGCTCTAAGTTTTATTTATCATTTAGATAGAGGCTATGAAGGTTTTCATTTCTGCCCTTTATAAAGGAAAGGCATTGGGAGGAGTTTGGTATTACAACTCTTTAACCCTCCCAACACAGAAGAGAAGAAGCTGAGGGAAGTGGAGTCAATCAAGGCTTGAGCTAGTGGCTCGGTGGTAAATTTAGAAGTGACTAACTATCCTGGGAGGAGCACCTTGTTTCCTGGAGGTGAAACTAAGCAGGGCAGCAATGCCAATTGAAGTGATCTGAGGGTCAAGTTTTTGCCCTATATAAAGGAAGGCACTGGGAGGAGAATTGATTATGTATTGTATACATCCACATATACTTAGGGAATAGGAAGGGCTAAAGAGAGGTAGAAAGACAGGAACAGCTGGTTGGTGGAGCTTTCAGAATATACACGATATCTAACAATTAAGTTCACCATCTTATATGGGCACAGTTCATGACACCACAAAATAATTACAATAGTAACAGCAAAGATCACTGATCAAGATCACCATAACATATATAATAATAATCACAAAGTTGGAGATATTTTGAGAATTACCAAAATATGACACAGGGACATGATGTGAGCATATGCTTTTGGAAAAATGGCACTGACAGACTTACTCAGCACAGGGTTACCATAAATCTTTAATATGTTAAAAAAAAAAGCAATATCTGCAAAGTACAATAGAGTGAAGCAATAAAACAAGGTATGCCTGTATAATGAATTGTCCATTAACACTAAACTTGTGGCTGACAGCAGCTGTAGATATTCCAGCATGAGGTTTATCTAATGCCTTTATTTTCTCATTCAGCCACTAAATTTTGCATGCTTGGGCATAGAGCCCAAAGGATTTGCACTATGCTTTGGGGGCATAATTGTAACATAAAACTTGACTTTTAAAGGCAAACAATGAAAATATGCAACAATTGTACAGGGAGCTCTTTATGATAGTAGGGCGAACAAGACCAAAGAAGCACCTGGTAGGATATCAGCCACTCCACAAACTTGTGCCTGTTGAACCTCTTTGTGTTTTTCTCTACTGTGCATAGCCACAAATGTGCCTGACTGCCAATCAAAAGTGAAAATGAGGTTACTAATAAAATCATGTGAATGCTTGAAGTCACAAAAGTTAAACGTAGGAATATTGAGAATTAACTCTCTCCATTTATATATATATATATAGATATATATATACACACACACACACACACACACACACATATATAGTTCTCTTAGTTCAACTTACTTTACTCAGCATAAGTTCATAAAAGTATTTCCAAGTTTCACTGAATTCTTATATTCTTAATATTGTAATTTGTTCTATCTTTTAGCTATTCTTCAGTGAATGGATACCCACTTTGTTTCCAGCTTTTTGCTTTGTTTTGTTTCCTGTTACTATAAAGTGTGCTGCTATTAATTATTTTTGTATATATGGTAACTTCCTATTTGAGGTATTTTTTTATGGTTCAGGGGATAGTAATTTGTCTTGCATAATTCCAAATTCTTTTCCGGAATAGTTATACCAGTTTATAGCAACCATTTTTTTTATGAGGACCATTTTAACATTGACTATTTCTGTCATTTCTCATCTTCGTTAATTTTTCTGATGGTGATGTGAAACTTCAGAGTCCTTTGAACTTGAATACTAATGATTTGGAGCATTTTGTCACATGGTTGTTGAGCATTTTGATTTATTTTGAAAACTGTTCATTTCCCTTTATGACATCATCTGGGGAGTAGATTTTGCTACTGCAGAATGCTAGTCTTGAAACGTGTATACACACACACACACACACACACAGATATAGGGACTATATATTGTGATTTTATTGATATGGAAAACTCCCTCTACAAATACAGGTTAGCATCTTTTCTGCAACTTAATTCTTCAAGAGTTGCCTGAATCACTGAGGTTGCCCAGGCAGTATGTGTCAGAAGTGGGACTCAAAAAGAAGAGGCTTTTGCAAATCCTTGGCTAAGGATTGAGGAGCACTGTAATAATGCACCTGAAACAAGAACTATAACACCTGACTGAGCCAGAGACTAGAGGTGATAAAAACCTGTTGCTACCCACTGAAGTCCAGTCCAAGAAGTCCAGTATATTGACCTTTCCAGCAAAGACCCTGTGAATAGCCCATCAACTGAGTGATCTGCCTAGTCCAGTCTGGCAGCAACTGTCCAGGGGCTGGGCAGCCTGCCAGGTCCAGTCTATGAGCAGCAGAGCCTTCTTGAGGAGCCAACTCTGCAACTGACTGACCTGCTTAATCCAGCCTACTAGAGTGACTCACGATATAGATGATTGCTGGGTCAAGGTATATGGGCAGCTTAGTTGATACTTGGGTAATTACAAATTGAAGGATCACTTCACAGCTTTACCAAGAGTGCATCCCATCAATATACCTGTCTTCACATAGCTCTTCAATCATTAACTGTTTCGAGTTTGTTTTTTTTAACCAATGTTCATGATGTGAGATGAAACTCCATCAATGTTTTCATTTCAGAATCAAGGGACCTCAGCAGCTGTTGAGTCCAACCCATACCCAGAATAGCATAAAGGACAAATGGTCACACAGCCTGTCCTTGAACACCTTCATTGAAGGCAAAACTATCACCTCCCAAAAACAGATCATTCTACATTTGGGTAGCTCTAATTATTATGTGGTACTATGGATAGAGAGATGGGCCTGAAGGCAGGCAAACTCATTTTCCCAAGTTCTAATCTTGCCTAACTGTATGACCCTGGGCAAGTCACTTAACCCTGTTTGCTTCAGTTCCTCATCTGTAAAATGAGTTGGAGAAGGAAATGGCAAACCACTCCATCTGGTATCTTTGCCAAGAAAACCACAAATGGGGTCACAACGAGTTAGACATGACTGAACCACAACAATCATCAGGGATTGTTTCCTGACATTAAGTTCAAATTTGTCTCTGAAACCTCCATCCACTGTTCCTGGTTCTGCCATTTGGGGCCAAACACAATAATAATCTCTCTTCCATATGACAGTCCTTCAAATGTTGAAGGACAGTTATCACACCCTTCCTGAATCTTCTTTTCTCCAGACTAAACATATCCAGTTCTTTCAACTCATCTTCATATGCTCTTAAGGTCCTCCACCAATATGGCTGTGGCTCTCTGGTCACTCTCTGTAATACCTTTCTTCAACTGTCATCCATAGAATATAGTTATCTATATGTAGTCTGATCAATGAAAAATAAAAAGGGACTATTGCCTTCTTATTCCTGGAAATAATGTGGCTCAAGATTGCATTAGCTTTTTTGGCTGTCACATCTCCTTACTCTTCCATATGGAATTTGTAGTCCATTAAAGACCCCAGATCTTTTTTTTAGACAAATTATTGTCTAACCATACCTTCTCAGTCCAATACTTGTGAAATTGGATTATATTTTTCCCTACTGAATTTCACCTTATTAGATTAAATCCAATGGCAAAGTCTGTCAAGATCTTTTTGGATCCCATTTCTATCACTGAATGTATTCATTATCCCTCCCAGCTTAGTGCTATTTGTACAAGCATGCCATCTATGCTTTTACCCAAATCACTGAAAAAAATGTTTATACAGCATAGGACCTAGCACAGATCCCATTAACAACTATTCTTTGAAACAGTTCCAAATCTGTGTCATTGTATTACAGTCTAGTCCATATCTTACTGTTTTCCACAAGGAAAACATTAAATATCTTAGTAAATGCTTTGCTAAGGGGGCAACTAGGTGGTACAGGCCTGGATTCAGGAGGACCTGAGTTCAAATTTGGCCTCAGACACTTGACACTTACTAGCTGTGTGACCCTGGGCAGGTCACTTAACCCTCATTGCCTCTTCTCCCCCTCTCCCCCCAAATACTTTGCTAAAATCTAGACAGACTATATCTATAGCATATGGTAATTTACCAGTTTAATAACCTTGTCCAAAAAGGAAATAAAGTTAATATGTCATGGCCTGTTTTTGATGAAGCCACATTGACTCTTTGCAATCAGAACTTCCTTTTATAGATGCTCACAAACCATCTTAAAAAACATCCATTCCTAGAAATATCCTACAAATTTCTCCATACTTTATCTTATTGGGAAAGTTATGGATGTTTCTCTTTGATAGCTTTTGGCTTTAGATTAATCCATTTTATCATAGTAAGGAAATGTTATTTTAACCCTGTGCTTTTTTGTGTTTTTAATGAACATAAAACAAATATTATTTACATATCAAAGGCTTTTTGAGCCACTCACACTTTTCTGTATTGACATCCTTTACTCCATTTCTGTGCATTAGCTCATTTATAATATGTTACAGCTTATTCATGCATGTCATGGCCATTTCTATTGCCCTTTGATAATTCTTCTTCTTTTTTTTGGTGGGGCAATGAAGGTTAAGTGACTTGCCCAGGGTCACACAGCTAGTGTCAAGATAATTCTTCAAAGAATGTAGCCTTGCACCTTTACAAAATCTTCTCTGATAGTGACAAATGACTTTAATAAGCAAAATACCTCTGTTTTATGCTTAGCTTGATATTAATAAGCAGGACATTATTGAAAAAAAGTTATGTTATACCTGGCATCATGATACAGCATGAAATATTTTTCTGGAGTGAGGGTAAGTGACCTTCCTTACATCATTACCATTCTTACAGTTGTGCCCACATTTCTCATCTCAACCATTTCCAAATTATGCCCAAAACTGAGGCTAAATCGTTAGACAGCAGCCATTGAATAGGCCATGGGATATTTTGAGGGATGTTGCCATAATTTTTTAAAAAATTAAATATTTATTGATATCTTTTGTTTCTGGTTCACCCTAATTTCTGAATATATCTCTCCACTTCTTCTACCTAGTGAACCATCTCTTATGACAAAGAAAATAAAAACAGTTTAGTAAAACTAAGCAACTCATTGAATTTGACAGTATATATAATTTTCTTCATAATCTTCACCTCTGCAAAGATGGGAAAGTACATTTCCTCTTCTTTGGGGCCAATCTTAGTTAAAGTGTCCAGTTTCTTATCCTTCCTCTCTCCCTTCATCTTTTCCTTCCTCTTTTTCTTTTTTTTTTGGGGGGGGGAAAGTTATTTCCATTGTGATGTTTAAAATCTAAATTGTGGTCGACTTAAATCAGAAGCTTCAGCACCAGTCTTTAGGCATTAAACATTTATTAAAGTAAGAGATAGCCAGGTGTGATTACAATCCAATTAACTTGAAGTAGGCTTAATCAGCAGTCAATCACTCTCACTTGATTCAATCAGTATAGATTAATCTCCAGGTGGGTCTTTGAGTATCTGCTCAATCCCATTATTTCATCACACCATTTATATTATAGTGTATTATGGTCATTGTGTATATTACTTACCTAGTTCTGTTTCCTTCATTTTGCATCAGTTCATATGAGTCTTCTTATGTTTCTCTGAAACAAGTTTGTTTAGCTATGCCCATATGAATGGTATGCCACCATTGTAAAGCAATTTCAAATACATTTCACTTGGGGACATGTGATTGAGAAGAACAAAAGTCAAAAGGCAGAAAGAAATTGACCAAACACTTTGACACATATTGGAGACTGTTACAAATTAGAAATGTGAGGCTCTCTGCTTCTCATATGGGAATTAATCAGATTCTCTAATGATCTGAAAAGCAGGAAGAATGGAGATTTAAGGAAATGAGCTCAAAAAAGGCACTTGCAGACTCATCTGGGAAGCTCAACATTTAGGCAAAGAGTAAATTGCATGTAGGTATCTTTTCTTGAGTGTCGAGGAACTAGGAAAGGACTGCTGTAGCTTGAGAGGAACTTCTGTCTGGATTGGGGTGGAGGGCTGACTCCAGAGATTACTTCTTTCTTGGTTGGTGGCAATCCTTTCTATCTGATTTGAAGCTGAAACATTCCATTTGTGTTTTGTTCCCTCATTAGCATGTGAGTTTCTTGAGAACAGGGAGTGACTTTGCTATTTGTATTCCTAGAGCTCAACAAATGCTTTCCACATAGTAAGCACTTAATAAATACTTTATTCAAGGGCAGCTAGGTGGCACAGTGGATAAAACACCAGCCCTGGATTCAGGAGGACCTGAGTTCAAATTCAGTCTCAGACACTTGACACTTACTAGCTGTGTGACCTTGGGCAAGTCACTTAACCCTCATTGCCCAGCCCAAAATAAATAAATACATTATTCATTCATTCCTAAGGGAATGGAATCTACCTACAATGAGGATATTCATTAGGAGATAGAGCAACATTTAAGCCTAGGCCTAGGCTTATACTATACATGGGTGCAGGATCCACTGCAGGACAGGAACCTGAAGATACCTTAAGGTATAGAACTAGCAGTAAGTAATTCATTGCAGAAGTGTTAGGACTATCTGGACAGAGATTAGGCTGCTGTAGGATATTCCCAGTGTAATGCGAGGAAGTTCACAAGATCTTTTCTTAGTCTCTATATCCTCATTTTGAAAAATTAATTTTAACAAGCTGAATAATTTGTTTCCCTAGACTACAGTAGATTAGAAGTAAAAAGTTGGAAAGAGAAGGATGGGCTCCTATCGAAAGGCATCAAGAAAAGGCAAAAGAAAAGACCAGTGATGTCCTGACAACAGAAAAGGAGACAGTTAAATTATAAACAAATAAAGTGAACATACCGAAATATCTCAAGTGGTCTTCTGTTTTGATGATGAGAGTATTCCTTCCAGCAATGCAGATTAAAACTCCACTTCACATTATTAGGTAGTTTCATAAGTAGTGCTAGACAAAAAATTACCAGCCTGTAATCACGTTTCTGATGACGTGCAACCATAAAAACTCAAAAAAACAGCTTCCTAGGGATATTTAGTGGAAGAACAAACCAATTTATTGAGGTACAATTATCATCAATGTTATGGGGGGCAGTTGCTTAGTAAGATAGTACCTGCTCTAATCACTAATATACTTTTGTCATTAAGGAGCTTCCAATCAAGGTTGCTTATGTAAAGTTTTGCATATGTCATTTCTCCATATAACTGATGTGTGAACTTTTTTACCCAAATATTCCAGATAATAATTGCTTCAATTCTCTAGTAATTCTCTTAGACTTTGTATAGAACATACCTTAGTTTTATTGTGTAAATGATTTGGGCTAATAGTACTTTTGTAGAATAAAACTACTTTTTTTTTTAAACTACTTTTTTATTAGTCAAGATTGCTGAAAGTTTTTATTTTTAAAAATACAATAACACCAACAAACAATTGGCCAGCTGGAGGAAAAGAAATCTTTAGGAAGTTCCATATGTATACACATATACATGTATGTATATGTATATATATATGTGTGTGTGTATATGTATATGTGTGTGTATGTATATGTATATGCATATCTATGTGTATGTGTATATGTATATGTATATGCATATGTATATGTATATGTATATGTATGTGTATATGTATTAGGATGGCTTCAATATCCTCACACATCTTCCTGGACATCAGAAGGTAAAGCTAGCAGTTACAGAAGGAAAGAAGGCAAGAAGGAAATATGTGTATTCTTGATTCAAACCTCCTGAAAAGGATAATTTTTTTTTCTGGGGCAATGAGGGTTAAGTGACTTGCCCAGGGTCACACAGCTAGTAAGTGGATTTGAACTCTGGTCCTCCTGAATCCAGGTCCCATGCTTTATCCACTGCACCACCTAGCTGCCCTCATTTTTAAAGAGATAAGTAATTAAAATAAGCTAGCTTCTACATTATTGTTTAGTTACTTTATACATCAAAGGATTTCTATGAGTTTTAAAAATTCTTCTTTGCCTTTTTGCCTGAATGCTACATTTATGTATTCAGCAAAGAGTAGAAATTGCCCAGATCTTGTTCAACCAGTAACTCTAGATTAAATAAATTCTGAGAACAACGCTTACATCATCAGAATTCTGGGAAAGAACAGGTAGCTCAGCAATTGTTTGGTTTTCTTCCAAAGGATAGTCCTTGCAACCCTGTATTATGTAGCTCAATTAGCTCAATATTACTTGTGCTTGAGATGGGGCCCCACTTGAGGCAGGTCAGAGTTGTCCATTCATTACTAACAAAGCTTTGAATATGGTACTAGAAGCAAGTTAGTCTAGTGCAGTTGTTCTCAAGCTTTTTGGTCTCAAGATCCCCTTTACGCTGTAACGATTGGAGTAACGCCACCTGCTGGAGAGTGACTGTAGGAAAGCTCCACCATGAGGAGAAAGCGTCTGAGGGCAAGCCATGTGGTCAGGTCCTTGGCATCAGGAAGTGATGTTTGCTTGTGGGTGCTGTCTATCAAAGCTGCCAGCCAATTAGCTTGGAGGTGTGTGTGTGTGTGTGTGTGTGTGTGCACGCGCGTGTGCGTGCATGCATGTGCGTGTGCGCGTGCGCACCACCCTTGTTGGGGGGATGTTCCCAGCTTCACAGGAGGTGTTGGGTCCTTTTCGTTCCTGACCTCACCATGGCAAGTCTGATGATGGGGTCTCTTAGAAATAGTTAGATTTTTACCTTTCTCTCTGATCCTAATGCTCTTTAATAAATACTTAAACACTTAAATACTCTTGCTAAAGCTTATAATTTATTGGCGACCACTCATTAGATATTTTAGACAGACTAGCTAGAATTTTAGCCCTTACAATGCTTTTAAAAATTATTTAAGATCCCAAAGAGGATTATATCTATTGATATTTGTTATATTAGAAATTAAAACTAATAAAATAAAATTCTTATTAATTAATTTTAAAATAACAGTAATAAAATCATTGCATGTTAACATTTTTTTTTTGTTTTCCAAAACAAAATAATGCGAGAAGAGTGGCATTGTTTTAAATATTTTTGCAAATCTTTTTAATGTCTGGCTAAATGGAAGACAGTGAGATTCTCATATCTTCTGAATTTAATCTATTGCGATATGCTGTTTTGACTGAAGTATATAAAGAAAATCTGTTCTCACCAGATAAGTAGTTGGAACCAGTAAGAGTATTTTAACTCTCAAATAACCTTTTGGTATTATGAAAATAGTTTTGACCTCATGGTCTTCTTGAAAGGGTCTTGGGTACCTCAGGGATCCTCAGACCACATTTGAGAACTTCTGGTCTAGTGGAAAGCATGTTGGAGCCACAATCAAGAGACTAGAACTTAGCAGAATATCTAGCACATAGTGGGCATTTAATAAATGCTTGGTAATTTGATTTAAGACTTGATTTAGGGGCACCTAGGTGGCACAGTGGATAAAGCACTGGCCCTAGATTCAGGAAGACCTGAGACACATGACGCTAGCTTGTGACCCTGGGCAAGTCTCTTAACCCTTATTGCCCCACCAACAAAACACAACAAAACAAAAAACTTAATTTAATTTAATACTTGACCTAGGCTCAGATCTTGGTTTTAATGTTTATTATCTGTGACTGTGGACAAATTTCTTAATTTTCTATGTCACTCTGTTTCCTCATTGTAAAAATGATGTCATCAGAATAAATGATCCCTAAACTCTATTACTTTTTGAGATTCTATGACCCTGCAGTGGCAAACCTATCAAGTGCATTCAATTCAGCAAAAATTAATTAAATACCTTCTGTGTTCCATTTTCTTCTAACCCTAAGACTTTATCAAAAGAGATTCATATTGCAGATATTTGATAATGGCCTAAGGAGTTTGATGCTTAAATCTAGCAAAAAATAATGCTTTCTAATTTTGAATAAAGAAAATGAAATGCCACTTAATAACAGAAAAATAACAGACTTAATTGGATTAAGAAGTAGAGGTAGGGACAGCTAGGTGGCGCAGTGGATAGAGCGCAGGCCCTGGAGTCAGGAGTACCTGAGTTGGGATCCGGCCTCAGACACTTAACACTTACTAGCTGTGTGACCCTGGGCGAGTCACTTGACCCCAATTGCCTCACTAAAAAAAAAAATAATAAAATAAATAAATAAAGAAGTAGAGGTAGAGGAAGTGAAAAAAATAAATCATCTTGCAGTAAGAATTTTAAAAGAATTAACATAAGTTTAAGTATTAGAATAACCTTAAGCATTCACAAATTAATGGTCACAATATGACAAACTTAACATTGTCTGTTCTTTAGTTTAAAAATAGAAAGAAGATTAAGTCTGCATGTGTGTTTAAAAAAAATCTGTGTAAGAAGCTGACCATGAAATCTGATACTGGGTTGGTAGTCGTGACTCTACCTGTGGCACCCCTTTGCTTCACGTGTCAAAACAGGATCTCTCCTTTTTTAGATACAAGTATCCAGGATTTCTCTTACTTACTTACTTACTTACTGAAAGAAATGTAAGGCTTTTTAGTGCTCCCTAGAACTATTGGGATATGCTAGGATCTTTTCAAAATGCATATGGAAGATTTAGCCCAAGAGGTAAGTAAACTTTGAGAAGAGAGGCTTGTGGTGTCCAGCCACTCTGCTCCTGTTAGGTGGGAATAACACATAAGTTTTGCCATGCACGTGGCTCTGGAAAGATTTTAGACATATTCTTTTTTCTTTTCTGATCTATATTAGAACTGCTTGTGTTGAAAAGTAATTAGGTTGCAAGTTATTGAGATAAATGAGCTGTTTTAGGGTAACAGAATCTGTGTTGTGTCATAAACAAGCCCTAAAGAGATTCAAATGACTGAGGAGGCCTCTGTAAATAGCTGGTTTTGGCAGAATTACCCTGCAACCCAAAGCTCAATAATCTGTGTGAATTGTTCTGGAATCTTCTCAAGTTATAGACGTACTGAAATGCTAATTCTATAATTTAGAATTAGTCAGTTTTCTTTATATTTCTCTTTTCTCCTTCTGTGACTTTTTCATAAGCTGATTTCCCAACTTAAATTTTGATACATTGTGTTTTGCACTGTTAATTACCTATTATGAAAGGAGAATTGCCATTTATATTGAAACAAGTTGATTATACTCCTCAGTCTTATGTGACAAACTGAGAGATTGCTGTGTGAATTCAGGAAAACATAGGCCTCACTTTTACTAAACTAAAGAGACAATTTTAATACTCTTTTGACAAAAACCAAACCAAAACAAAACAAAAACAGCAAAAAACCCCAACCAACAACTAACAAACCCCAGACCAAAAAAACAACCCATTGCTTTGTAGTGTTGGAATTAGAGTGAAGGGATCTGGGTTCAAAGTCCAGCTTTGTCATTCACTTCTTACCTTTGTGACCTTGGCCAAGTAACTTGACTTCTCTGGCTTGTTTCCTCCTCAGTAAAATGAGGAGGATGTACAGAAGCCCCTCTCAGGTCATTGACCATATGGTCTTATGCTGGACTGGGTTTATTTTGGGAAATATTTTGTGGGATTTGAGATTCCATAAATCTTTTGCATTAGTCTTGGTCATTTGGAAAGTGTATGTTAGTTATCATGGGAGAACACATTTACAGTGATAACATTAATAACACAGACAGGGAGTCGGAAAGTAGGTTGCTGAGGTTTATTAAAACAATTGTTTTCAATTGTTAACATTTTTATTTAAAGTTTTGAGGTCCAAATCCTATCCTTCCTTCCTTTTCTTTCCCTCCTCCCTCCCTGAGACAGTAAAGCAATCAGATATAGAAAACCATTTTTTTTTTTTAAGTGATGGAGAGGACTTGTTTAAGAGCCAACAAGCATTAAATACTTGTTATGGGTTTGGCACTGTGCTAAGCACTGAAGATACAAAGAGAGAGAAAGAGTTTCGGTCCTTAAAGAAGCTCATTGTGTAATAGGGGGAAAAACCTGCAAACAACTATTTATAAGCAAGATATTGACAGGACAAATGGGGGTAATCCCAGAGGGAAGACAGTAGTTTGGTGGGTGGAAGGGGGGAGAACCAGGAAAAGCTTCTTGCAGAAGCTTTTTTAATTGGGATAGAAAGAAGCCAGGAAATCCAGGACGTAGGGGTAAGAAGAAAGAGAATTCCAGAGATGAGGGGCAGGCAACCAGTGAAAATGAACACTCAGGAGATGGAATGTCTTGTGTGTGTCATTGGATCACTGAGTAAGTGAATGAATGTAAAGTCAAAGAAAACTGGAAAAATCTTACAGGTTGTGAAGGGCTTTAAAAACCAAAGCAAGCTAGTGATTCAGTAGGGACCCACTGAAGGTTATTGAAAAGGTCAGATCTCTGCTTTTAGGAAGATAACTTTGATACTGAGTGGAGGATTGCCTAGAGGAGCGAGAAACTTGAGGCAGAGAAATCGAGTAGCTGGAAGACTACTGCAGTAGTTTAGGTGTAAGGTTATGAGGGCCACCAAGATGCTGGTGACAGTGTTAGAGGATGTGTGTGTGTGTGTGTGTGTGTGTGTGTGTGTGTGTGTGATGTTGCAAAGGTAGAATCAACAGGACTTGGCAACAGTTTGGATATGGGAGTGGAGGGGTAAAAGACAGTGAGGAATGGAGGAAGAAACCCAGGGAATTTTGTAAGGGGAGAAGGTATAGAGGGGAAAGATAATTTGTGTTGTTTTGGATATGTTGAGTTGAAAAATGACATCCCTCTTGAAATGCCAGTAAGCAGTTGGAGATGAAAGATTAGAAGAGAGGTTAGGGCTGAATAAATAAATCTGAGAATCAATTATGATAGACATGATAATTGAATACTCGAGATGATGAGATCATCAAAAAATAGCATCAAGGCAAAAGAGAAGAGAGCCAAGTACAGAGCCTTTGGGAGACATTCAGGGTTAGCAGTTACAGACTGAATGAAGATCCCGCAAAGGAAGAAACCAGGATGAATATGGTTTACTAGTAACAAGATAACTCTACCTGATACATCTGAAATTGTGGACTCTTAGAAACAATGCTTCCCACCCCCCCACCCCCGCTCCCCCCAGCATAGGTAGGCTGGCTTTTGCCCAAAATTTTGGGTCTTGCACTTAATAAACGCTGGCTGTAACTTAGTAGGTGCTTATTGAATGAAACAAAACTTTCAAGTTTTCAGGGACCCTAAAGGGAGAGAGTCTCATTTCAGTAAAAATGAAGACAGTAAATCAATACTCTTATGAATATGAATACTCTTAAAAGGGTTCAACTAGAAATCTTAATTATCAACTTCAGCCAAGATTAATTTATTCAAGAAACTTAAATAAATGTAGGTACAAAAATTGAGTTTAAAAACTATTTATCTTCGGGTTCATTGTTTCTTTAATCTTTCCTTTACAAAGAGTACATTTTGTGCTCAACTTTTAATTTTGGCCAAGTGCTTTGATGATTCCTAGATAATTCAATGTACCACAACAAAACATTTTAAAATTAGACAGGTCACTTTGATGTGGGATGGAATTAGGGGTCAAATTGATTGTGTTGTCCCCAAAGAATTACAAGACTCGGTGACTCAGTTTCCCAAGTTTTACTGCAATACTGTTGGTGACCACAGGGAGAGAACCAGAATATTGGAAAGGTATCTCTCAAATAAAGAAAGGAAAGACAGTTATATTTATAGCATGGATACATTGATTATCAGTCTCATTATAATAATCTCCACCTTGGGGAGGTACAGGGGAGGGCTTGTCCTTTTCATTATAATATTCTCCACCTAGAGGTGTTACAAGGGAGGGCTTTTCCTAATTTGGAGTTCCTGGGGTCCTAATCCAACCTTCAGTGGAGGTGTGTTTTGGGGGTTTACACGTCATAAGGTGAATCTGGGACAAATTTGGCCTTTTTTGCGCATGCCTCTTTCTAATTCCCATGGCTAGTTTCAAAATATAATCATTTTTCATTAGAATTTCTATAGGTTGTCTTTTTCCTTTATTGTTATTTTGACCTGATCTGTTCTGGTCCGTTGATCACTATGGGTATGAGAACCTAACATAAGTTATCCATTAACTGGGATCTGACTCCCTTTTAGAGCTAATATCTGTATTAGATCTTGGATTTTAGGGTTTTCTATTAACCCTTTTTTGCCTTTTAGATCAACTTGAGCTCTTGCCGTTCTGTGAATTGTTTGACGACCTCTCAGCCTTTGCTTTCTTTTATGTCAGTAGGTTAAACTTTGTCCTGGCCAAAGCTACCCTAACTTCTTGCCAAGAGTCCAAAGGCCTTAACACCTTGGATTGTTTTTTTTTGTTTGTTTTTGTAAGGCAATGAGGGTTAAGTGACTTGCCCAGGGTCACACAGCTAGTGTCAAGTGTCTGAGGTCTGATTTGAACTCTGGTTCACTGTGCCACCTAGGTGCCCCCAACACCTTGGTGTTATAACCGTTAAATTCATTCATTTTAACCAATAAAACCATGTTTCACTTTTTTTCTTCCTACCATCTCCTATGCTTGGTACATAGCTGGCTAGTTGGTTGTTTTACATAGGAGTCTCCTGCACTGCATTGGCCCTCTAAATCGCAGGAGAGGAGAGGTGGGGTATAGTGTGTCGCGGTAGGGGTCAAGAGCGGATACACAAGGTGTGACCCTCAGAGACTTATCCAGGTGCTATGTAGGAAGTAGCTACTTTGCATGATACAACCTTCCCACCCTGGGTCTGACAGCTGTAGGCGGAAGGAGCAACTCACATCTACGCATGCGCCATCAGAGCCTCTTCCCGAGGTCAGATTATGGGGGTTGTAGTTCCTCCGCCGCTGTGGGCGGGGCTGCACCCGATTGAGGCCGCCTTCAGGCGCTTTTACCTTTAAACTGGATCAACCAAATTGTGCTCCGCCCCCTCCACCCCCAATTCCTATTTCATTCTTCCCATCGCCTAAGAACTCGGTGGCCAATTGAAAATGTTAGGAAGGCTTGGGCTGAATCTGACATTTCCTCCGCCTTTTACGCCACACACGGGTGCTTTCCAGAACAATCCTAGGGCTCCTTTAAGGTAGAAAGTTGGACACTATCGTTCAGCTTGCGGGCCCCGCCCCATGTTCCATTCAGCCTCTTTAGTTCTTTGGTCGAAACCAAAAACGGAGATGGGGGGGCGGGGCGTGAATTATGTTCGGAGTGCGGAAATGGCTCAAGACTCCGAAGTCAGGTGTTCATTAATTCAGAGTTGGAATGGAGAGCAAGGTAAACTGGGTGCAGTAATGGGAAGGGTTCGAGTCGTTTACCGCATGTAACCGATATCGCCTCCCCCCTTGCCGGCTCCACCAGTGGTACTCCTCAGTTGCCAAGGTGCCGGCCCTCTGTAGCGGGCCGGCAGTCGGTGGCCGAGCGTTGGTCGCAACGGTTGCTGTCGCAGCACCGGATCATGGCTACCGAAGGGGGCTCCGGAGGGGGCCCCGGAATGGCCTTCGGAGCCATGGAAGGACGCGGGGCCTCCGCTCAGCTTTACTACGGGCTAGTTCTGGAGAAGCTGCGCAACGTGAGCTCGAGTTGAGGCTGGGGGTGGGGGCGGGGGCAGTGTGAAGGCGGTAGGTCACGGGAGCGGGTCCCAGGGAGAGGAAGCTGGAACTCGGGATGCCTTGGGGTCCGTGGGCAGCTGTGGGGGTATGGAGCGGAGAGTCCTTCTAGTCAAGATCGTTGTCATCGTCCTGTGGAAGTATCGCTGTTGTGTCTGGATAAATGGATGACTGTGGCTTCCCTAGGATCGTACATCCAGGAAGAGGCCACCTGGCCCAATTTCGAAGACGAGGAAACGGGTTAAGTGACTTGCCCATGGTCATTCTGCTAGTAAGTTTCAGAAGCAGGAAGGGCTCTGCTTTTACAGGATCTGTGTTCAAATCCCTGTCTGTGTAACCTTGGGAAAGTCACTTAACTTTCAGGACTTCATTTTTTTCATTGGTAAAATTCAATTCAGTCAGATTTTGTGCTAGGCACTAGAATGAAGGAGGTTGGGTTAGATAGCCTCTGAAGGCCTTTCTAGCGCTAGATCTGTGGTCTGTGATCCAAATCTGGCTCTGTACCCACTACATGTTATGTAGTGACAATTATATAGTTCCATGTTACTTTTTAAGAAAATGTTTGTACTTGTATGCAGTCCCATAAATAATGTTTTAGAGTACCCATCTTCCTACTACTCTTATCTTGTAGGCCAGGATTGGTGCTTCAGGTTCAGAATTGAGATTCTTGTATACCACCTGACAGATAGTTAAAGGAAGTTTACTTAGCTATGGCAGGAAAGGATATTTAGCAAGGAATCCACATTGATCATTTGTGCATTGCATCCCTTCAAGTGTTGGCCATGTTGCTCTATGGCTTTTTTGTACTTATGCTATCAGAAAATGACATCAGCAGTTTGAGCTTAGTCCCTTGGACCAGTTAAGTACCTAGAAAAGTTTTAATATCTTTCAAGGCAAAACTAGCTGAGGGGGAACGGGGGGAAAAGCAGGGTGGGATAATGGCCTTAGGATATTTCACCTATTATATTTGGCCCTAGTCTGGGGGGTATAAAAAGCCTGCTGTAAGCTTGGGGGAAGAACAGAAAAATAGCACAACTTTCCATGTACTCCCAAAACAAGCAATGCTGCAGCTTTGTGAAGGAGTGATAGAATATGAAGGAGAGCAGTGACCCAAATTCCCAGTTTCACCTGCCACCTTTGTAGGATCTGAGTCCCAGATTTGAACAGTCTGGTCCATGTGGTGTGAGATGCATCTTTGCAGTGTAAAGTGGTGATGATCAACAGCACATATATTTCTGGTGAGATTACTCCTCATCATGGGTCAGGATAATCTGTAGTAAAGTAGCTAAGAAGTCATTACTTCTTAACCTGAATCCTGTCCTGGTGCTAGGATCATTACAGAGAATTGTCCACTATAACTGTTCCGTCAGTGTTCCCTGGCCCATCAGCCAGCTAGGATCCAACTCTCTTTGTGAGATCCATCGTATGGGAGAAGGGGAGGAATACTCAATCCGAGGGACTTCTCACCTCTTTCCATGGGTGTTAAATACATGGTTTCACCAGCCACTTCCCAGTAGTACTACCTGTGGTCCTTTACTCCCTTCCTAGAAAGTATTTATCCAGTGACCACTGAATACTACACTGGCAGCATTATGAAGGGATCTCCTTATTTGCAAATTACAGTAAGCAAAGGATTATTCTGGGCCTGCCTTTGCTAGAATCTATGCTGGTGTCTGCTCTGCTGCCCCTGGGGGTGGGCTGGGGATGGGGGAGCAGTATATCACTGCTGAGTCAGTTTCCACCTAGGCCAGCATTGCTGTCCACTCTGCTACCTCCTTCTGCTGGGCCCTATGCACCACCACCTACCTACTACTGCTGTCTTTTCCTCTTGTTCTACTAGAGCTGCATGCTGCCCATTCATCAGGGCCAGGCACAGCTCCTGTGCCAAGATCTAGGAATTCCTCCTTTCTTCCCTGAAGTGGTGTCTGAGCACTACCTCTGTGCTGGGGC
This sequence comes from Dromiciops gliroides, assembly GCF_019393635.1. Lineage (NCBI taxonomy): Eukaryota > Metazoa > Chordata > Mammalia > Microbiotheria > Microbiotheriidae > Dromiciops > Dromiciops gliroides. Next base: position 272,828,945 of record NC_057862.1, read on the forward strand.
TGAGCACCGATGCTCCTTGACACTAATAATGTTCCTCTATGCCACAGTTCAAATGTTGCTATGGGTGTGCTACTGCCCTTCTTTGCCTGAGGCTGCCTCTTCTGAATCCTGACAGTTGCCAGGGAGAAGACTTCCAGGGTCATTCCTGATGCCCCTGCCCAAACTTTGGGGCAAACTCTGCTACTCTTCATTGGAAGTTCCAGAGACAAAGAGTTACAGTTGAAAGGAGTGAGAGCAGAAACTTTTTCTACAAATAGACTGACACAGCCCTTCTGCATTTCTGCTGGGATGCATTTGGTACACTTGTCCACATCCTCAATTCTAGAAGTCTCTTCTCTGGGGAATATTCAATATTGTCATTTCAAGTACCTCCCTAATGCCTTATAACAAAGATTTCTAATGAAGTCCAAACAGCACAGTTCTCTATAGTCTAATGATAATAATGGCTTCCTTTTATCTAACATTTTAAGGTTTGTAAACCACTTTATATATGTTAACTCATTTGACTCTCACAATAACCCTATAAGGTAGGTATGATTATTATCCCAATTTTACAGATGGGGAAAATGAGTCAGAGAGAGGTTTGAGTGACTTGCCCTGTATCACACAGCTAATAAGTATCTAAGGCTGGATTTGAACTCATATCTTACTGCCTCCAAGACCAACACTAAGCCATCTAGCTGCCAACTAAATGCCATATGAAAAGTCCCCCATCAGTTTCTTTAGCACAGCTTTTAAATAATTCCAACATTTCAGTAATTTAGGGAGGGTTCAGGCCTACCATAGCCAATAGGCCTGGAGATCAAAACTGACCTTGAGATTTTATTGGCCCAGTTTTCTATGGCTTGGTCTGTTGGCTTGACTTCATGGTTGTCTTATATACAAAATACCACAAGGAGTCCCATTCGCTCCCTGTTGCTTGACTAATGGACCACCATGGCCAACATAGAGGTATGGAAGAGAGGCTTAGCTGAATTAACTCATCTATTGAAAAACAACACGTACACAGAGAATTAAATACAAAATATATACAATGTAATGCCTGAGGAGTAAGTAGGTACAACAAACAAGGGGAATCAGGAAGGACTTCTGTAGGAGGTGACACTTCAATTAAACCTTGAAGGGAATTAGGGATTCCAAGTGGTGGAAGTAAAAAAGAGCATTCTAGGGAGGAGGGACAATCTGTGCAAAATCATTGAGGTAAGAAATGGAACATCTTGTGTTGGTGACAGTGAGTCTACCACTTTGACTGGAATGTAGGTAGAGTGTAAAAGGGATTTAATATGAAATTAGTACAGAGAAATAGGCTGGAGTCCAACTGTGAGGGCTTTTAAATGGCCAGGTGAGTTCGTATTTTATACTAGAGGAAGTAGGAAGCTACTTAAGTTTTGTTTTTTTTGTTTGTTTGGGTTTTTTTGCAGGGCAATGAGGGTTAAATGACTTGCCCAGGGTCACACAGCTACTAAGTGTCAAGTGTCTGAGGCTGGATTTGAACTCAGGTCCTCCTGAATCCAGGGCCAGTGCTTTATCTACTGCACCACCTAGCTGCCCTTTACTTAAGTTTTTAAGTGGGGAAGGGTCAGGGTCAGACTTGTACTTTAGGAGCATCAGTTTGGCAGCTCTGTTCAGGATGATTTGGAATAAGGTGTGAAGCTAGAGGCAAGGAGATCAATTAGGAGGTTACAGAGATTGTGTGGGTGAGCAGTGGTGGGGGCTGGAGTATTGTGAGTGGAAAGGAGAGGGATATGAAAGATGTGAAAGTAGAATTAACAGAACTTGGAAGCTGATTTGCTTATGGACTTGGGGGTGAGGGATAGTTAAGAGTCAAGAATGATTTTGAAGTTTCGAATCATTTTGGCAGAAACTGGAAGGATAATGTCCATTGACTAGAAAAATTGGTTGGGAGCAGGTTGTAAAGGGTTTTAAAAGTGACATAGAGAAGTTTATATTTAATTCTAAAAATAATAGAAAGCTACTGGAATTGGTTAAGTGAAGGAATCACATGGTCTCATCTGCTCTTAAAGTTACTTTGGCATTAGTGTTTAGAATGTACTGGAGTAGTGAGAGATTTGAAACAGGGAGGCCAGTTAGGAGGCTATTGCAATAATCTAGGCAAGAGTTGGTGAGAATTTAAACTAAGGTGGTAGCTTTGGGAGTAGAAAGAAGGGGTTGGATGTAAGGTATGTTAGCAGTATTTCTCAACTATGTGGATATATGGTGAATGGGAAAGGGAAGAATCAATGATAATGCCCACATTATCAACCCAAGATACTGGAAGGATAGTGGTGCCTTTGACAGAACTAGGAAGGTTTGGAAGGGGGAAAAATTTATGGGGAAAGATAACAAGTTCAGTTTTAGACATGTTGAGTTTGAGATATTTTTGTGAATATAAGGCAAAGAGGCAAATTTGGAAAGGGAATAGCTGATTAAAAAAGTCGTGTCTGAAAATAGGAATTGGATTTTGGGACTACAACTTAAAATATAAAAATGATGTGTTCTTTGTCATGATGGAATAGAACTGGTGAGGGTCAGTAAAATACATTTTCCCAGAGTCTTAAAAATCTAAGAGAGTCTTGGGGTTTTTTTTTAGCTAAAAAAAAAAAAAAGAGGTAGGGAGAAAAACCTCCCAGTTTGCTAGATACAATGGAAAAGTATAGAGATGGTGAGAAATCCACAGTATACAGAAATCCAAGAAAAGGCCAATAAAAGGATAGTAAAACCTATGGCCTCCAAGTGGTGTAGTGTAGTATAGTGGAAGAGTGCTGGTTTTGCAGTCAGAAGGTCTCTGACAAACTCCTGGCTCTGGCTGTTTCTACTTGGGTGCCACACTGGCCCTGAGTTTGGGAGGCCCTGAGTTCAAATCTCACCTCAGACACTTATTACCTGTATGATCCTGGGTAAGTCACTTAACCCCAGTTGTCTTAAACATCGAGGGCCATCTCCAGTCGTCTTGATGTCTATCTTTCCATTGGACCCAGATGCCTCTGGAGGAGAGAGGCAGCTGACTTTGCACAGCCCTGCCTTCATTAAATCCAATTCAGTGCAAGTCATGATATCACCCCTATGTCATGGTCCTTTTTAAGAATGAAGGACAAACAACACCAACTTGTGTGTCTTTGGGCAAGTCACTAAATGTTTCTTGCCTAACTTTCCTTATCCATAAAATGATGTTGGAATGAACCTCTGAGGTTACTTCTAGCTCCAGTTTATGAAATTGAGAATCATACCAAAACTGTGTCTAGTAGTTCCAACAAAATACCACAGAGCTAAGCAAAAAAACCCAACCTACCATGATACTGTACTTGTAGATGTTTGGTATGAGTGTTTTAGGAATTGCACCCTGAATTTTTAGTTGTACTACTTTCTTTTTAAAAAAAGTGTATTTAGTACTTTATTTCCTCTAATTACATGTAAAAACAATTTTAATATTCATTTTTAAGATTCTGAGTTTCAAATTCTTATCTTTTGATATTTTTCAATTGGGAAATGACTCTTATTTTCATAAATTTGACTCAGTTCTCTATATGATTTTTTCCCCAATTTTTATGTCTTGGGGGGGCAGGGCAATGAAGGTTAAGTGACTTGCCCAGGGTCACACAGCCAGTAAGAGTCAAGTGTCTGAGGCCAGATTTGAACTCAGGTCCTCCTGAATCTAGGACCAGGGCCGGTGCTTTATCCACTGCGCCACCTAGCTGCCCCCAGTTCTCTATATGATTGAGAAAGGAGGCCTTTATCAGAGAAACTTATTTCAAATTTTTTTTCACAGTTAATATTACTAAATATATATCCCTCCATCCTATCCCCTCTGTTTGTTCTATTCTCTCTCTCCTTTCACATTGTTCCTCCTCAAAAGTGTTTTGCTTCTGACTATTGCCTCCTCAAATCTGCCTTCCCTTCTACCACCTCTGACCCCTTCTGTTATCCCTGTCCTCACTTACTTTGCTGTAGGGTAGGATAGATTTCTTTACCCAATTGGGTGTATGTTATTCCCTCTGGGACAATTCTGATGAGAGTAAGGTTCACTCACTCCTACTTCCCCCATCTTCCCCTCCACTGTAAAAGCCTCTTCTATGTGACATATTTTACCTCATTTTTTCTCACCCCTTCATTTTATTTTATTTTTTTTAACCTATCATCCCTTCATATTCAACTCACACCTGTGCCCTATGTCTATATATATTCCTTCTAGCTGTCCTAATAGCAAGAAAGTTCTTATGAGTTATAAGTATTATCTTCCCATGTAGGAATGTAAACAGTTTAACCATATTAAGTTCCTTAGGATTTCCCTTTTTAAATTTACTTTTATTTATTTTTTGTGTATTTTATTTTACCTTTTCATGCTTCTCTTGAGTTTATTTGAAAGTCAAATTTTCTACTCAGCTCTGGTCTTTTCATCAAGAATGCTTGAAAGTCCTTCGTTGAACAGCAATTTTTTCCTCTGAAAGATTATATTCACTTTTGCTGGGCAGGTGATTCTTGTAATCCTAGCTCCTTTGCTTTCTAAGATATCATATTCTAAGCCCTTAATTTAAGATCCTTAAATGTAGAAGCTGCTAAATCTTGTGTTATCCCGACTGTTGTTCCATGATACTTGAATTGTTTCCTTCTGGCTGCTTGCAGTATTTTCTTGCCTTAGGAGTTCTTTCTTTGGAAGTGGATAGTATGTTTCATTGATAGTCCTTTGGGATTGTCTTAGATCATTGTATTTTGGAGAATAATTAAGTCTTTCACAGTTCTTCATCAAACAATATTGCTGTCTCTGTGTACAATGTTCTCTTGCTTCTGTTCTCTTCACTATACATCATGTATACATACTATACAAACAAGTCTTTCCAGGCCTTTCTGAAATCATCCTGCTTGTCATTTCTTATAGCACAATAATATTCCATCACCATCATTTACTGCAGCTTGTTTAGCCATTCCCCAATTGATGGGCATTCCTTTGATTTCCAATTCTTAGCCGCCACCAAAAGAGCTGCTATAAATATTTTTGTACAAATAGGTCTTTTTCTCTTTTTGGGGATGTCTTTGGGATATACATCTAGCAGTGGTATTGTTGGATCAAGGGGTACGCACAGTTCAGTAGCCCTTTGGGCACGCATAATTCCAAATTGCTCTCCAGAATGGTTGGATCTTTTAACAACTCCACCAACAGTGGATTATTGTTCAAGTTTTCCCATGTCCCCATCAACATTCAATATTTTCTGTTTTTGTTATATTTGCCACTCTTATAGGTATGAAGAGATACCTCAGGAGTTGTTTTAATTTGCATTTCTCTGATCAATAGTGATCTAGAGCATTTTTCATATGATTATAGATAGCTTTGATTTCTTGGTCTGAAAACTGCCTGTTCATATCCTTTGACCATTTATCAATTGGGGAATGACTTGTTTTTTTTCGTTTTTGTTTTTGGTTTTTTTTGCAGGGCAATGAGGGTTAAGTGACTTGCCTGGGGTCACACAGCTACTAAGTGTCAAGTGTCTGAGGCTGGATTTGAACTCAGGTTCTCCTGAATCCAGGGCCGGTGCTTTATCCACTGTGCCACCTAGTTGCCCTCATGACTTGTATTTTTATAAATACAATATATATATTTGAGAAATGAGGCCTTTATCAGAGATATTTGTTTCAAAAATGCTTTCCCAGTTTTCTGCTTCCCTTTTAATCTTGGTTACATTAGTTTTGTTTATGAAAAAACTTTTAAATTTTGTATAATCAAAATAACCTATTTTATATTTTATTTTACTTTCTATATCTTCTTTAGACCTACATTCTTCCTCTGCCCATAAATCTGACAGACAAATGATTCCTACTCTGTTAATTTGCTTATGGTATCACACTTTATGTGTAAATCATGTACCTGCCTTTTTAGTATATGGTGTGAGATGTTGATCTGTACTTAGTTTCTGCCATACTGCTTTCCAGTTAAACATATTTCTATATTAGTCATGTTTTCAGAGAAGAATCAGAACAAAAGAAAAAACCACAAGACAGAATAAACAACAACAAAAAAAGCAACAACAAAAGTGAAAATAGTATGCTTCAATCTGCATTCAGACTCGATAGTTCTTTTCTGAATCTTTTGGCATTGTCTTGAATCATTGTATTTCTGAGAAGAAATCAGTCTATCACAGTTGATTACAACACAATTTTGTTGATACCATGTACAATGTTCTCAGTTCTGTTCATTTCACTCAGTTTCAATTCATGTAAGTCTTTCCAGATTTTTCTGAAATCCATCTGCTTATCATTTCTTACAGCACAATAGTATTTCATTACACTTATATAGCACAGTTTGTTTAGCCATTCTCTAATTGATGGGCATCCCCTCAATTTCTAATTCTTTGCCACCACAAAAAGATCAGCTATAAATATTTTTGTACATGTGGGTCCTTTTCCCTTCTGATCTTTTTGGGATATCAACCTAGTAGTAGTATTGATGGGTCAAAGGGTAGGCACAGTTTTATAACCTTTGGGGCATGGTTCCAAATTGCTTTCCAGAATGGTTGGATCTGGGCAGCTAGGTGGTACAGTGGATAAAGTGCTGGCCCTGGATTCAGAAGGACCTGAGTTCAAATTTGACCTCAGACACTTGACACTTACTAGCTGTGTGACCGTGGGAAAGTCACTTAACCCCCATTGCCCCACAAAAAAAAACAAAAACAAAAAACCAGAATGGTTGGATCAGTTCACAGCTCCACCAATTTTCCAATTTTCCCATATCTTCTCCAACATTTATCATTTTCCTTTTTTGTCATATTAACTAATTGGATAGGTGTGGGGGCAGCTAGGTGGCACAGTGGATAAACCACCAGCCCTGGATTCAGGAGGACCTGAGTTCAAATCTGGCCTCAGACACTTGACACTTACAAGCTGTGTGACCCAGAGCAAGTCACTTAACCCTCATTGCCTCACAAAACAAACAAAAAACCTAATTGGATAGGTGTGAAGTGGTACCTCAGAGTAGTTTTAATTTGCATTTCTCTCGTCAGTAGTGATTGAGAACATTTTTTCATATGGCTGTAGATAGCTTTAATTTCTTCATCTGAAAACTGCCTGTTCATATCCTTTGACCATTTCTCAATTGGGGAATGACTTGTATTCTTATATATTTGATCCAGTTCTCTGTATATTTTAGATATGAGGCCTTTATCAGAAACACTGTAAAAATTGTTTCTCAGCTTTCTGCTTTCCTTCTAATCTTGCTTGCATTGGTTTTTGTTTGTGGAACCTTTTTAATTTAATGTAGTTAAAATGATCCATTTTGCATTTCATAATGTTCTCTATTTCATCTTTGGTCATAAATTCTTTCCCTCTCCATAGATCTGACAAGTACTTTCCTTTTCTAATTTGCCTATGGTATCGCCCTTCATGTCTAGATCATGTATCCATTTTGACTTTACTTTAGTGTATGGTGTAAGAGGTTAGTCGTTGCCTAGTTTGTGCCATACTATTTTCCAGTTTTCCCAGTAATTTTTGTCAAATAGTGAGTTCTTAACCTGTAAGCTAGAGTCTTTGGTTTATCGAGCATGAGATTGCTATATTCATTTACTGCTGTTTTGTGTGCCTAACCTATTCCACTAATCAACTGATTTCTTAGCCAGTACCAAATAGTTTTGATGGTTACTGCTTTATAATATAATTTTATATCTGGTTCAGATAGGCCACTTTCCTTTGCATTTTTCTTCATTAATTCTGTTGATATTTTCTTGACCTTTTATTCTTCCAGATAAATTTTATTATTATTTTTTCTAGCTCTGTGAAATATTTTTTGGTAGTTTAATTGGTATGACACTGAATAAGTAAATTAATTTGGCAGAATTGTCATTTTTATTATATTAGCACTGCCTGCCAGTGAGCAATTGATGTTTTTCCATTTGTTTAGATCTGATTTTATTTGTGTGAAAAGTGTTTTGTAATTGTATTCATATAGTCTTAATTGATTTTCAAAATCCTTTTTGAGCTGTTCCATGACCTGAGACCAATGCATATTTTTCTTGGAGGCTTTGGATGTTGGATCTTTGACTTTGTTATTATCTTCTGAGTGTGTGTTTTGATCTTCTTTGTCATCATAGTAACTTTCTATGTTCATAATTTTTTTTCTGTTAGCTCATTTTCCAGTCTATTTCTTGACTTTTAACTCTTTATTAATGTGGGGCTTTGTTTCCAGGATAGAGTGCACACTGTCCCAAGGTTTGGGGGTTTTGTGCGGCTATTTTCAGAGATACTTCTAGGGACCTATAAGTTTTCCATTCTTCCAAGGTAGTATGATCTAAGGAAAGGTGTGTTTAGTATCCTCTGGGCAGGCGCTCTGATATGTGAGTGACCACAAGCACTCTTTTTTGCCTCAGAACTGTGACAAGGGTCTAATGTGACTGCAATCTTTGGTGTGCTAATGCTCCTTCTTGCCCTGGGACTGCCACCTAGGACTATGACCCATGAGCTGAGCATGGGCAAAGCAACAGAGTCCTACCCCCATTGTCAACAAAGATTCCCCTATAACATCCTTCTGATCAGTTGTTCAGCACCCTTACTCTCATCTCTCATCTGTGAGCTGATTGCTCTGGCTGCTGCTGCTCGTTCAGTACTTCCCAAGGCTTGCTGCTGGTTTGCCTAGGGCTCAGTCCGTGCTGGTGCAGCCTGTGCTGGATTGTGCTCCACTCACTCAGGTATGACAGACCTTTCCTGCTGACCTTCTAAGTTGTATTGGTTGGAAAATTATTTCACCCTGTCCTTTTCTGGGTTCTTATTTTCCAGGAATTGTTTTATGGCATTATCTAAAGGTGTTCAGAGGGGTTTTGAGGAGAGCTTGGGTTGAGTCTCTGCCTTTTCTCCACCTCCCAGTTTTACTACTTTCTAATGATAAACTTTTTAATTTATAGTTTTGGGTTCCAATTTTTAACCCTCTGTACTACTTTCTCCTTTTTTCTTTTTCTTTTTTTTTTTTTTGCAGAGCATTGAGGGTTAAGTGACTTGCCCAGGGTCACACAGCCAGTGTCTGTGGTTGGATTTGAACTCAGGACCTCCTGAATCCAGGGCCAGTGCTTTATCTACTGTGCCACCTAGCGCACCCCCCCACCCCCACACTTTCTTTTTTTTCTTCTTTTTTGTGAGGCAATTGGGGTTAAGTGACTTGCTCAGGGTCACACAGCTCTGATTTGAACTCAGGTCCTCCTGAATCCAGGGCCGGTGCTCTATCCACTGCACCACCTAGCTGCCCTGTACTACTTTTTTTTTTTTTTTTTTTTTTAGTGAGGCAATTGGGGTTAAGTGACTTGCCCAGGGTCACACAGCTAGTAAGTGTTAAGTGTCTGAGGCCGGATTTGAACTCAGGTACTCCTGACTCCAGGGCCGGTGCTCTATCCACTGCACCATCTAGCTGCCCCTCCTGTACTACTTTCTAAAGAGATAATATTTAATTATTCGGTTTTTGCCAGACTTAGCATTGTTTTAAAAAGACCTACAATATTTCACTTGTTGATCTTATCAGCTCTTATGGATTCAATTTTCATCTTTGCCGATAATTTTCACATCTACTTATCCAGCCCTAACTTCCAGTTTAACACCTCCAACTGCCTATTGGACATTTTGAACTGGATGTCAAATCTCATAGATATCTTTAACTCAGTATGTCTAAAACTGAACTAATTTTCTTTCTCCCAAGACCTGCCTGCCTCTTCTTGAGTTTTCTATTACTGTTGAGGGCTTGCAACCTAAGTTATCTTGGACTGACTCACTGTCTCTGTCTCTTTGTGTGTGTGTGTGTCTCTCTCTGTCTCTGTCTCTGTCTCTGTCTCACACACACACACACACACACACACACACACACACACACACACACACACACACACACACACAACCTGTCCTCTCTCTAACATTGCTGCCACCCTGTTGCAAGCTGTTATCACTTCACACCTGAACTACTACAATAGCCTCTTGGTAGCTTTCCTTGCTGGAATTCTCTCCCAACTCCTCCATTCTTCTGTCAAATTTATCTTCTTAGAGCCATGTCTGACCATGTGAGCCCTATATTCATTAAACTCCAGTGGTTCCCTATTGCCCCCCAAATCAACCATAAAATCCTTTGGCTTTTAAAGTCCTTCATAATCTGGCTCCTTTTTAACTTTTTAGTCTTCTTACACCTTACTCTGCAGTCCAGTGACACTTGGCTTCCTTTCTCTTCCTTTCACAAGACATTCCAGCTGCTTACTATATTTTTTTCTTGACAGTGCCCCATGTAAATCTGCATCTGTGTTTCCTGGCTTCCTTCAAATCCTAGTCAAAACCTCACCTGCTGCAAGAAGCCTTTCCCAATCTCCCTTAGTGTTGGGAGCTCCTTCCCTCTGTTGATTAGCTCCAATTTATCCTGTATGTATCTTGTTTGTACATAGTTGCTTGCATGGTGTCTTCTCCGCAAAGCCGGTGCTTCCTAATGTTTCTTGATTTGACAGCAAAACATGTCCATTGATCATTTCATTTCCTTTTGTGTTGAAGGTTGTAGAAGTATTGCCTGAAGATATGAGGCCAGGTACTCATCTATATGGATTTCCCTCAGAATTGGTGTTCTGTGCAGTTATAGTTGGCTTTTTTACAGTTCTTCTTTTTTTGTGCAGAGCTTTTAATTCGGTGAGTAACCAGAACACACACTGTACTAAAATGATACGCACTGTATGCTGGCATATTTTTTACTTTCAGTGCAAAGCAAGGTTCTAGTTAGACCAAGCACTCACAATTGGACTTGCAGGTGATTAATGCTAAAGAAAAGAGCCAGGTGATATTTTAAAAATAAATGACACATTTTAGAGAATTTGTTGCAAGATTGTTGTACAGCAGTGAGAAAACCTTAATTCTCTTTCTACCTTTTGACCTTTTTTTTCTCCCTTTATTTTGTCTCATATTTTGTAGTTGTTAATTATTAATTAATTAATGTTATTCTATATGTTGACTGTTCTATATATTGTTGACATTTTTTTCCATGCAATATTTATACCAACATAGCCTGTACTATTTATTTGCTTTCCCAAGAAAACTTCTGTTTTTTTAGTATTTGAGTGAGAGGAAAGGGTAAAAAAATTGGCTATGTTTTGTTCTTTTCTCTGGTCAGTTAAAATTCATTGTCCTAATATAATGAGGGGTCACTATTATTTGTAATAAAAATATTTAGAAATTTAATCTTAGACTTGCTAGAGTATATAGTTTTAAAATGCATTGTAATATAATTTCTTTGTTAAAACTCATTTATTTCAGGTTAAAAGCCGACTTTATTTAGGTAGGCTATTTTTTTTTCTATTTTATATCTTTTCATTGTACTTTGAAATTTTTCATCCTTTTCATTACAAGAATTTAAACATGGCAATATTGATTTTTTTTTTTTTAGGAAGGGAAAAACGACTTGCTGAAAAGGTTTCTGAACTAGTGGAAGAAAAATGTGAGATTCTTAAACAACTTAGCCTTTGTCAAAAAGAGGTAAGCATATTTTTAAAATTGTCAATATTCATGTTAAACTTATTGTTTTACTTGAAAATATTTATTAAGTAGCAAGTTTATCCAACTTTGAGAATATGGTTTTGCTTCTAAGTTTCTGCCTAGTTTGTAGTTTTCTTTAAAAGATATAGCTCCTCATAGTCACAGAATGTTATATAGCCCTTTTTTCTTTTAAAAATATATTCACATCTCATCTCATTCGATCTTGGTAATTATCCTGTGAAGCAGGTGGTGGGGGATGTTGTTATTCTGGTTACATAGATGAGAAAGCAGAGCCCCAAATATTAAATGACTTACCCAAGATAGCAAGCCAATAACAGAGTGGAACTTGAATCCAGACTTGCTTCTACATTCTTTTCACTGTTTTTCCCAGAGGAACTGAGATGATCTCATTATCTCCTCTTTTTCACAAAATACACTTAATATTACTTTTAAATTTTCCAGTGAATTAATACATTAGTACATTCCAGTGAATTAGTGAGTTCTGCTAAATGACAACGTAAAATAATAAACATTTCATTGTCCTTTTCCTATCATACTTGTCAATGCTTTTATTTCTTTTTGTTTGCTTGTTTTCATGTTTGTTTCTTATTTTTTTGAGATTTTTATACCATTCATTTTGTTTTGATAGTTGAATATTTGGATTTTAATTAAAAATAATTCCACAATGTTTTAATAGAACACATTGATCTCTAGGAATCATGAGACCTTGATTTGAATTTCATACAAATTTTGCCAATAAAATTGAGAGATACAGGCCCAGATGTTTAGTGCTTATTGGTTTAATGCCATCTTGGACCAAAATGTGGCCTAGAGTGAATTTGTCTTTGGCCCTTTGCTGTATATATTATCAGTGACTTGGATAAAGACATAGATGGTGTGCTTGTCACATTTGCAGATAACTCAAAGATGAGGTAATAGAGCTGACACACTGAATGACAGTATCCAAGAAGATTGCAGCATGTCAGAACGAGAGGCTAAACTGAATAGCATGAATTTAGTAAAGATAAATGGAAAGTCCTTCCTTTAGGTACAAAAAAATTCACCTTCCCAACATTGGATGTTTAGCATGACTAAACAACAGTTCCTGTGGAAAAGACCTGAGGGTTGTAAGGGGCTGTCTACTTCATGCAAGTTAGTAACACAGCATGGCAGCTAAAATACCTCAAAGGATCTGAGCTCCATTAAAAGAAGCACAACGAGGGTTCTGATCCTCATACTATACACTCCCCTCATGAGACCATATCTGGAATATGATATTCTTCTCTAGGAGTCACATTTTAGAAAGCATATTGGGGACCTGGAGACCAAGAGTATGACCAGAATGGTGAGGGTCCTAGAGACTACATTATATTAGCAGGTGGTGCAGTGGATAGAGTGCTGGGCCTACAGTCAGGAAGACCTTGTTCTCTTACCTTTGTGAGTACTCCTCATTCTCCTTTACTGGTTCATCCATAAAGTTCTCCTTAACTCTGGGTGTTCTTCAAGATTGTCCTACACTGTCATCTTGGTGACCTCATTTGTTCTTCTGGATTTTTTGGTGTGTTTTTTTTGCGGGGCAACAAGGGTTAAGTGACTTGCCCAGGGTCACATAGCTAGTAAGTGTCAGGTGTCTGAGGCTGGATTTGAACTCAGGTCCTGAATCCAGGGCTGGTGCTTTATCCACTGTGCCACCTAGCTGCTCCCTGTTTCTGTGGTTTTAATTCTCATTTTTATGCAGGTAACTAACAGATACATATATCCAGCTTCACTTTTCCCCTGAGCTTTAGTCACCATTAACCAGTTATCTTTTGGACATTTCAAACTGGATATCCCAGAGACATTTCAAACTCCGCATGCCGAAACTTGAATTCATCGGTCCTTCCAAACTTCTGAATCTGCCCCAATTCTCTGTTTCTGACAGCACCACCTTTCCAGGTTCCCAGCCTTCGGTTTCTCCCTGTCTCTCACCCTTCATATCTACTCAGTTGCCAAATCTTACCATTTCTGCCTCCATAATATCTTTCACATACAATCCTTCTCTCCATGCATGTATTACTACCTTAGTTCAGGCCCTCATCATCTCTCATCTATGTTGATGTAATAGCTTCCTAATTAACCTCCTTGCCTCAAGTCTCACTTCACTCCAATCACTTCAGTTCTACCAAAGTGATTTTCCTTAAGGGTAGATCTGATTATATGACTCTCCAACCCATTCAGTTTAGGTGGTGATATCCTGTTTCTAGGATAAAATATAAATTCCTCTGCTTAGCTTTTTTTCCCTTTGAGACCTGGAATACATACTATTTATAGAATCATAGCATATTGGAATTGAAAAAAAGCATCACATTAGTCTGCTCCTTCCTCTTTCAAAATCTTTTTTTTTTTTTTTTTGTGGGGCAATGGGGGTTAAGTGACTTGCCCAGGGTCACACAGCTAGTAAGTGTCAAGTGTCTGAGGCCGGATTTGAACTCAGGAACTCCTGAATCCAGGGCCGGTGCTTTATCCACTGCGCCACCTAGCTGCCCCTAAAATCTTTTTTTTTTTTATAATAACATTTTAATTTTAAGTTTGAATTCCAAATTCTATCCTTTTCCTCCTCCTCTGATCCCTCACTGAGGCAGCAAGCAATCAGATATAGATTATATGTATGCAATTATGTAAAACATTACTATATTAGTCATATTGTACAAGAAGACAAAAGAAAAAAATTAAAGAAAGAAAGTGAAAAATAGCATGCTTTCAGTCTGTGTTCAATCAATATCAGTTCTTTCTCTGGAAGTGGATAGTATGCTTCATCATTAGTCTTCTGGGATTGTCTTGGATCATTGCATTTGCTGAGAATAGTTAAGTCATTCACAGTTCTTCATCAAACAGTATTGATGTCTCTGTGAACAGCATTCTCCTGGTTCTGCTCACTTCACTATTCATCAGTTCATATAAGTCTTTCCAGGCCTCCCTGAAGTCATCCTGTTTGTCACATAGCACAGTTATATTCCATTATAATCATACCACAGCTTGTTTTCCGCTTAGCTTTTCAAGCCTTTCATAACTTGCTTCCAACTTCTCTTTCCAGTCTCATTGGTTATTACTCAAATTCCCACATTCTGAGATCCTCCCAAACTCTGCAGTCTGGTTTCTTAAAGGTGACACTCCATCTCCCTTCACTGTACTGGTAGCCCCTCATGCCTGAAATGTGCTTTCTGCTTACCTCCACCTTATAGCATTGCTTTATTCTTGCATGGTTCTGCTCAGGTACTGCCTTCTATGTGAAGCCTTTCCTGAATCCGCTCAACTGTTATACCTTCCCTCCCAAACTACCTTCTGTTTGACTACTTTGTATTTATTCTGAACACTTTTACAGCTCCTTGTGAGTTGACATTGTTTAATGCTTTGTATTTGTATCCCTAATATCTAGCACATTGCTTGGCACATAATTGGTGCATAAAAATGCTTGTTGACTGATTTATTTGACAATGAAAATTAACAAGCAGGGGTTTGCCATTATTTCTGTCTCTCTTTGACTTAGAAAAGGGGGAATTGAAGAGAAGGGGATTAAATTTATATGCCTGTAAAGTAACTTCTTCTGGGCTCTACCAGTCTGCAATCAGGGTATATCTCCCCTGCTTTTCATATAGTCACCAAAATCAAATTTGAGAGCCTATGGAGGTGTTTTAGAGACTCTGACATTATCTGTTGTTTGATTGCAGTGTGAATATCTAGAATCATCTTTAAAAGATGGAAACTTTGAGAAAGAGTCATCAGAAATAGCCATACTGGAGGTAAGAACAGAAAGAAAAGGTGGAGTAGTGGAGTGATTTAAGGAAACTGGGAAAGGGTCTTATTTTTTAAAAAAATTAATAACATTATTAAAGCTACAAAAAGACCATCCTTGGGAGAAATTAGACACACATTCTTCAATAAGAAAAAAAGTATTATTTAGTTTGGATGGCCAACTAGAGCTTCTCCAGAAACAAACCAATAAACTACACACACACACACACACTCTCTCTCTCTTTAGAGAGAAAATAGAGCACAAAGACATAGCTCAAAACACTTTGGAAACAGGAACTTTCATTTGTGAACTTGTTTATAAGGTATTGCATCACTTTTTGGCCTTTTGGCCTCCCCTGTTGACCAGATCTCGTTATGCTGTAGAACATACTACAGCCAAGGGAATCCCCTGCTTCTAGTCCAGTAGTCTACTAATACTGCCATTTTTCTGCGTAATAGAGTATCTATAGAAGAGATATCATTTTCTTTTTTTTTTAGGATTTATATATATATATATATATATATATACATATATATATATATACACATAATAACATTAATCATATTTCTGCATTAGTCATGTTATAAGAGAAAAATCAGAGCAATGATGAAAAACCTCAAAATAGAAAAAACAACAGCACCCAAAACAAAAGAAATAGTATGGTTCATTCAGCATCTATACTCCACATTTCTTTTTTTTTTTCCTGGATTTGGAGATCCTCTTCTATCATGAGTTCCCTGGAACTCTTCTGTACCATTGCATTGGTGAGAAGAATATAGTCCATCACAGTAGATCAACACTCAGTGTTGATGATATTGTGTACAATGTTCTTCTGGTTCTGCTCATTTCACTCATCATCAGGCCACGCAAGACCCTCCAGGTTTCTCTGAACTACTCCTGCTCATCGTTTCTTACAACACAATAGTATTCCATATTCATATACCACAGCTTGTCCAGCCATTCCCCAATTGATGGGCATCCCCTCAACTTCCAATTCCTTGCCACCACATAAAGAGCAGCTATAAAATATTTTTGTACCACGTGGGTCCCTTTCCCCTTTCCATGATTTCTTTGGGAAAAAGACCCAAAAGTGGTATTGCTGGGTCAAAGGGTATGCCACAGCTTTAGAGATATCATTTTCAAAAGAGGGGAACAAGGGAGAAAAGTGAGTTATTACTCATTTGCCAGCTCTTTTACCATCACTTCACATTCAAGTTTCTTTAGAGTAAGGTAGACTTGGAAAAAAAAGCTTTGTATCAACATTTATTAGGAAAGCACTTTTAAATACAGCCAAGCAGAGAGAGTCTAGGTATTGTGTTTCTGTTGTTTGGATGGATGTGTGTAAGGTAAATATTGGGAAAAAGAAGGAGTCTTTTGTTTTTTCTAAGCTAACAGATGGAAACAGATCACTTCTTTTCCCTTATAACCTATAAACTTTCTTAGCCCTCCCACTAGTATTTTCCAGCTACTATGTTAGCATCAAAAGATTCTCGGTGATTTGGGCTTCTCTAAATAGTAAAAGCACTAGATTTATAGCTACAAGTCTTGGATTTGAATCCTGCTTCATACTTTCACTTTTTGGGCTTCACTTTCCACATCTCTAAAATGAGGGAGTAGTTTAGAGAATCTCTGAGATCCCTTCCAACTTCCAATCTTATAATCCTTGCTGTGTTCATTCACAATAAAAAAAGTTTACAGTATGAATTCCATATAAAATGAGCAGGAACTTAGATGAATTATTCCTTGTTTATGACTTTTCTAATTAAAATAAATGCATTTTCTTTTTATTTCAACAACTGAATATATATTAGGCAATTACTTGTGTATAAAATACTGTAATAGAGGCCTGGGATACAAAGATGAAAAATGATGGAGTCTCTGCTATTATAAGACATGCATGCAGATAAGTATAAGAAGAGGTAATAGAGCAAAGAAGAGAACAAAAAATACTGGGAAATTTGAGCAGGAATTATATTATTTAGAGTTGGAAAGGACAGTTGAGATCCAACACCCTCATTTTATAGAGTACATGAAAAGGAAGCAATAGGAATTAATACTGTACATCTGGATCCAGATTGTAGAGGGCTTTAAATGCCAGGTAAAGAATTTGTGTTTTAACTGGTAGCCAGTAGGGAGAAAGTTTTTGAGTAGGAGCAACACAGTGCATTTATATATTAAGAAGAATATTTTGCCAGCTGAGTTTAGAAAAGAGAGAAACTCAAGACAGGGAAACTGGTCAGGAGGCTATAATACTAGACTAGAGGAGAATAATGGAGGTAATTAAAATTTGGGGTGACCTTGAAAAGAACGATTTCAGCAGAATTGTGGAATGGAAAGGGGTTGAGGAATGAGTGGGGTGTTGAGAAAGTATAGACTAAGTACAGTCTAGTCTTTCAGGAATTCTAGCAGTGAATGGGAGTTGAAGGTTGAAATAAAGGATGACCTTGAGGGGATAATAGGGTCAAGAAAGAGTGTATATGTTTTTTTGTTTGGTTTAGTTTTTACTTTTTTTTTTTTTTTTTTTGCTATTTAAGGATAGCAGTGACCTGGATATGTTTATAGGTAATTAGGAAGGAGCTACTACAGAGGAAAAGGCTGAAGATGAGAGAGATATAATGAACCATAGGGTACATCTCTTGAGTAGAGAGGAGGGTTGCCACAGACCTAAAGGAAAGGAGTGAATAAATAGAGAAGATTTGAATATGGAGATGGGAGGTTAGGGAGCAAAGAGAAGATGGCTTTAATCTGTTCAATAAAGTAGGAAACAAAATGATATGCAGAGAGAGATTGCATTGGGGGTATAGTTGTGGACTTTGTGTAGGAAGTTTAGAATAAGCCTCTGTCAAGAGTATGATTGGGACTCAATCAGATGAATAAAGGGATTGCTCTGCATTAGTAAGACCTCACATGATATTAGATATTATGATTTTTTACTGAATCCACCAGCAAAATTTTTTATTCTTTCAGCTGGGGCTTGGCATGGCAATCACTAGGAGAGGAGAAGTCAAATAGATGATAGATAGATAGGGGTGACCCAGGATTGAGAATTAGCAGAATATAATGATAAGGTGTCAAGTGATTATTGAGTTGAAATGGCAAACTTTAAGATGAATACTGTAAAAGGAGAGAAATTAAGCCAGGACAATGAATGAGGAAAACAGAGGGATAGATAGGCCAGAAGATTAGAGCCTTTTCATCTTCTTCAGAGTAAGCTGTCTTGTTTACTATCTCTTGGTTCTCACCCACTCTGCTACACAGGATTAGTTGTTCTGTTTCTACTTTGACTAGTTAGAGACACAGTTTTTATAGGTAAATAAGAAGTTGGCTCAGTAACATCATGAGAGATGTTAGGTTTACCAACTCTAATCTCACATATAGTTATTTTTCATTTTGAGCTGAGTATTATGGGAATTCCTCCTCTAAGTTTTCATATTTTTATATTCTATTGGCATTCATAAACATCAGCAACAGTGGTTAAATTTAGGTTTAGCCTTATCATACAAGCCAGAACTTTTCTAATTAGGCTGAAATTGTTCACACTCTTGATGAAAACATTTTCAGATATAATACAACTTTATAATAGCTGAAGATTTAGCAGATAAAAAGAAACCAACATAGTAGTGGTGTTTTTATTTTGAAGTAAAGGGGAAAAAGGAAACTTGTTTGTACCCAATTTTCTAACAAAAATTAAAATGTTTACTTGTTTTGCTTTTATTTTGGCATGTGTTTTCAATTATTTGTGGATCTTTTTGTTGTTGTTGGGGGGAACAAGTTGTTTGAAGGATCACAAATAGAGGTATGTTTATTTCATCATCTGTAAGCCAATTTTAATAATCTAGTACCTGATGATAATTTTAAATAATAATAGGTAATAGAAAATTGTAATTTTTTACCTTCATAGAGCAGGATTGCCTTTAAAACTGTTTTGAAGTACACCTATAATTTTCTGATTGATATGTTCATTTGTTATTTGATTGTCATTTTTAAGTGAATGCCCTACTCATTTTTTCTTTCATACTGTCTTGGAAGATACAGTATTATTTAATCAAAGTCTAATAGTATTATTAATCATGGCAAATAAGCTGATTTGAATTATTAATGAAACACATGCATTAACCCTAACCAAAAATACTTATGTTACTTTACAAAATTGACATTTTTTTTAGACTGAACATGAAAAGATGAACAGGTCAAACTCTGAACTTAGGGATAAAATACATTCTCTAGAAACATACTTGGAAGAGGAGAAATCTAAACGATCAGAACAAGATGAGTTGGTAAGACTTTTGCGTATGGGGAAATGAAAAGGGAAGGGCAGTCTGGGGTGATTTAAACTTCGTGGCTTTTTAAAAATATGTTAAAGGAAGTAGCTTACATTTAACCTAAAAAGTCGCATATACAGTAGACTGTTTTTACTTTCCAAAGAACAAAAATGAAAATGCTTTAAGTTTCTGTTTTTTGTTTTTTTTCTCTGTTTTCTCCTGTTGGCATTTAGTATAAGAGATGGCACAATGATATGTTTGTCAGTGACTGCTTAATGAACTTTTGAAATTATGACTTTTTACTAAATATCATGAATTCATCCAGTTGGGATTTGGTAAAATATTATGGTTTAAACCAAAGATGTTATTTTAAATGCCTCTTTGATGTTTACTACTTATATTACTGCAAAAATACAAAAATAGTTGTAAAATAGTTGTATGATAAATAAAGTGGTTATAAAATAGCGTTACAATTTTGTGCAGCTCTTAATTATAAATGAAAACTATTTTGGCTATAAATATGTAATCAGATTTTATAACAGATGTTTCTAACAATGGATAAAGGCTCTTACAATAAAAAAGTACTTAAATAATTATTAACACTGTCTTTCCAGGTGGCTGACATTAAAAAACGGGTACAGTCATTTGAAGATGAATTAAATGCTATCAAGTCACAAGTAGCTGAAGTAAGCTGAATTGGATGGTCGCTTTGTAAAGTATACAGATACTTTTAATTTAATGTAACATTTTAAAAGTACCATTAAGAACATAATATAGAAATGTAGAATTTTAGAGCTGGAAGGAATCTTAAAAGTTTAGTACAGGCCCATTATTTTTATAGATAAGGAAGCAGGTTATCAAGGAAAATATAAATTTTTTTTTTTGGCTGGGCAGTGGGAATTAAGTGACTTGCCCAGGGTCACACAGCTAGTAAATGTCAAGTGTCTGAGGCTGAATTTGAACTCAGGTCCTCCTGAATCCAGGGCCAGTGCTTTATCCGCTGTGCCACCTAGCTGCCCCCAATTATAAATTCTTGATACAGATATTCACAGCCTTCTACAACTTGGTTTTAAAAACCTGTCAAGTTTTATTTTATACTATTTCATTCATTCATTCACTCATTCATTCATCTATCTGTTTATTTATTTATTTATTTAGGGGTTTGAGTTCAGAATTCTTTCCCTCTGTCATTCCCTCCCTCCCTCCCCTCCATGTCCCCAGGTTGCAAGCAATCAGTATAGGTTATACATGTGCAATTATGTAAAACATTACCATATTAGTAATTTTACATAAAAAGACTCAAGTGAAAAAAAAGAGAAAGCACAAAATAGCATGCTTCATTCTGTGTTCAGTCAATATCAGTTCTTTCTCTGTAGATGGATAGTATACTTCATCATTAGTCCTTTGGGATTGTCTTGGATGATTATATTGCTGAGAGTAGTTAAGTCATTCACAATTGCTCATAGAACAATAATGCTGTCACTGTGCAGTATTCTCCTGTTTTTGCTCATTTCACTGTACATCAGTTCATACGAGTCTTTTCTGAAATCATCCTGCTTGTCATTTTTATCGCACAATAATATTCCTTTACAATCATATACCACAGCTTATTCAGTCACTCCCCAATTGATGGACATTCTTTCAATTTCCAATTCTTAGCCACCACAAAGAGTTGTTATAAATATTTTTTTCTTTTTCTCTTTTTCAGTTACTGTTGTTAACTGTTTCCCTCCTCCATCCTATTCCCTTCCCCATGATATTTACTCTGTTATCTATCTTCTTTCACCCTATCCCTCCTCAAAAGGGATTTTCTTCTGACTGCCCCCTCCCTCAATCTGCCCTCCCTTCTTTTACCACTCCCTCTTTATCCTCTTCCCCTCCTATTTTCCTGCTGGGTTAGATAGATTACTCCACCCAATTGAGTGTGTATGGTGTTCTCTCCTTGAGCCAACTCGGATGAGATTAAGGTCTTTGAGGCAATTCTGATGAGTGTAAGGCTCATTCACTGCCCAGTTTAGATAGATTACTCCACCCAGTTGGGTGTGTATGTTAATCCCTCCTTGAGCCAACTCTGATGAGACAGTTCTGAGGAGTGTAAGGTTCTTTTACTACCCTGCTCTTCCCCCATCTCTCCCCCCCACTCCATAATCCCTTTCCTGTTTCTTTCATGTGGGATTTCACCCCATTTTACCTCTCCCCTTACCCCTCCCCCAGTGCATTCCTCTTACCCCTCAATTTTATCCTAAAGATGTCATCATGGGGCAGCTAGGTGACACAGTGGACAAGGCACCCACCCTGGACCCAGGAGGACCCGAGTCCAAATCCAACCTCAGACACAAGACACTTACTCACTGCATGACCCCAGGCATGCCACCCAACTCCAACCAACCCACAAAAAAAAGATAAAGAATAAATACTTTACAGATATCATCCCTTCATAATTATTTCCCACCTGTGCTCTCTGTCTAAAGTTATTTCTATCATCTCCCCTAATACTGAGAAAGTTCTTATGAGTTAGATGTATCATCTTCTCATGTAGGAATGTAAATAGTTTAACTTTTTAACATCCCTCTTAATTTCTTTTTTCCTGTTTATCTTTTTATGCTTCTCTAGGGTCTTGTATTTGAAAGTCAGATTTTCTATTCAGTTCAAGTCTTTTCATCATTGAAGTCCCATTTTTTCCCCCCTGAAAGATTATATTCAGTTTTGCTGGATAGGTGATTCTTGGTTGTAATCCCAGTTCCTTTGCCATGACCTCCAATCCTTTAATGTAGAAGCTGCTAGATCTTTTGCTATCCTGACTATGGCTTCACAGTACTTGAATTGTTTCTTTTTGGCAGCTTGCAATATTTTCTTCTTGACCTGGGAGCTCTGGAATTTGACTGTATATTCCTGGGAGTTTTCATTTTGGGATCTCTTTCAGGAGGGTGACCAGTGGATTCTTTCAATTTCTATTTTACCCTCTGCTTTAGATTATAGGGCAGTTTTCCCTGACAATTTCCTGGAAGATGATGTCTAAGGTCTTTCCTTAATCATGGTTTTCAGGTATTCCAAAAATTTTCAAATTATCTCTCCTGGATCTATTTTCCAGGTCGGCTGTTTTTCCAAGGAGATATTTCACATTGCCCTCTATTTTTTTATTCATTTGAATTTGTTTTGTTGTGTCTTAATTTCTCATATAGTCATTAGCTTCTGTTTGCTCAGCCCTACTTTTAAAGCAATAGTTTTCTTCAGAGAGCTTTTGTCCCTCCTTTTTCATTTGGCCAATTTGGTTTTTCAAGCTGTTGACTTTTTTTCATGACCCTCCTGCATCACTCTCATTTCTCTTTCCATTTTTTCCTCTACCTC
This sequence comes from Dromiciops gliroides, assembly GCF_019393635.1. Lineage (NCBI taxonomy): Eukaryota > Metazoa > Chordata > Mammalia > Microbiotheria > Microbiotheriidae > Dromiciops > Dromiciops gliroides. The sequence continues at coordinate 272,851,790 of NC_057862.1, forward strand.
TCTTACTTTATCTTCAGAGTTCTTTTTGAGCACTTCTATGGCCTGAGACCAATTCATATTTTTCTTGGAAGCTTTGGATGTAGGAGCCCTGACGTTGTTATCTTTTTCTGAGGGTGCACCTCAGTCTTCCTTGTCATTAAAGAAACTTCCTAGGGTCCTCACTTTTCTCTGTCTGCTCATCTTGCCTGTCTTTTACTTGACTTTTAGCTCCTTAAAGTGGGGCTGCACTGTCCCAAGCTTCAGGGGGTCCCAGGTGTTATGATTTAAGGAAGGGCAGGTTCTTCACTCGCCTGGCTTGTTCCTTGGTACGTAGATAACCCCAGGCCAACTTGCTAATTAACCAGACAGCAAAAGTTTGTGTGCTGTGGTTGTCAGCTCTGATGAGCTTGCGCCCCTCTCCCACCTGGGCCACTGCTACTCAAACGTACTTCCTGGTTCCCAGCAGGGGTAAAAAAGCCAAGTTCTGCCTTAGCACCAGAAGAGACCTCTGTAATCTCCCCCCACCAATTACTCAGCCCTCTCACCAGACTGTGAGCTTAGTTCCAGATGACACTGGTGCTACAACTGATTCAGAGGCTCCAGTGGTCTCTTTCCCTGGCTCTGCCTGCCTGGGACTGGATGTATGTTAGTGTGACTGTGGGATTGGGTTCCACTCCTGCCTTGGCACAGCAGCCCCCTCCTGCCGACCTTCTAAGCCAACTTTGGCTGGATAATAATCTCAACCCATTCTTTTGTGGGTTTTGCTGCTCCAGGAATTGTCCTATGGCATTATTTGGAGGTTTTTTGGAGCTATCATGTTGCGAGTTCTGAGAGCTTACTGCCTTTCCTCCACCGTGTTCGGTAGCTCTTAAACTCTTAAACATGCTCTCTCTGACCTGGTTTCTGGATCAAAATTGTTTTGGTTAGGAAGTAACTTAGATTTTTTCCCCCCTCAGTCTTTTGATTTTGTTATAATATATCCTGTTGTCTCAATAGGACTCATTCCTTTTTGTTTGATCCATTCTAATATTCAGGGAGTCTGTTATTTGGGTAAGTTTTAGGATCCCCTGTACTAAACTATTTATTCTCTTACCGTTTCTTTCCTTTAGGACTGGCTTTCATTACATTTACCATCTCCTCTTTGGTCTCTTGCTTCATTTCTTCCAGGAATTCTTGTAGTTCTTTATGACTAAGCTGTGTTTTGTTTTGTTTTGTTTTGAAGCCTGAAACTTTACTTGTAGTCATTGTGGAATTATTTCCTTCTTCTGGCTTCCCTCGATCTATAAAATTTCTTGATCATTTTTTTATCTTTTTCTGTTTATCCATATTGTCAGACTTAACTTGGATGGTGGAGTCCTGTTTGCTTTTTTTTTCTTCCTGTTTGCTTTTCTTTTTGTTTTTCTTTTTTTTTGCGGGGCAATGGGGGTTAAGTGACTTGCCCAGGGTCGCACAGCTAGTAAGTGTCAAGTGTCTGAGGCCAGATTTGAACTCAGGTACTTCTGACTCCAGGACTGGTGCTTTATCCACTGCACCACCTAGCCGCCCCTCCTGTTTGCTTTTAACCCATATTGTCTAGGTTCTTGCCCCTGCCTTTTATTTCCATTGATGAGAATCTGTGCTCAGAGTACTGGCAGATTTCATGTCCACTTGTGTCTTCTTGGTATAGAGAACTGCATTCTTAAAAGCTGAAAGAGTTGACTCAGATCAGTATGCTGCAAACGTTTGGAACCCCTTGGGTGTTTTGGGTTCTCATTGCCCTGGAGCTTCTGCATTGGAGCTCTTCAGTCTTCCTCCTCCATTTAGACTTCAACTGTCCTTGGAGAGTTTTTGGGTCTGCACTGGAGGACTTTGTAGTGTTGCACACACTCAGCTTTTCTGATGGACCCTTTCCTTAGTATCCATAGGCTTCTAGCTGTCCCCCTTTGTGCAGATCTGGGCTTACAATAGTTCCTCTTTAGAAGTAAAACTGGGCTGTTATGCTTTTTTTTTTCACTCTACCCCCTTAACTGGAAATAACCTGGGTTTATATACTAGGTTCTGCCACTCTCCTACCTGTGTGAGCAGGTTACTTAATCTCTTAGGCCCCCAGTTTTCTTATTTGTATATAATGAAGTGGCTAGATTAGATGGCTTCTAATCTCATCCAAAACTAAATCATCTAACTGTGTAATCTTTTGATTCTGTAATTGTTTTATTTCACTAGTTATTTTATTCATTTATAGTTGCTGACTCAACATTTCCTATTTTGTTTAGATTAGAACAACTCTAAAAGTATTTCAGCTCAATGGAGAACGACTGAAAACATCAAAAGAAGATGCACTGAAAGAAAATTCCCATCTTCAGGAAAGCCAAAAACAGGTTTGTATAGGTTAAATAGTCACTGATTTAGGAGCACTGACATTCCAAATGTCCCATCCATGTTGTTGTTTTTTGTTTTTTGTTTTTTGTTTTAGTGAGGCAATTGGGGTTAAGTGACTTGCCCAGGGTCACACAGCTAGTAAGTGTTAAATGTCTGAGGCCGGATTTGAACTCAGGTACTCCTGATTCCAGGGCCGGTGCTCTATCCACTGCGCCACCTAGCTGCCCCTTCCCATCCATGTTAATGGCTGGATCAAGCTTGTGCCAGGGCTACTGATGGCTTGGTTCTACATGGTAATATTAAATTTTTTTTTATAGTCATTATATTTCCTTCTCTGTGTCTGTTAGCTGTAGCAAGGTTTAGATGGGTTCTGTGTTCCCAGTAAATGGTACATGAATGTGACAATATAAAAACCTGTTTCTTCTTTTTTGTTGAAAGTAAACAAGGTTGACCCTCAATAAAACATGTAAAGTAGGCAAACACTTTGTTGTGTAGTCAGTTTCATGTATATATTCTCCTTCCCACCCTGGTGACCTTCTTCCTTTAGAAATAAAACTAATCTAGATAATAGTAATCTAGTAACAGGCCCAGACTGATAGGAACCCACATCCATCAGAGATCCTGAGCTTCAGAGCAAAAAAGGTATTAGAGGGCTTTGCTTTCAAGGACTTCGCAATCAGGTACCAAATTCTTGATCTACCCATGGGGTATCTTTTATGTGTGCCTCATCCCTTGTCATAGATGGTGCTGTTTGTTCTTCCTATGGGTGCTGCTGCTTCTGTTCAGCACATACCTCCCAATCTCCTCAGTGTTAGGAGTGACAGGCCATGGCATCTGAAGCTTCCATCCCTGCATGGACATTGTGCCCAGTAACACCTTAGAGTTACAGAGCCATAAAATGTGGGGACCTCATCAGGAGGCCCTTCTCCCATCTTGGAGCAGGAACTTCTACTTCCTACTCCCCTTATTCCCATGATTCAGGGTTGAAATCTGCTGAGGGAAAAATCCATTTTACCTGCTACCTCACTCTCCTACCTGTCCAATGTAGTTCATCTTTTCTACAACTTACATATTTCTTTTGTACCCCTATTAATTACATTGGACCTTGTGGAACTTTACCTTCATTGATAATCAACTCCTCTTTTTAAAAAAAATAATAAACATTTTTATTTATAGTTTTGGGTTCCAATTTTTGTCCCTCTTTCCCTCCCTCTCCTCCCCTCTCCCTGAGGCGGCAAACAGATATGGATTATACATATATGATTATGTAAAACATTACCATATTTGTCATTTTGTATAAGCAAACTTGATTAAAAGAAAAAAAATGAAAGAAAGTAAAAAATAGCATGCTTCAATCTGTTCCATCAATATCAGTTCTTTCTTTGGAGGTGGATAGTATGTTTCTTCAGTAGTCTTTTGGGATTGTCTTGAATCATTATATTGTTGAATCAACTCCTCTTTTGCCATTCATGGAAATATGGACAGCTTTCCAATGTGAATGACTGCTTTCCTCATGCCACCAGCACATTGGGGAAGGAGGGGGAGCAGTTATCCTGTTCCTAGCTCTCCATTGCCAGTTCCAGGGGCCCACTCTGCTGCCATTTTTTGTATGTGTTCATACCATCCAGATCCTTGTTGTTGTGATATATTCACTTCCAGGTCTACCCTCTTCAAGGAATTGAGTACTTGAGTCACAGTCTTCCTTTCTACCATCATACTTAAGCATTTCAAAACATAGTTATTGATCAATAAACATTTTGACGTCCCAAGTCATCAGCATCTTCAGCTTTATTTACCCTCAGCTCCCTGTTCTTCCCTGCTCTACTTCTTAAAGCTCTTTGATGTTAGTTCAACTCTATCCACAGTCAAGAAAACAAGCATTTAAAAAATATTTACTTTGTACCAAGCACTGTGTGAGACCCTGGAGATAGAGTTACAAAGAGCAAAACAATACCAATTTACAAGAAACTTAAACTGTAATGGTGGAGCCAGTTATGGTATATGTATGTGAAACCACATAAAACATAAATTTGAAGTGAATAAAAACATAGTAGAAGATAGTTTGAGAAGGAAGGTACTTACCAACATTTTGGGGAATCAGAAAAGGCCTTGTGTAAAAGATGGCACTTAAATTTTGTCTTAAAGGAAGAAGGGGAAATAGAATACATTGATGAGGAGGGCGTGCATTCCAGATATGTGGGATGACCGATACAAAAGGAGATGACATATCTGATGTATGTGAGAAGAAGAGAGCCCTATTCTACCCCTAGGGTTGTAGTCAGATATCACCAGTTGCTAATTAGACATTTCAAACTGGATTTATCATGGGTATCTCAAATTTAGCATCTCCAAAACAGAATTCATTTCTTTTCTCACATAATCCACTTTTTTTTTCAATTTCCATCAAGGGCACCCCTATTCTTCTAGTCACCTAGGTTCACACCCAGAATCACCTTCACCCACCATATTCAGTCAGTTACCAAGTCTTACCAACTTGACTTCCCCAGCATCTCTCACATCTGTGTCTTCTACACTTTGCTAGCTCAGCATTTCATAACCTCTTCGGTCACCACCTAATTGCACTCTGTCTCCATTATCTTCCCTATTTAAATCATAAAAGTATTTTATTATTTTCCAGTTACATATAGAGATAGTTTTCAACATTTTTTTTTTTTAGTGAGGCTGTGAGGGTTAAGTGACTTGCCCAGGGTCACAGAGCTAATAAGTGTCAAGTGTCTGAGGCCAGATTTGAACTTAGGTCCTTCTGAATCCAAGGCCGGTGCTTTATCCATTGCGCCACCTAGCTGCCCCTCAACATTTGTTTTTATAAGATTTCTAGGGGGCAGCTAGGTGGCGCAGTGGATAAAGCACTGGCCTTGGATTCAGAAGGACCTGAGTTCAAATCTGGCCTCAGACACTTGACACTTATTAGCTCTGTGACCCTGGGCAAGTCACTTAACCCTCATTGCCCCGCAAAAAAATTTAAAAATAATAATAAAAATAAGATTTCTAGTTCCAAATTTTTCTCCCTCCCTCCTTTCCCTCCCCTCTCACCCAAACAGCAAGCAATCTGATAGAGGTTATATATGTACAATCTCATTAAACATATTTCTGAATTAGTCATGTTGTGAAAGAAGAATCACAACAAAAGGGAAAAACCTTAAAAAAAGAAAAACAAACAAACAAAAAAAGTAGAACTAGTATGGTTCAATCTGCATCCTGATTCCACAGTTCTTTTTTCTGGATGTGTAGAACATTTTCCATCATGAGTCCTTTGGACTTATCTTGGATCATTGTATTGCTGAGAAGAGTTAAGTCTATCACAGTTGATCATCACACAGTGTTGTTGATACTGTGTACAATGTTCTCCTGGTTCTACTCATTTCACTCAGCATCAATTCATGTAAGTCTTTCCAGGTTTTTCTGAAATCTGCCTGCTTATTATCTCCCCTTTTTAATCTACCCTCCATAGCTGCCTGGAAAAAAAGTCTGACTCTATTTTTCCCCTACTCAAGAAGTGCTAGTGGATCTCTGTTGTGTCAACTGGATCAGAACCAGTCTCTAACCTATTTATGGCCAGAGCTGCACAGAACAGGCCAGAGATGGGTGAGTCAGGAATTATAGAGAAAATTTATTTTCTAAGTGAGGAAAAAAGGTTTGCAAGCAAGGTGGAGCTATGGACCCATGTGCTGGGACCCCACCCCTTATGGGGAGGGCCTGAGGTAGTATGGGAAGATCTCAGTACTTATATTAGTGAATGTTCAGTGAGTTGTATCCCTAACAATGAGGGAAAAGCAAGTATATGACAAGTTTGATTCATTGCAGGACGTTCCAACTTTGTCCAGTGTTTGTCTTTGACCAGAGAACACCTGGTACATTGTGTGACTAGCCCAGAGGGTGAGATCATCCAGAGGGTAATTGCAAAGGACTATTGTCATGCCAAGCTCAGAGCACAGCTTGCTTGCTGGTCCTTAGCAATGGAAAGAGGTTTAAATTTTACTTTGTCAGTTGCCTCTATGATCAACTACTAACTCATCTTTTCATTTAAAGGACTATTTTGAGCTTCAGCATGACTCCCCTCCACTACATTATGATCCTGTCAAATTGGCTTACCTGAAACCCTCATATATATGCCATATTCTACCTGTGGGGGGCCCACCTTTACACCAGCTGTCCTTCAATCCTGGAATGTTACACCCCTCCCACCTCCAGCTTTGGCTCTTAGAACACCTGCCTTCCTTTAAATCTGAACTCAGGCACCACTTCTCACATGAGTCCTTTCCCAGTCTCCCAGTTGTTTAGTTTTTCCCCTTCTCCTAAAACATATTGTATTTAGTTTTTTATCTGTAACTCTTTCCCCTAATAAAATGTATCTTTCTTGTGGGCAGAGACTTTTATTTCTTTATAGTACCTAGAATACCGTAAGGGACTGATAAATGCATCTTGGCTGATTGATCCCTGTAGATAGATGCTAAGATGTGAGAAAGGTGTTACTGTATCACCTA